>NC_061111.1:157884001-157980076 GCF_002878395.1 Capsicum annuum | reverse complement strand
CTTGGGTGCTCTTAAGCCTACCACTATGCGGATTTTAATGGTCGATCGTTCAATTAAAAAGCTCATTGGTATGTTGTATGGTGTTTTGGTGAAAGTTGATTGATTTATCTTTCTGGCCAACTTTGTTATTCTTGATTATTAGATTGATCATGAGGTCCCAATTATTCTTGGTAGACCATTCTTGTCTACTGGAAGGGCTTTAGTGGATATGGAATGTAGGGAGATGAAATTTTGAGTGAACAATGAAGAAGTGTCTTTCAATATGTGCAAGTCCATGAAACAACCAATGGACTTGCAAATGGTGTCGTTAATTGATGTGATATATGATAAAGTGACTAACACCATTGAATTAAAACTTATGAATAACCCCTTGGTGGGTGTATTGTGGAACCTTGGGAGTGGGGTGGTTGAAGAATATGATGATGTGGTAGCTTCATTGACGAATCTTGGATCTTACACCAAGAACACGGTCAAATTGGATCTTGATTTCAAAAACTGTAAGAGTCCACCCGCCAAGCCATCTATTATTAGACCACTTCAACTCGAACTTAAGTCGTTACCATCCCATCTTCAATATGTTTTCTTAGGTGAGGATAATACATTGCCAATTATTATAGCGGGTGATCTTGAACCTTTTTAAGTGGATGCCTTGAAATCAATTATGAAAAAGTTCATTCGTGCTATTGGGTGGACTATCGTGGACATTATAGGCATTGCTCCCAGAATTTATTCTCATAAAATCAAGTTAAATGTTGATCATATTCCTAGTGTAAAATACCAAAAGAGACTCAATCAACCGATGCAAGAGGTGGTCAAGAAGGAAATCATTAAGTGGCTTGATGCGGGAGTTGTCTACCCAATTTTTAATAGTACGTGGGTGAGTCCGGTCTAATGTGTTCCCAAAAAAGGCATCATGACGGTTTTCCCGAATGAGAATAATGATCTTGTACCTATGCGTCTGATCACGGGTTAGAGAGTGTGTATGGACTACTATAAATTAAACTCGTGGACTGAGAAAGACAACTTCCCCATGCCCTTTATGGATCAAATGTTAGATAGACTAGTCGGTCGGGGTTGGTATTTCTTCCTTGATGGTTACTCGAGGTACAATCAAATTTGCATCGCCCCAAAAAACCAAGAAAAGACCACTTTCACTTGTCCCTATGGCACATGTGGTTTCAAGTGCATGCCCTTTGGGTTATACCACACACCGGCCACATTCCAATGATGCATGTTGTCCATTTTTGTGGATCTAGTAGAGGATACAATTGAGGTTTTCATGGATGACTTCTCCGTGGTTGGGGACTTATTTGAGTCTTGCCTTGATCACCTAAGTAAAGTCCTTCAATGATGTGTGAAAACTATTTTTTTTTTGAATTAGGAAAAATGCCACTTCATGGTCAAGGAAGGCATTGTTCTAGGCCACAAAATCTCGGGAAAGGGCATCCAAGTGGATCAAGAAAAAGTTGAGGTAATTGCTAAGTTACCCTCACCTATTTTCGTGAAGGGCGTTAGAAGTTTTCTTGGTCACACCGAATTCTATCGACATTTCATTAAGGATTTCTCAAAAATCGCTTATCCTTTGTGCAAGCTTCTTGAAAAGGAGGAAAAATTTGAATCTGATGATGATTGTGTAAAGGCTTGTAATTGTCTCAAGGAACTCCTTGTGTTGGATCCTATCATAGTAGCCCCGTATTGGTCATCGCTCTTTGAATTAATGTATGATACAAGTAGTATTGCTCTAGGTACAGTATTGGGTCAAACGAAAGATAAGTTTTTCCACCCGATTTACTATGCAAGAAAGACGTTGAATGATGCTTAACGTAATTATACAATTATGGAACAAGAGTTGTTAGCGGTGGTGTATGCTTTCGAAAAGTTTTGGGCCTATTTGTAAGGAACGAAAGTGGTTGTGCACATGAACCACGCCTCTCTTAGATATCTCATGGACAAAAAAGAGGCAAAACCTCAGTTGATTAAGTGGATATTGCTCTTGTAAGAGTTTGATTTTGAAGTAAAGGATCGTAAGGGGTGTGAAAATCAAGTAGCCGACCACCTTTTCCGCCTTGAATCCAATCATGAAAAGTTGGGTGAGATTGATATTGATGACACCTTCCCGGATGAGCTAGTCATGTCACTTTTGGGAAGCGTTGCACCGTTGTATGTGGATTATGAGAACTATATTGTGAGCGGTGTGCTTCCCAACGATCTCAATCAGTATAAAAAAAGTGGTTCCTATTTGATGTAAAAAAGTATTTTTTAGATAAACTGTTCTTATTTAGGGGGTGTGTGGATGGTGTGATCCGTCGGTGTGTCATGGAGGTAAAAATGAGAGATGATCTTGAGGCTTATCACTCCTCTCTATTCGGTGGCCATCATAGTGGGATCCAAACAACCACTAAGGTTCTTCAAAGTGGATACGATTGGCCTACCCTTCATAGAGATGCTTATGAGTTGATCAAAATATGCCCTCAATGCCAAATGCAAGGTGGTGTTTTAAGGAGGCATAAGATGTCTCTTAAGCCTAATCTCGAGGTTGAACTATTCGATGTGTGGGGAAACGACTTTATGGGTCCCTTTGTGAGTTCATATGGTAATAAATATATCTTGGTAGTCGTCGATTATGTCTCAAAGTGGGTAGAGGCCATTTCTTTACCGAACAACGAAATCAAGAGTATCACTTTTTTCTTAAAGAAGTACATTTTTACAAGGTTCGAGACTCCAAGGGCAATTATTAGTTATGGCAGCTCTTATTTTTATAATCGGGTCTTCAGAGCTTTGCTTGATAAGAATAGGGTGAAGCATAAGGTTGCTACCCCTTATCATCCCCAAACTAGTGGCCAAGTTAAAGTTTCAAATAGTGAAATCAAGTCCATCCTTGATAAAACCATGAATGCTGGTTGTATGAATTGGGCGAGACAACTTGATGATGCTCTTTAGGCATATATAACGGCCTATAAAACTCCTATTGGTATGTCGCCCTGCCAATTGGTGTTTGGGAAGGCTTGTCACTTACCTATTGAGTTGGAGCATAAGGCTTTATGGGCTTTGAGGAAGTTAAATATGGATTGGGAGGACACTTCAAAATCGAGGGTGAATCAACTTTATGAGTTGGAAGAGTTTCGACTCAAAGCATATGAGAGCTCCGTGTTGTACAAAGAGAAGATGAAGAGGTAGCATGGTGCCAAAATCTTAAAGCGAGAGTTTCATGTGGGTGATGATGTCCTCTTAAATTCAAGATTGAAACTCTTTGCGAGGAAGCTTAGATCGAAGTGGTCGGGCCCATTCATGATCTTAAATGTTTATCCTAGTTAGAGTCGTCAAAATGTGCTTGGCCCTTGAGGCCAACCCAACCCAGCCTGTTATAAGGGTCGGGTTGTGTTGTGACTTGTGAGCCCATTTAAACCTGGAGCATATAAACCCAGCCCAAGTAAGCCCGTTGGTCTTTGAGGCTTGACTGAAGCTGGGCTGGGCCGGCCCATAAGTCAAAATATTATTTAATTTAAATTAAAAATATATAAATATTGTAAAAGAAAAAGTAATAATTAAGAATAGTAGTTATTGAATAAGTTTAATATCCTACATAATATTTGACTTATTAAGTGTTAAACCTTAATCATCAAGTATTGATATTTCATTTGTTATTGTTATTCAATTTAAACTTACAATTAAAGAAAATAGTAAGCAAAAAGAATTAAAAATATAAATAGTGATTACTCAATAAATTTTACTAGTATCTTACACAATAGTTTACTCATTTAGTATTAAATGAAAAATATTAAAATTTCTAATCATAAATATAAAATTGCATCCATCATGAAACTTTCAACCACTTGTTGCAGCTACTCGAAATCAATTGCACAACAATACCCAAATTCAAAGAGAAAATATTTTTAAGTGAATTTTAAATATTATTAATTTTTGATATATAACTTTTTGATATGTTCAACTTATTAAATTTGCATATGAATTTAGATAAATGTTGATGTTAATTAAGATAATGTAATCAATGAATTCAAATATGTTTGACAATGTACTGGTGTTGAAATATTATAAATCATCGTAGAATTATGTACTTTATATAATAATATGTTAGAAGTGTGAATGAATTGCCATATCTATTAGTTTAAATTGAAAAAGAAAATTTAACAAAAAAATAATAAAATAAAGGGCTAGCCTACCCCAACCCGCAACCCTATTAGGGTTGGGTTGGGCATACATTTTAAGGCCCTTTAAAGTGAAGGGCCGGCCCATGCTAGCCCATCAAATTCTTTGGCCCATGAGGCTTGGGTTGGGTTGGATTGGGTCAGCCCATTTTGATAGCTATAATCCTAGTGGATCTATTAAGTTGGAAGATCACGAGAAGAAGAAATTTGTGGTGAATGGGCAATAATTGTAGCACTATCATATGAGTGGACCCAGAGCGACTAAGGTTGAGTCGTTTTGCTTCAAAGATCCAAAATGATGAGTAAATGATGTCGTGCCACGAATTTAACTAAGGTGCTTCTTGGGAGGCGACCCAAGGAATTTCTCTTAATATTTTCTAACTTTATTAATTCATATTTTAGTTTAGTTTTGGCTGTTGCAGGTAATATCATAAAATTTGGGTGTGAAAAGGTTGGCTCGGATGCGCAAAGCTAAGCTCTGAACCAAGAACTTTGTGAAAAAAGATTCATGTACCAGGCTGTTGGAAACTGCGCTGGACCTGGTTGAGAAGGCCAACCGCAGGTTCTAAGCATTTGGGATACAGGTGGCCTATATTTGGAACAAAATCACAAAAGATACACTGCCTGGACTTGCGTTGGACATGCTGCAGTAGTCCAGACGCAGGCCAGGCACATCTGGAGTGCAGGAGGCTCGATCCCAGGTAGAAAAACTGAAGGTAAACTGCTTCGACCTGCGCTATACATACTACAACAGTCTAGACGTAGGTCAGTCGCATGTTTGTAATGACCCGAGACTACCCCCTAGTCGTTATACGGTGCTTACGATTCCGATGGACCATAAGCTAACCCATGAGATGGTAACTGTTGTGAGCACTGAATAATATAATCATGAATGCGGAAGAATAACTGAATTTCCATAAGGTTTTAAATCATGAAACGACTGTTGAATTATGGATCTGGCAAAATATTGAAATTTGAATAATCTAAATAGCTAACTGTCGTGTCTAAAAAGCCTCTAAATGGAATACTGTAAGTTGATGGGATAGGCCCCAACTAACTCTGCTAACTACTAAGATAAAGACATAAAGTAGTATAATCCGTCCTCGCATGATGAGAACTCACCATTGATATTGAACTACTGATGATCCGGGGGACTAAGGGCAATTTAGGAACTGAGCATCAGCATCTATGATATGATACACCATAGCGCAAAAGAAAGATATGTGATCAGTACTTTGAATGTACTAGTATGCTAAATGAGGTAGGATGATATGCATGGTCTTACAAATAAGAATAATAACCATTAACTGGGTATGCATGTAAAGCATGGAGTACTGAATAAAGAGCATGGAATCTGTACATACTAAAAATGCATGAAGATCTGTAAATACTGAGGATGCATGATCAAGCATATAACATAAATTGAGTAAAATTTGTAAACTGAAATACTAAAAAATACTGATAGCTGTATACTTTGGTCAAACAACACTAAGACTGAATAGCTGAGCTGGGACTGTAACTGAGACTATATCTGAGACTATGGGAGGTATCATCTAACTGACATTCCCCAATTTGAGCTAATCGGGGTCTAACTTGTAACCCCAGTTGGAAGAGTGTTAATACCGTGCCACGGGTACTAACAATGGCTGTGTGGATCTACTAAACTAATATAATGTCCAAAGGACTAAGGGTGTCAAGCCTGAACTAATGGGTGACCCGTGTGAGATAGTTAAGCCTAACCTGATGGGTGACTACTCATATCCTACGCTGGCTACATAGTTCTGGAGTATAGGGACTGCTACTAACGACTCTGCCTATCTGACGGGGAATCGCCATCCCTACACTCTCTTCGATGCTAAATCCTATTCCCAACTGAAAGACACTGAAATACTAGACTGTTCTGAGTTTAACTGACTGATATGTGACTATTCTGAAAATGCTCATAGTATAATCTGAAGTTAATCTATAATGTACTGAGACTAGACTTAAGTAAACAACTATGGATTTCAGGTATTCGATACCCCCAGGACTCAAAACAACAATAGTAAAATGAAACTAAAGCTTGGGGGACACAACATGAAGGCTTTTATTAAATCAATCACTCTTGTAGGCATTTTATCAAACAATTGTAGTTCATGATTTAAAACAATTAGAGGAATGTCTTAACACAAATAAAAATAGCATGAATCCGACATAATAGAGTTAAATCGTGGTCTTGTTCATTAAATGACAACATTAAAACATTGAGGATTAAATATTAATAATAATTTCATGGAAACATGGTATAGAATCATAGTTCATGGAGATTCATGGGGGAAATCACAATTTAAAATATAGTAACTTGAAAAGATCACAATTTTATAATTTAAAAGGGTTGCTTGGACTCCATAGATAAAAGGGATCCATGTATGAACATCTAACATACCTGGGATGAAGAATTTGGAAGGATTGATGGAGAGTTCTTGAGGTTTGACCTCGATGCTTGAAGGTTAGGGTTTTGCTACTTGAGAGAATGTTCTTGATTTTTGGGAAAAATTGATTAGAATAATGCCCAATTAGGTTATTAGGTAATTTCGTGTTTTGGGCAAACTAGGACAAGGGAAAAGTACTTAAAAGCCCTTGGAATTAAAAAGTCAAAACTGACTGAAAATCTTGATTTTTTGGGTTGGCGCAACGTGGCGCTATCGCACCGTGTCATGAGAATCGGACAACTGTGAAATTGGTCTGTGGTGTGACGTAGGGAAATTGCGGTCCTTTACTGATTGGGACCTAGAAGTTTACCGCAATGCGGTGGTATCACACTTCGAAACTGGAAATGGATAAATGTCAAGTTGGTTTATAGCGCAACGCGCCAGGATCGCAGACCCTCACTGGAATTTTCCAAATGGGATATTGGCCTGCTCCGCAATGTGCTAAACGTTAAAATGACAGTGTTTAATGACTGAAACTTAAAATCGCCATAACTTCTTACCCGGTTATCAAATTTAGGCAAATTTTATATCGTTGGAAAGCTAACTGAATTTCCTACTCAATGGCATGCTCTAAAATATAAAAAAATAATGAGTGTTTCAAAATTTTATACATGAATACTCATGTATTAGGACTTAGATTATGCTAGGGAAATATGGGGTGTTACAATATCTCCCCCTTGTGATCATTCGTCCTCGAATGAAACTAGTTAAGCAGAGAAAAAACTGATGGAATGAGTTTACACACTGAACATACATATCTGATGCATGGAATACATGACTGAACTGATTCATGAATGTACGACTGACAAGAACATGATGTGCAACTGATGTTTTGCGGAAATTTTGACTTTTGAAAGAGAGTCGCCACTTAATTTTGAAAAGAAATTAAGAAACCTTTAGAGAGTTACTTAAAATGATTCAAAACAGGAAAATCATTTTAAGTTAAGAGATTCTGAGTAAGCGGTTCCTATTAACGTTTTAGGAAGGTGTTAGGAACCTAAAATGTCCGCTAACTTGCGGTTATCCAACCTATTTGAAAAAGTCTTTTGATAAACCTTGAAAAAGTTGATTTTTGAAAAGAAAAATGATTTTAGGAATATTTTGGTGTTTATCCAAAACCAGTTTTTAGCGATTTGACTAAGGATTTAACTAGGTTCGCAAAAACACATAAGGCAAACAAGCGTAAAGAAAAAAAGGGGGAGGGGAGAAAATAAGGGATTTAGGCCATTGGGCCTAAATCAATAAGACCTGTCCTAGTCTAATTGGGCTTTCGACCCATTTCACCTGTCCTAGTCTAGTTTTCGAGTCATTGGCTCGAGTTTCGCTTCACCTGTATTAAATACAACTTTGCCTTCGAGGCCCCAAATAAATGAATAAGTAAATGATTAAATGAATAAATAAGAAGAAGACAATAATAAAAATCGAGACTTTTAAAGTCTCTTAGTGACCTCATCAATGGGTTTTGACCCATTTTCCTTCGTCGTCTATCTTGTATCACTCGCACGCCATATAGTTGACCTTGGGTTTAAACTTTAGACTTGAATCGAAGAGGTGAACCTCATTGACCCATTACGAAATGCAAGAGGAGAGGAGTCATTTGGACTCAACACATTTTTTGCATGTAAAGAAAAGATAAAGAAATTAATATACGTGCAAGGCATAAAAGTGACATATTTAAAAGCAAAAGACAATATCTAGAACCAATCTTAGAATGACAATGATAATCATACTTGCACACGAATGAGAGTAAACAAATAAAATTCAAAGCAAAGACATCCACTTACATGCCTAATGATTTATGTTCATATAAAAATGAATAAAGGTAAAAGGAAGAATGTCATATTCAATGAATTAATGCGAGAACAAATAATGCATGTTGCGAGAATAAAGGGATGAGGCGATAAGAAAAAAACTCATGACTTCTAAAATTGCACAAACGTTGAAACTAATTCATAGAACAAAAGAAAATAAAGGCTAACTTTTCAAGAAAGGGAATCCTTAAATTTCAATTAAGGCGACATTAATGAAAATTCATACATCTAAGTCATGGCCAACTTTAGGAAAAACACGTAAAGACCTATGATTTATTGTTCTAAGACATCATTGGTTCTCTTTTGATATTATGAATCAAGGAGAGACACGATCAAGTTTTTACACTCACAAAGTGCACATATAACAATCCAAAGGAAGTAAGAAAATTTGAATAAAAGTTTAGCATTTCTAAAAGTGAAATATCGTTTCATAATCATACTATGCATGCCATGAAAATATCTAAATAATTCTATTTAGCCAAAAATACGAACTTTCTCATCATTTTGATAAAGTTAAAAGCATGCGAAAAGAAAAGAAAGAAAAAGGAATAAATATCGTGGATGGAAAATAAAGCAAGCACTTCATCTATTATATGAGGATTTTGAAATCCATTAAAATAATTAACAAGCAAATGACAAATTCTTGATTTAATCAATTACTATTTTTATTAAGAGAAAATAAACAATAGTAACTATTTTTTTCAACATAAAAGAAACAACTTTCCATGCTAAAAATAAATATATTCGCCAACAATAAATTTAAACATAACATGTGTACATCTTTTGAGCAAAGGTCAAAACTTTATACAAAATAATCCAAGAATAAAGCTAAAAGGACAAAATAATTAATATTAACTATTCTTTTCAATATAAAGGAAATAACTTTACGTACTAAAAACAAATGTATCTACCAACAATGAGTTTAAACAAGACATGGGTATGTTTTCAAGGAAAGATCTAAAATTTATCCAAAATAATCAAAGAATAAGGTTAATAGGCAAAATAATCAATATTAACTATTATTTTCAACATAAAGAAAATAACTTTACATGCTAAAAACAAACATATCAACCAACAATGAGTTTAAACAAAGCATAAATACATCTTTTAAACAAAGATTGAAACTTTATCTAGAATAATAAAAGAATAAAATCAAAAAGGCATGTACAATTATTGCTTGCTCATTTTTTATACCGTGAATACGAAAATAACCATAATATCGATACCACAACGTCCTATGGCCTTCAATGCCATCTCCAGCAAACAATCCCAGCAAAAAGGAAAAAATTACAACTAAGAACTACGAAGAAGAAAAAAGATGAAGAAGAAAAATATAATAAAAATATAAATAAAAAAAAAAAAGAAAGGTGTGTTTACCTTTTTAGAGGCAGCAAAACGAGACTATGAGCTTCATCGGAATCAACCATCGCCGAAAAACGTCGCCGGCAACTCAAAAATTTTGATTAGCTAACCAACTCTATGAAACAAAAATTTTTACTAAATAAAATAACTATTTCGCTCAAAAGGATTTTTTTCCACCTTTCAAGCCTTTTTTTTTTTCTCTTTTTCCCCCCTCCTTCTCTACCAAAGTAGTGGTAGTATTTATAAGAGAGAATGAAGTCTTTTTTTTTCTTTTCACCAATGTGGGAGAAAAGTATTTATAGGAAAGGATGAGGATTTATTTTCTTGTCATCCACTAATGTGGGAGAAAAAGCAATTAAGAGTGTTTTTGAAATGTAAAAATTGAAGATAAGATGAGGTGGAAGATAATGTGGGGGAAATAGTACAATGTTGTACAATCTTTGAATTTCAAAATTGGAAAAGGACAAAGTTGGGGGGAATAGTACAATGTAGTACAATTTGAATTTATTTTTGGTGGGAATTGGGTAGAAGTTATGAGGATTCTTGAGAATGTTGGGGTTATTTAAAATATAACCCCATTGAAATTTAAAATTTAGCCATATTTATTTATTTTGACCTAATTAAAAATCAATTGACGAATTGAATTGCAATTATGACCAATTTTAAATTATGGTCAAATCTAATAGATTGGCTAAATTAAATTGAAATTCGATACGAATTAATACTTTCTTTTAATACCGAACTTCTTGATTTAATAAAATCAAATGCATATTTATCCAAATAAATTATTTTTGAGAACAAATTATATTTAAATCAAGATTTTAATCATTTGAATTTATTTTCAAGATGAGCCTTAATTAAATCCGATATTTTATAAAATAAATATTTAAGTAACAAATTATATAATATCGTATAACTGAACACGATAGTATATAATCGCTACTTAAAATGACAAAATCACATACGAAAAATATTTTAATTTTTTTTATTTGGATGAAATAATTATTTTGGTTTTATTAAAAATTGAAGAAACTCAGGATTAAATTTAGTCGTGGAGGGCAAAAATTAGGTGTCAACAGCTACCCCCTTCCTTTGGGTAGGGTGGATGTAAGTAACCCTGGGCAAAGGGAGGTTGATGTTCCTAATTTTTGTCTGACCAAAGATTCGAATCTGAAAGAGGCTGGTTTTCACATGAGTTTCATAGAGTCATGGCCGGACCTTGGTATTAGGTTTCCTACATATCTCAGGTTACATGAAAATTCAGGCCACTTGTAGTTCATAGAGCTTGATTTAAAGCACGATTTTCAAAAAATTTACAAGCTATCTCAATTTTAGAGTTTTTGATAAAACCTAGAAACTAGGGAATAAAGAGATTAGGGAGGAGGTTGGAATGCAGTCGAGTTTTATACATAGATCCCAGCCTATATATACCCAAGATTTTAGGGAATTAGACTGCTTGTAGTTCGACTCAATCGGTAGAAAAGACAGTCTTTTATTTCAGACCATATTTGGCTCAGAATGAGTGACAAGTTGATCGAGTTGAGGAAAAGAGGCTTGTAACATCTTAACCATGAACGTGGGATCATTCACATCCATAGGCAAGAACTTACCTGGACATAATTTCCAAAACTCTAAGTGTGTTGCCACCTGAATTTGAAAGAAAGAGAAGGTTACTCTCGACATGAGTTTAGAAATATCCCGAAGGTGAAGCTAAAACCAGAATATCCTAAAATACCCACATGCCTTCTAACAGAGGTGTGGTTAGGTGGTGGTGGTGATTATCCTTTAGCTCGAATCCAAAGAGTTTGACGTCCCTCTTTAGACTATGTCCCGTTTTGCTGCTAAGAAAGAGTTCCACGTTATGCTGCATCCTATTTGAAGTCGTCCGCACCTGTGGTTTTGATTTGAGATTTTCATCCTCTCGGATGATCTCAACAATGCTTCAAGCAAAAAGTGTTAGTGCTAAACATAATTCACGAAAGAGGTATGTAGTCTTTTACCATATCTCCACGTGAGTTGTGGCCTAAAAAGCGGGGTCATCTCTTCATGTACCTATTTGGAATAAAATAACTGGCAACAACAAACACAAAAACCCTCTTGGTTGTTGTATAATTATGACATTATCGGTTGAATGTGTCTTCAAAGTGGGTGGCCCTTTTGGACACCGGCGATACTTTATGTAGAACGGTCCCTACAACAGTTTAATCTTGTGCTGGAGTGGCAACCTTTTTGGTTACCTATATCATTTGTTGCATGAGGAATGATAACCTCTCAGGTTATAGCCAATGATCGATTTATAAATTTTCTTTAAATTATCAATCTTTGGATAATCTTGCGCATTATTTGATGTTGGATAAGGCAACTTACAAATATCCTTTGAATTTCTAGCTTTTAGGTAATCCTGCACATTATCCGACTTTGGATAAGAGATGACTTACAGATATCCCTCCAATCGCTAGCTTTCAGGTGCTCCTGCACATCATCCAACCATGGATACAATATGACTTATAGATAATCTCTCAAATTGTTGGTCTTTGGGTAGTCCTGCACATAATCAATCTTGGATATGACGCGGCTTATAGAGAACCCTTGGATGTATCAACTTGATAATCTTACATATTCTCTAGTAAGGATTTAGTTGTGACTTATGGATAATCTTTGAACTATCAATTTTTGGGCGATCTTGCACACTATCCGGTTAGGATGTTGTCGTGGCTTACGAATGACCTACAGGCTATCAAATCATAGGTGATCTTGTACACTATTCTATTTCAAATAATATGACTTATAGATGACCCTTAAATTGTCAATTTCTAGGAAATCTTATATATCATTCATCCTTAGATAGCGACTTAAAGGCGTCCCTTCAAATCGTGTGCTCCCAATGCATTCAGATGCTGATCCATGAAAAGATGATAATATCCTCGATGCCAGCATTGTGTCTAGCGCATCAATAGATATATTGAATGCTGATGATATCTTTATGCTAGTGTTGTGTCTAGCGTGTCAACAGATATTGAATGATGATGATATCCTTGATGCCAGCGTTGTGTCTAGCGCGTCAACAGATATTGAATGATAATAATATTCTCGACGCCAGCATTGTGCCTAGCGTGTCAACAGATATATTAAATGCTGATGATATCCTCAACGCCAGCGTTGTGTATAGCGTGTCAATGGATAAATTGAATGTTGATGATATCCTTAACGCCAGCGTTGTGTCTAGCGCGTCAACAAATATATGAATAGCCTTCTTGGGTGATGGTATGAGATGGCCCTCTTGATAATGATGTGAAATAGCCCTTGCGGAAATGATATGTGATGGACCTTGTGGCAATGATATGCAATGACCATTGCGACAATGATATGCAATGGCCCTTGTGGCAATGATATGCAATGGCCCTTGCGGCAATGATATGCAATGGTCCTTGTGGCAATGATATGTAATGGCCCTTGCGGCAATGATATGAAATCGCCCTTGCAGCAATGATATGCAATTTCCCTTATGGCAATGATATGCAATGGTCCTTGCGGCAATGATATGCAATGGCCTTTACGGCAAAAATAATTTTACCTGACTTTAATTGTCAGCGTCTTGCTTTCTACATGTACCTGTACTCAAGGTAGACGATTAGTAGACACAAAGTCGCTTTTGATAGCGACTATTTTTAGGAAACTTCTAAATACAATATTGTAAAGAAGATAAGACGCCTTTGTTTGTGTTCCATGATCTCAAGAAATGAGGTGGACAAATCAAAAATGGGTATTTAAACCCATTTTTAGGGCTACCATAAAATACCATTCTTGAGCATTGCTACTCTTGTATGGCTCCCAATTTGCTTGGGATTTTTCGAAAGGGACTCTCATTTTTGTGTATTGATCTCTGCATCCACAGAAAAATGATTAGTTTAAATGAAATTACTCCGTGTTGACCTCCTTCGATCCTTGATTTGCTCCTCGCCATCTTTCAGGTGCTTCGTTATGCTGGGACCTCCAACCTTACTCTCTGCCCCAATTGATGTCTAGGCAAATACTAATTAAAAAATTTATGAAGATTTTTGAAAGTAGTCTTAAAGTTTAGAAAATAGTTTCGAAAGCTTCTATAAAACTTTCAAAAATCTCTGCCAGTCATGTCATGTACTAGTCCAACGACCATCTTTCTCTTGATTTTGACAATGTCCGACGTTTGACGGAGGATTGATAGGGATTCATCATTGTTGAGGCTCTCTACCAGAAGTTTTATCAAAGACGGAGATTCAATCTTCCTAGACTTTATCACAGGTGGTGATTCTCCAATCTCAACTTCGACCTCTAGTGCTGGGGAATTTGAAATGTATTTCAATATATTAGTGGAAATTTTGAGGACCTCCTCAAAATTTCTGCCCTAGTTTAAAGTAGTCTGAGATGATATCATCTCGAGTGGATCTGAAGTCTTTGTTGGTCTTCATTCTCTTAGTTGATCTTCTCTTGTGAATTTTCGAGATTCTTTCTCAAAAATTCTGCCCTAGTTTCCATTTCCTGGGGTTATATGACCGAGCCGTTGGGGCACCTACATATCTCGTTGAAGCAGGAATCAAGTCAAACGTAGTGCAGGACTACGCTAGGGATATATATAGAAAAATATAATGGGTTGACCGAAGCCGACACAGGCTGCCTACGTATCCCTTTTGTTGGGAATTCAGGTCACTACGTAGTTCATACATAAAGAGAAACGATAAATTATCCTAAGGGGTTGACCAAAGCCGACATAGGCCGCCTACGTATCCCTTTCTTGGGAATTCAGGTCAAACGTAGTTCGTACATAGAGGGAAAGGATTCTAGGCAATTACATACTAGAAAACAACATTACTACGAACGTGATTACAAGTAAATTAACTAAAGAAACACAAAAACTAGAACGTCCTTCAAACATAATATCTCTTTACCGTATCAGAATTGATTGGTTTGGTTTACTCTGTGCCATTCATCTCAGACAAAATTAGAGCTCCTCAAGATGGTACCTTGCGAACTATGTATGGCCCTTGCCAGTTTGGAGAGAACTTGCCCTTGTACTCTTTTTGGTAAGGAAATATTTGTTTGAGAACCAGTTTCCCCACTTCAAATGTTCAAACTCTCACTTTTTTGTTAAAGGCATGAATTATCCTGTGTTGATACAGCTGACCATGGCATACAATGACCATTCTCTTTTTATCAATCAACATGAGTTGTTCATAGCGAGCACGAACCCATTCTTCGTTACTTAGTCCAGCTTCTTGGATAATCCTTAGGGAAGGTATTTTAACTTCAGCAGGTATCACCGCTTCATTTCCATAAACCAATAGATATGTGGTTGCCCCAGTGGAGGTACAAACCGTCGTGCGATACCTTAGCAAGGTGTAAGGTAACATCTAGTGCCATGATCTATCATTTTTTACCATCTTTCTCAGGATCTTCTTAATATTCTTATTGGCAGCTTTCACGGATCCATTCATTTGAGG
Organism: Capsicum annuum; assembly: GCF_002878395.1. Classification (NCBI taxonomy): domain Eukaryota; kingdom Viridiplantae; phylum Streptophyta; class Magnoliopsida; order Solanales; family Solanaceae; genus Capsicum; species Capsicum annuum. Next base: position 157,964,789 of record NC_061111.1, on the reverse strand, counting down.
ATGGTATGTAGTCAAGTTGCGATGGACGATTTTGAACTGATCACAAATTTCATTCATCAAGTGACTGTTCAAGTTGGCCCCATTATCCGTAATGATTGATTCTGGCACTCCGAATCGGTAAATCAAGTTATTCTTGACAAAATCTGCAACCACTTTCTTAGTGATGGCTCTGTATGAAGCAACTTCAACCCATTTAGTAAAGTAATCGATGGCAACCAAAATAAACCTATGCCCATTCGATGCTGATGGTTCTATAGGTCCGATAACATCCATACCCTAAGCTACGAAAGGCCAAGGCAAACTTATCGCATAAAGCTCATGTGGAGGCATGCGAATCAGGTCTCCGTGTATCTGACATTTTGGATATTTCTGTACATACTTACTACAATTATTTTCCATAGTTATCCAGAAGTAACCGATTCTCAGGATCTTTCTGGAAAGGGTAAACCCATTTATGTGGGGCCCACAAACTCCAGCGTGTACCTCTTTTATCAATTTATTGGCTTCCGCAGCATCAACGTATCTTAGGAATCCCAAATCAGGAGTCCTCCTAAAAATAAATTCCCCACTTGGAAAATAGTTCTTTGCCAAACGCCAGATTGTCTTTTTTTGGTTGTTACTGGCCTTTTCAGGATATAATCCAGATTCCAAATACCTCTTAATGTCATAGTACCAAGGCTTTCCATCAGGTTCCTCTTCCACGTGCGCACAATGTGCGGGTTGCTCCTTCAAGCTTATTTCCAAAGGATCAATGTAACTCTGATCTGGGTGCTGAATCATGAAAGATATGGTGGCCAAAGCGTCAGCAAACTCATTTTGTATTCGTAGGATATGTCTGAAATCAACTTCTTTGAATCTTTCGCATAATTCTTGCACTACCTCCACATAAAGAGTAATCTTGGGATTTTTTTATCGCCTATTCTCCCAGTACCTGGTGAATCAGCAAATCTGAATCTTCGATGACTAACAATTCACGAACACCCATATCAAGTACCAATTTGAGACCCAGGATGCAAGCCTCATATTCATCCATGTTATTGGTGCATGGGAAACACAACTTATCAGTTACCGGATAATGTTGTCCCGTCTTTGACACCAAAACTACTCCGATTCCTGAACCTTTAAAGTTGACTGCCCCATCAAAGAATATCCTCCATCCGGGTTAAATCTCTATAATATCTTCCCCTATGACTAAAATTTCCTCATCTGGGAAGTAAGTTTAAAGTGGCTCATATTCCTCATCAATCGGATTTTCTGCCAAATGATCTGCTAAGGCTTACCCCTTGATTGCCTTTTAGGTTACGTACATAATGTCAAACTCACTCAGCAATATTTGCCACTTAGCTAGCTTCCTGTAGGCATGGCCTTCTGAAATGTATACTTCAACAGATCCATTCTCGAGATGAGGTATGTTGTATAGGACGATAGATAATGCCTCAACTTTTGTGCTGCCCAAGTCAAAGCACAACATGTCTTTTCTACAAGATTGTAACGGGCTTCATATGGTGTGATTTTTTTACGCAAATAGTAAATGACTTTTTCTTTCCTACCAGTCTCATCATGTCGCCCGAGGACACATCCAAAAGTATTTTCTCAGACTGACAGATAAAGCAACAATGGTATTCCTTCTCTTGGCGGCACTAAAATCGGTGGTACAGACATGTATTCCTTGATGCGGTTAAAAGCTCTCTGGCATTCTTCTGTCCACTTATTCAATGCATTTTTCTTCAACATCTTGAGAATTGGCTTGCATATAACTGTCGATTGAGCGATGAATCTGCTAATGTAATTCAAACGACCCATGAAACTCATGACTTCCTTCTTGGTCCTCGGCGGTGACAAGTCCTGAATTATCTTGATTTTGGATGGGTCTAGCTCGATGCCTCTCCTGCTGACTATGAACCCCAGCAACTTCCCTGATGGCACACCAAAAGCACACTTAGCAGGATTTAACTTCAAACTATACTTTTTTAATCTGTTGAAGAATTTCTCCAGATGAGTCAGATGATCCGAACTCTCGTGGGATTTGATAATTACATCATCCACGTACACCTCAATCTCTTTATGAATCATATCATGAAAAATTATCGCCATAGCCCTCATATATATTGCACCCGCATTTTTGAAACCAAACGGCATTACCCTATAATGATAAACACCCCAAGGCATAATAAAAGCCATTTTTTCTGCATCTTCCTCATCCATCAATATCTGATGATACCCAGCGAAACAATCAATGAATGATTGCATTTCATGATTTGCACAGTTATCGATGAGGATGTAGATGCTGGGCAATGGAAAATTATCTTTAGGACTGGCTATATTCAAGTCTCTATAGTCAACACAAATTTGAATCTTCCCATCCTTCTTCAACACAGGGACGATGTTGGCCAACCATGTCGGATATTTTGTGACCTCCACAACCTTAGACTGAATTTGTTTTGTCACTTCTTCCTTGATATTTAGACTTAAATCTGGCTTGAATTTCTGTATTTTTTGCTTGATTGGATCAAACTTCGGATTTTTCAGCAACTTATGCAACACAATACTGGTGCTCAATCCCGACATGTCATCATAGGACCAAGCAAACATATCAATATATTCCCGCAATAGGTGAATGAGCTCTCTCTTTGGTGCTCCGGCCAGGTGGAAACTGACGCTTGTTTTTTTATTTCATCATGATCTCCGAGGTTGACTATTTCAGTTTCCTCTAGGTTGGGTTTTTCCCATTTCTTAAACTCCTCCATATCTTCAACTAATTGTTCCTCATCACCGTCCTTCCAATCATCATCATTCCCTTCATTTTGTTTTATTAAACTTTAACATGACATGACATTGGCAGATTTTAAGTTGTTGTTACTGTAATGGACAAACAAACCAAGTTAAACGATAACAAGATAATAAGAAAATATATAACTAGGAGTGTTTTAGAAATAATAGAATTTTCAAAATAAATGAAGGCCTTTTCATTGAAATTTGATAGATAATTGCAAAACCATGGCTCATGACTTGTGCAAATACAAGTCCATACCTTTTTGAAAGAAGTAAAATACGAAAAGAAAGTTTTGAGATATAAAAGGTGGATTGCGGGGCCTCCTCCGGATCATCACTAATTTTAAAAATGATTGGTAATGGCCCTTTCATCTACCACGGGCGAAGGGTTATGAGTGGAGTGGAGGTCCAGTTTATAAGGCCTCCCCTGGCGCAATCTACTTCACCCCATTGGACTTTGGGAGATCTTCTGGTACAGCATTGCATCCCTCAAATAAATCTTCTATCCCATCCCTAAGACCATCATCATCTGACACCTCTCGTACAGGAAATAACTGGAACAGGAGTGGCAAGGGCCTAAACAAACTCTTCTCTGACTCATCCTTAACCCTATCCTTCTTGGCAGGCTGATATCCTAACCCATACTTAGAGCCATTCTCTGGGATCAAAATAGGCTCGATAATTCCTTGTAGATCCTTACCCAAACCTCGACCAGGTTTGAACCCATTTCGTAACATCACCATCACAATTATTTTGTATACAGAAGGCATTAGCACTTTGGATTTTGAATCCCTGTCCATAGCATTTACAATTTCCACTGTATAGAAACTGCTACCTTTTGGAACATCTTCAATCACCGACACATAACCATTGGGATGATCCACTCGACTTTCTTCTCCTTGGATGACTACTTCATGATCCTCGCAAATGAACTTCAATAATTAATGAAGGGGTGACAAAACTGCCTTTGCACCATGTATCCATGGTCTTCCCAAGAGAAAGTTGTAGCTAGGACGGATATCCATAACATAAAACTTAGTTTTAAACTCAGCAGGTCCCATTTGGATTTACAAATCAATTTCTCCTATGGTATCTCTCTGCCCTCCATCGAATGCTCTTACAATTACGTGGCTTTGATGAATTTTCCCCATATTATAGCCCATTTAAACAAATGTAGAGAGGGGGTAAATATTTATACCAGATCTGTCATTTATTAATACCTGATTAATCTCATAATCTTGGCAAATGACAGTGACATGCAGGGCTTTATTGTGCATCGCTCCTTCAAACAGCAACTCTTCATCACTGAATAATATGCGATGATTCGCCACAATGTTTCCTATCATCGCATCCAGGTTCTTAACACTCATTCCTGCGGGAACATATGCTCCATCCAAAACCTTTGATAAAGCTTATAGGTGGTATTGTGAACTCATTAATAGTGCCAAAATGGAGATTTGGGTTGGTGTCTTCTCTAAATATTTCACAATCGAGTAATATTTTGGTTGCATACGCCTCCAAAATTCCTCAGCCTCTCCTTCAGTGATTGGCTTTTTCTGTGAATCCTTTTTGTTTATCAATTCCTCAGGGATATAGCATCGTCCCGACTGCGTCATCCCTTGGGTAGCAGCGGTATGTATAATGAATTCCTTCCTTGATGGGGGAGGGTGCACCCGACTTGGAGCCGTCATTACTATAAATGGAGTTTTCTCGTTGATACTTAAGGCAGCCACAACCCTCTCTATTTTTCCTACCTCTTCTGTCCTTTTGGGTTTTTCAGAGTTCACCTTAGTAATGATCTTGCCAGACTCCTATTCACCCTCAATTTCAATCATATTAACTATAGGTCCCCCATGATTGGGCAATGGATTACTGTTAACATTTGGTGTAGGTGCCTGGAGCGTGATGACCTTCTGATCGATTAAATCCTGGATCCTATGTTTCAGGTAGATACAATCCTCAGTACTGTGCCCCACTGCTCCTGAATAATAGGCACAATGTTAACTTGCATTAAAAAATCGAGAGTTGGTATTAACAGGCCTTGGCTGTATTGGTTGCAAATGACCAGTATTCTTTAATCTTTCAAACAATTGGGTGCGACTTTTAGCTAATGGGGTGAAGTTTCAGGGAGGTTTTTTTTATGGTTTGGACGTGGGGGGTTATAATGGTTTTTATTTGTAGGAGGAGGTACTTGGTGATAATTTGGAGGTACTTGGGAATTTATTCGGTTATTTAGAGGAGTGGATTAGAAATGAGACTGATAATTGGGATGTGGAACTGGGTATTGGGGAAAGATATTTGGATGTGGAGCTTGGTATGAGGATTGGAGGTTTGGGAGTGGAGCTTGGTATTGGGAGGAGATATTTGGCTGTGGAGCTTGGTATTGGGGGTGGGCATAGAATACATGTTGAAGGCTTGGTGATGGAGGGGAAGAGAAAACATTCCTAGAATTGAACCTCTTTTTCATTTTCACAACAAAATCAGCAGAAATCGCACCTACATCTTCCTTTTTCTTCTTTGAGAACATGACAGTCCCAGACGACGTTGGGGTTTTGGCAATTTTCCCTGTCAGAATGCCTTCTTCTAATGATTCTCCTATTTTTACCAAGTTCGCAAAAGTTTCCCTGACAGCGGACACCATCCTGGTATAATATTCTCATTTTTGAGTGCGAGAGAACACGGATACTATTTCTTCCTCAAATATAGATGGTTGCACTCTGGCAGCTTCTTTCCTCCAACGAAAAGTATAGTCTCAAAAACTCTCGTCATTCTGCTATTTGATCTGATCTAGTAAATATCGATCAGGGACTATTTCAATGTTGAATCCGAACCTGTCAAGGAAACCCTTGGCCAATACTTTCCAACCAATCCATCTTTTCGGCTCCTAAGACATGAACCATTCTAAGGCTTCGTCGCTTAAACTTCGACTGAATAGGTGCATCAACAATGCCTCATTTTTTCCTATCCCTACCAGTTGCTTACAGTACCTTCTCAGATGGGCTATTGGGTTTCCAGTACCATCAAATATTTCAAACTTAGGGACTTTGTACCCATCTGGTAGGTCTACTCCTGGGTGAACACATAAGTCGTCATACCCCAAACCGTCGTGGTCCCTGGCTCTATGAGCCTCTTTGATCCTCCTGATCTCTTTCTTCATAGCTAGTAAATTTATTTCATGATCGGTCCTCTACTCTCTCTCCTTCTTCTTGTAATGGTCCATCTCGAGATTAGGAAGGGGTTCATAGATATCAGGGGATATGATGTCCTGAGGGGGATTTAGAAGGGGGCTTGATTTTGCGTATGAAAGGAATTTGGTTGGTAAGTGAGGAGGACGTTTTGGAAGTGGGAAAGATTTTGTGGACTTTCTGAGTAGTTTGGCAGAATCTAAGAGGGGTTTTGCGTATTTGGAAATGAATTTGGGGGATTCGAAGGTAGGTTTAATATATTTTATGGGTTTGAGAGTGAATCTTGCGGATTTGGGAATGCATTTTGTTGATTTAAAAACGTGTTTTGAGGATTTGGGAATGGATTTGGAGATGGATTCTGTGGGATTAGAGATGGATTTTATGAATGGTAGGCGTCTGGATTATTTTCACGATTGGTATTTTGGATAAATGGGGGAGAAGAGACGGACGATACGTTATTTGGCTGATCCCCAAGAGTAGGGGTGCTGAGGGGAAGAATTTGGAGTGGAGTCCCATGTTCTCCCAGAGCGGGGGCATTGACATTGATGGATAAGTTAGCCAAATCCCGAGTGCAATTTATTTCTTCCTAAAGCATTTCTTACTTTCTTGCAAGTTCTGCAATCATCTCATTCTGTTCTGCTATCACATTATCCCGGATAGTCAGTGCATTTTCTTCGTCATTTCCTGTCATTTTGAATGATGGTCAGAGGATGGGATTTTGTGCGCTTTCAATCGGGTGAAGTAGGGATCTTTTGCCAGCTTCTATCAACACGGAGTAATTTCTATTATCTGTAAAGTAAAACAACTCAAAGGCAGATGTGTTAGTTTCTGCATGTGATAAGTAATGCAAAATATTTGACAGAAAATAACCACATAGAGTTGTTTGAGTCATAGCCAAATTCATCCATAAGACATAGTGGATAAACTTGCCTTTGATCCAAACAAATGCACATAAGCACATAACATAGTTATATCATACAAAAACATTATAATAACGTGTATCCTAGCTGGGGTGACACTTTTTGAGCCAAGGGTTCAGGCCTAACGATTTTTGAAGAAAATATATGCTTCCTCAAAGTCAATACATTAACCCCCAACTTATATAAACACGGAAAAAGGTATAAATGCCTACAAAAGATAATGAAAAAGGGATACAATCTTTAGGGGAAAAGGGAAATAACATGAAAGAAGATAAGTTCCCGCGCAGGGGAAATAGAAAAACTAGCTACTGGAGGCTCCTTCATCTGCCTTTGCTTTCTTTGCCTTGTTTACCTCCTATGCTATTTAATACCTATTGATGATAAGATGACTCCCACATAATTGTGCCTTACTTTCATAAGTCATTTTCCCTATACTATCAAGTTGAGAGGCCATGCTATCATCTAAATTGATTAAACACTACCTAGCATCATCAGCCTCTTTCCTAGCTCTTTTCAGTTCTTCCCTCAACATATGTATTGTTAAAGCGTCCTCCATGTGTACCTACCGGTGCGCGATTTCACTTTTTTGGAACTCATCTTGTAGCCTGTGGAGCCGTACTTGATGCTCAGATTCTACATCCACAACCTGAGTGGGCATATTTGGTCCCAAAATCAATGCTCTGATGAGGCTCTTTTTCAACCACTCCTTGTAAGTGTCACTGAATTTAGGGTCATGCTCTATACGAAAAGTCACTTCCATCCACCTTCTTTTTCTCCATCCATTTATCATGCCGTCTTTGAGCGGAGACTTACTTTCATTGTATTCGATGAAAAACCTAAGCATGGAGTCTATTTGTGATGCCTCCTGCTTGATCTCGAATTGCCTAAGAACTCTTCCAGGATTGTAGGGACGGGTCCCTCTGAGATCGAGAAGCACTAGAAAAGGCCACTTACCCCCTCGAATGGTGTATTTCCCTGAGCGAAGAGAGTTAATGGACCATTGCACATCGTCATCTCTTAATTCCCCGAAAGTCTTAAGCCAAAATTCGTGAGATGCTTCCCTTTTGAACTTGTGTAGAAACAACCACATGGCGGGTAAAGCCAGCATATCCACCCTATTTTTATGATCAGGTTGTACCGTTCTTGAATTTTTTACCAAATGCTTCATCATCCACCATTGTAATATGAGGTTGCAACCTTGAAAGAAATGATTTTCGACTTGACACCTTCCCAAGGATCGATATATGTCGGCGACAATCATGGGAGATAAATTTTGGAATTCCTTGTTAAAATCGTAATCTACTCCAAAGAAAAGTGCATGATCCACTGTAACAACCCTTGGATGAGTTGTACCATTTTCCCCCTGTGGGAACACCATGGTTCCGAGTAGACCTACCGCAAATACAAAGGCTCTCATCTCCTTCCATTTTGCTTCGGACTTAAATTTATGTCCAAATTTGGGGAAGGCATTGAATCTTCCAAACCGATGATACAACTCCCAAAAAGTGATATTGTCTCCATCACGTTCCCCTAGCCAGGTGTCATCGTCAGTTAAAAAAGTCTCTTTGATTGTTTGACGGTCCCACACGGCAGGAACTAAAATGTTCTTATCAGGTTTTTCCTTTCTCTTGAAACACATTTCAATACTCTCATAGAAAATTAACACTTTTTCGATGGTAGGAGTCAATTCCACATCCCCGAAGTGAAACACCATATTCTGATCATCCCAAAAAGTGGTAAGCACGTGGATCATTTCGGGCCAAGCATCCATTTCGATTAATGAAGGTAGGTATCCGATGTGTGTTCTAACAATTTTTCTCTCTTCTACGCTCATATAGTCCCACCATAGTTTCAGGTAATCGTCGATTTTAGTAACTATCTTAAACTTCTCGTGGAATGAAATTGAGCCATACCTACACGAAAGCAAACAAAGATAAGCCTTCCCCCATCCCCCAAAGGGTAATGGATTGAATTAGACAAGCATATATTTCTTCAACAAATAAATATGATTCTTCTGTAATTGACTCAGGGTCAATAGACGCAAGGCAGGTTTTCTAATGGACCCAATACCCCTCTCGAGTATTGGGTTGTCCTAGGCTCATGCCTGAAATAGGGTTTTGGTTTTGCTCTATCCTAGGTATCTAGAGTGGGTTTGAACACTGGTTCTCAAGTGGACAACTTGAGTTTGAAAATACAAACAGCCATCAGACGACTCACGTGATAATAAACTATTTATATTTCCAACACATTTTTGGAATTGATTAATAGGGACCAGGATACCCACGAAACCCAAAATAGTTTAAATAATGTAGGAATATTCCATGAGATACGATAATAAAACTCTACAGAATCGAAACACATAAATAGTTAATCAAAAGACGAATCAAACATTTGGTTAGAACCTAGTTAGAGATCCCCAGCAGAGTCGCCTTTTCTGTTTTGCGGAAATTTTGACTTTTGAAAGAGAGTCGCCACTTCATTTTGAAAAGAAATTAAGAAACCTTTAGAGAGTTACTTAAAACGATTCAAAATAGGAAAATCATTTTAAGTTAAGAGATTCTGAGTAAGCGGTTCCTATTAACATTTTAGGAAGGTGTTAGGCACCTAAACGTCCGCTAACTTGCGGTTATCCAACCTGTTTGAAAATGTCTTTTGATAAACCTTGAAAAAGTTGATTTTTGAAAATAAAAGCGATTTTAGGAATATTTTGGTGTTTATGAAAAACCAGTTTTTAGCGACTTGACTAAGGATTTAACTATATTCACAAAAACACATAAGGCAAACAAGCGTAAAGAAAACCAATTTTATCTTGACTGGTAAATTAGACCAATTTTGGGAAAGCTACACCAAAAGGTAGAACGGTGAAGCTAGAAATGGTATGATTGTGATTATGAATTCGATTGAACCCTAGTTTATGAGTCACCTACATATCCCGAATCTCATGAGAATCAGGTCAATGTAGTTCAAAAGCTATGTTATGCAAAATTTTTGAGAGGATCTTAAAATTTTGTCCCAGTTTTAGATTTATGATGGCACTGAAATACAAAAATAGATTTGTGAAAAGGTTTAGAGTAACGTTGGAACTTATGAAAATTCAGTGGAGTCGAGCTCTAAATCGTCGACGTTGCTAGGGATACTTGACATTCCGATAGCTTGCCCTAGTCCACTTCTAAGAGATGGTTTTACGTTATGCTATATCTCATTTTTCTGCATAAAAGTTTTGCTTTTTGCCAAGTTTTGATAGAAAATTTAGCAAATAAAGTAAAGCATGAAAATATGTAAATAAAATTCTTACAAAAAGATCATAGGACCAATGTATCCATGCGATTAGTCAAACGTGCGGTATTTTTAGAAGTAACAACATCAAATGGTATGCTTGTAAAATTCATCAACCAAGTAGAAATATTTGCAAAATCAGTGCTTAATAACAAACAAATGAATACTTGAGCTTGATTTTCTCATGAAATCAAAAGATAGCATGCATTGCTTAATTAAAAAATAAATAAATAATTAAGGCATTATTGGATGTTCGATTAGATGCAAGTAAGCATAAATATTCAACTGAAAGCGGACATGCATAAAATTTCTTATTACAGGTAGACTATTCCAACATGTCCTATTTTAGGGTGGACAAACCCCAAAATATCCTATTTTAGGGTGGATGGACCCAACATGTCCTATTTTAGGGTGAACAAACCTCAAATGATAATTTGTCCTATTTTAGGGTAGATGAACCCAATGTGTGCTCAAATTATACGCTTGAAAAATTCATCAGACTGAAAAGCAGTGCTCAATAAAAGACAAAAGAGTAACTAAACTTGATTTTTCAAGAAATTCAACAGACAGTGCATATCTAACTAAAATAAGTAAATGATAAATGCATTGCAAAATGTTCAATCAAAGGCAAGCAAATATAAATATTCAGTTGAAGGCAAGCATGCATAATGTCTTATCAGAGGTCAGACTAGCCCAGTTATGTCCTATTTTTAGAGTGTACTAACCTAAAGATAATGTTTAAATTACACTCTTGAATGGGTGTAAGCGATCGTTGCCAATACAATAACCCAACTTAGGTTGGGGTCGAATACACAAGGAGTGAAGGCATGGAATTTAAAACTCAAGAGTGTTGATAGTCTACTAAAAGATGACCCAAAATGTGAATGAAACAAGCATAAATATAAAATGGGGGAATTAGTTTGAATGTGTTTATAATGTCAACTATTTCAATTTTAGAGCACTATCTTAACGTTGAAAAATGCTAAGAGTGAATTCAATTGGGAATAGGCCTTGGGATTATGCAATTTTAAGTGTGGATTCATGCAAGAGTACTTGACAACTTTTCCAACTTTAGCTAAAAGTCATGGGTAGGCTCGATGTCAATGTATTGATGGTAATCTTTCAATTATGACATCAAATTTCATAAATGGGTTCTTTCAAACACCTACAAGTGTGACAATTTTGCACATCTATTGCCTCAATTGCCATCCTTATGTCTAAGAGATTTCATTAAATAAAATAATTTAAATTATTGGTTGCATTTATTCCTCACCCATATCCCCTCTTTCAAGGATGACATGGGCTCAAGGGTGGTTGGAGTTTGCAACCCCCAACTCTTAATTAAATCATGGAATAAATGCAACATCCACCACAAATAACTAATTAGGAGAATAAATATCTAACACTCATGCACTACCACAACCTAAGCAAACATAACCCCAAGATTTAGAATTAGCTACTCATAGATAAAAAGGATAGAAATATACCAAAGTTATCATTGACTTCATCCATGAGAAATAAAGAGAATGTAGTTTCAATAAATCTGTAATGGAGAATTACTAATTCTTCTTTTTGGGAATCACTCACACATAGTTTTCACTTAAGACTAGTATAATATTCTTCTAAGATGAAGAGATAGGTCATAAGATGAAAAGATAGAAGCTAGCTCTTGGAAAATGAGATAGAAACACTTCTTGAAGCCCCACTTGCACATTTGACAAAATTGCCACCTTGCTCTTGATCTGCTTGAGCAAATCCGAAGCAGATGGAGAGCAGATAGAGAGCAGATGGAAAGCAGCTCCAAAGTAGATACAAGGTAGATGCAAAACAGATGGCTCCTTTCCTTCACATTCGGCCTCTTGTTGACTTGAATGACTTGCTCATCTTTGTTTTTAACTTTTACCTACAAAAATGAGCATTAAGTAAGATATTACCATCAAATCAACAAAAAAACATGATAATTTAGGCCTAAAAGGTACTAGAAAGTCGTCAAATTGATGACTTATCAACCCCCAAACTTTAACTATTACTTGTCCTCAAACAACTAAGAATAATTCAATGAGATAGGGTATTTAACTCAAATTCACTCAAAAGAAGGTTATACTAAAGGAATAAGCTAACAAAGCTCTACAAACACTTTCCAAGTATGTCATGGAAACAAGTAAACCAAAAATTTTCAATAAGCACATATTTATGTAGCAAAGATGCAAGTTTGTATCAAATGAACTTTCCAAATCACAAAGCATCTTAAGATAAGATACAAAATCTTCAAAGATTATCTCAATCTTCACAATGCAACTTACTTCACTCATTTACCCAAACTGGTAGTAAAACTTCACACTCTACCCAAAAGTACCAATGTCACTCACATGCAAGAGTTAGCTCCACACATCAAAGATATTTCACTTCATAAAGGAGCTCAAATAAAGAAAGAATTCACACTCACTCTCGCAAAGAAATTCAAGTACATTGAATAGAATCATAGGCTTACCCTTTGTATTTTTTGCCACTAATGTAGACTTAGTTTGGAATCACCAAGGTCTTGTGGGTCAAGATAAAGGTTTAAGGTGCGGGAAGGAATATATATGGATCAAGTGATTAAAAGACCTCCTTTGATGCAATCGCTCAATCCTTTCTACCCCCCAAATTTTTAAACTACCCACCTTATTCGTCTTCAAATTAATTCCTATATTTTCCTAACTTTTTGTTTAATATTTACCAAACAAGTCAAATCCACCATTTTCTTTCTTAACTTCAACTTTCAAGAGATTTTCTACCTATAAGCTCTTCTTAGCCCCTCACTCATTCAATATTTTTTCAAGTTCTATGGGCTAGGCTATTTAACTTTATCATCCAGCATATCTCTTGTCTTTTAAGCACATGTGTTGAAAACCTTATATACACCTTTTTTGTCTTTTCTTTGATCATATTCTCCCAAATAAACAACCCCCCAAACTTAGGCTTTTGCCTATAATCCATTATTTAGAATATTGCAATGCATCAAAGAATGTTAAGAGATAAAAGAGAGATTTTCAAAAGGGTTTAGGTGTTTTAGCATGGTTATCATTACAATAAGAAAGAAAGATGGGTAAAGAGGCCCAAATGAGTTAACTAGGAAACAATGTTAAGGTGGGAATTTGGCTATGTGACTGGTCAAAAAGGGACTTGGGTCATCCTCCAAACCAATATTGCCTATAATTTTACTTTGAATACACTCGGGGCAAGTTCTAGACTACACATATGTACAAGAATTATTCAAAAATCTCATCACACATAGTATCGTACTCATAGGGTAAAAAAATAGTCTCCCAATCAATTTGAGCAATTTGAGCTTCATAAGTTACTTCGAGTCAAAGACTGATCATTGTAAAGAGAGAGAGCCAAAAATTGAGTTTAATGGTCTCACTCAAAAGAAAGTTCAAAACATCCTTGATCTTGCAACTATATTTTCATTTTTTCTCAAATACATTTCATTCGCTGCCAATTATATTTTGAAAGTATTTTTTATTTTTTGCTTCTTCCTAGCTAACCAAAATGACTAGATACTTCATCTAAGGATATCGCCTTGTCATCCATCATGGGTGAATTATTACTCGGTTCGACAAAGAAACTAAACTAAAATAAAAACAATAGATCAAAAGAAAGAGAAAACAAAATTTTGCTCCTTAGAAAAGAATCGAGTTTCAAAAAAACCCTTGGAGTTTATTGGACATGCATATACAAAGGTGACAAGAGCAATGCGCACAATCAGATCTCAAATTTATATTAAGCGCATGACATAAATTCAACAACAAAAAGACAATATTTAACATCATTATCAAAATTTTCGACAAGGGCTCATCTAAAGCAATGTCAATAGTAATAATAAAAAAACAAAACAATCCCCACAAGGGATAACGTAAATAAACATGACAAAAATGTAGAGTGTACACATAAATATCAAAGTAATAACATAGAGTATGTTCATCCAATCTGTCCAACCAAATGTCATAAAGTGAAACAGTAGGTACCGACCATCAAACGAATCATAAAAGTGCCCTACCCCCTACTAAAGACATTGCATTATCTCCAATGTGAAAGTAAAAGAAAGTAGAGGAGGGTAGAGACTCCCTGTGGCACACTAGGTACTCGGATCCCTGTTGGTGAATGATTGCACTGTCTTCATAGAAACCTCGTCAGACTGGGCTCCTCTCATCGAGTATGCTATGAAGGGTGACTCATTATTATGTCGAGTGCTAGAACTATCCCCAACCATCCTGCATGGACATCATCTCTGGATAATTGCAAGGCGAGCTCAACCTGTCGGGCCTTAGGTAGCCCCTCAATAAGATCAACCTCAGCCTCATCATCAATGTCCTCATGACCCTCTCCAAACAAATCATCAAATGGGCGCACTGGACTAGAAGTCTTTAGGGGAAAATCAATCTCCACCTTATCAAGATCGAAGGAGGGTTGTCCAGAGTGAAACTCCCACCATAAATTATCAAGGTCTGCCCCCATATATGCTACCCCCTCACAATTTCCTCTTGCCTCAAGTGTGGCCACTCTCTGCTCTAACTTTACAATATGGGCATGTAGAGATGCTATAGTTGCCTGAATAAACTGGGGAATGTCTACCACCAATCGGTTAAGAGTGGCATTGTTTTCCAAAGTCATGAAAGCAACCTTGGCAAACATCACCATACAAGACCGTACCGATTATGTGGATTGAGGCGATGGTGCGGTGCTTGATAATAGAAGAGTATCGGTGGAATTATGATGAGTCTCAGCATCAATTGTAGAATTCGAAGGGATCTCTATCCCCTCTGAGTTCGGCAATCCTTCCGCACCCGAGTCTACCAAAACCAAAGCTTTTCTCTTTATGTCCGTAGGGTTATCCTCATCCTTCTAATGTGTGATGTCAATGACTCTAGTGCATATAACCCGTCTATCAATCTTAGAGAATAACAGGACTTTAAACTTAAGATAAAGCATAGATATGAGTGTCGGAAAGGGCAATAAAGTGCTCGATTGCTTTGACCTTAACTTCATCATCTCCACTATCAACTCTCCCGGATTGATAGTAATTTTATCCATGATACATTCGACAATGATAGCCCTATCAATCATGATATCTTGGTCATTTCTTGAGGGGAGTAGATGGTTATCCACAAATCCAAGCCAATGTTTGGCTTGAACCGAATGATCTCTCGTCTTGATTTGACCTACACCATTAGCCCATGGAGGAAGGCCCTTAGCAATCACCCTAGCAAGCCACATAAAACTTTGACATCTTCCAAATATCATCTTCTTGCACTTCACCACAGAATCTAAGTCATAAGCAAAATAAAGCTCATTGATCTCCGAGGCCATGCAAGGGACTTCCACTCCTCAAACTAGTACTCTCTCGAGTCATGATTTTTCATTAATTAGCATTTTATAATTTTATTTATTATGTCGATCAACGTAGGATGCATAGAATTTCAGGGAAATGGGTATCAACTCCCTTCATGCTAAAAACCTTCTCAGGATTGAATCCCTGAGTAGTTACCCAATCATCATATAACTCCTTCACACCTTCAACACTAAACCGAATTTGATTCTCTTCCTTTCTAAACTCTTGTGTATGATCAATGGTAGGTTGGACATTGGGACTTTCGAAATATCTTTGGAGATTGATTCTTTTCACCTTCCAAAAGTAGCTTTTTCTTTGCCTTTATCTGGGGTATTACCCTTTCTAACGTCTCGTGGCAAGTTTTTCCTTGGAGACATACCTATAAGAAAGAAACAAAACAAAACCAAAATAAAAAAGAAAAGGTAAAATATGTTTTTGGAATTTTGTATGTTAAGAAAGAAAATTAAAGATAAGAAAAGAAAATTTTTGTTTGATAGATGCAAGGTAACTTCATCATTAGAGCACATGAGTTTCATTTATTACAACACTTAATCATGTGGGCACTAAATTGTCTCACATTCTTCACATTTCACAAAACTAGCTCATAGGACATCCATAACCTCAAATGGAAACAAAAATGACCAATTCCCTTAAGAATAATGTCATCCAATCTATCATAGGGCAAGTCAAGCATTCATGTCTCCCGGTTAGGCATAGTGACCAACAAGAACCATGGATGCCATATTTCTCAACAAACTCCCTCAACTAATGAATTCCAAATATTTCAATTTTAGGATCAATTGGACTCAAAATGCTGCATAAAAAATGACCACATTATGCCCTAAGGAAAATTATATTGTCCATTACAATCATACAAGACATTCTTCTCTTATTGTCATTTCAACAAACACATGGTGGACATGCCAACTAAGAATTTGGAGAAAGAGAATAAAATCATAAGAGAGCAAGCTCATCTCACCAAATCATTTCCAAACACATTTAAAGAGCTCATATTATCATACTTGAACCACCCACCACACAAAATAAGCAAGAAAGATTTAATGGGCATTTTATCAAACACATTGAGTACTAGTTTCATTTAAGAGAGTATCATTATTCAAATAAGTGAAACAAGGAACCAATGAATATATAAGGACTTCAACAAGTAAAAATCATTCCAATAAACTAGCACAAACCAAATTCAAGTGATCAATCATCATGAGGTATAAAACACAATGTCCATTTTTAAAAGAATTTAAAAGGGAAAAGAGCATACCTTTTTTGATGTAGGAGAGGGGGAAAATTGAAGCACAAGTCCAAAAGAATTATCTTAATTCTTGTCAGCTCAATTATTGTTAAAGGAAGTGAGAATGTTGAGTGTGAGAGAAAAGAACCGTTGGAATGGAGTTACAATGAGAAAAGTTTAAGTTTGGATAGCTTTTGGCGCGCTTTAAGTATTTAAAGAGATTTTAGGCTGACTGGGTCGGGTCAGCCCAACAAGATCGGACCCGTATTGAAACATCACAACATTTAAAATTCAACCTTCATCCCATCTGCTTTACACCTACAGTTGGACTTCTTAAGTAGTTCCAGCGCATATCGAGACAGAATACAACGACTTTACCTGCGTCCAACATTGTAACACCACGTATTTCCCTAGCATAATATAAGTCCCAATACATGAGTATTCATGTATAAAATTTTGAAACACTCTTTATTTTTTTACAGTTTATAGCCTTCCATTGACTAGGAAATTTAGTTAGTTTCCAACGATATAAAATTCACCTAAATCTGATAATCGGGTAAGAAGTTATGGCGATTTTAAGTTTTAGTCTTTAAACACCATCATTTTAACCTTTAGCGCATCGCAGAGTAGGCCAATCTCCCATTTGGCGAATTGCAGTGAGGGTCCGTGATCCTAGCGCATCGCACCATAGGCCAACTTGACATTTATCCATTTCTAGTGTCGAAGCGTGATACCACCGCATCGTGGTGAACTTCCAGGTCCCAATCAGTAAAGGACCATAATTTTCCCACATCGCGCCATAGACCAGTTTCCCAGTTGTCTAATTCCAGTGACACAGCGTGATAGCACCGCGTCATGCCAGCCCAGAAAATTGAGATTTTTAGTCAATTCCGAGTTTTAATTCCAAGGGCTTTTAAGTACCTTTCCCTTATCCCAGTCATCCCCAAACACAAAATTAAATCCCTAATAACCTAATTGGGCATTATTCTAATCAATTTTTCCCCAAAATCAAGAACATTCTCTCAAGTAGCAAAACCCTAACCATCAATCATCAAGGTCAAACCTCAAGAACTCTCCATCAATCCTTTCAAATTCTTCATCCCAAGTATATTAGATGTTCATCCATAGACCCCTTTCATCCATGGAGTCCAAGCAACCCTTTTAAATTATAAAATTGTGATCTTTTCAAGTTATTATGTTTTAAATTCTGATTTCACCTATAAATCTCCATGAACTATGATTCTATACCATGTTACCATGAAATTATTGTTAATATTTAATCCTCTATGTTTTAATGTTGTTATTTAATGAACAAGACCATGATTTAACTCTATTATGTCGGATTCATGATATTTCTACTTATTTTATGACATTCCTATGATTGTTTTAAACCTTGAACTACAAGTGTTTGATAAAATAGATACAAGAGTGATTGATTTAATAAAAGCCTTCATGTTTTATCCCCCAAGTTTTAGTGTCATTTTACTATTGTTATTTTGAGTCCTGCGGGTATTGAATACCTAAAATCCATAGCTGTTTATTTAAGTCTAGTCTTAGTATGTTACAGAATAAATTTAGATTATACTATGAGAATTTTTAGAATAGTCACATATCAGTCAGTTAAACTCAGAACAGTATAGTATTTCAATGTCTTTCAGTTGGGAGTATGATTTAGCACCGAGTGAGTGTAGGGATGATGGCTTCCCTATCAGATAGGTTGAGTTATTAGTAGCAGTCCCCATACTCCAGAACAATGTATTCAACATAGGATATAAGTAGTCACCCATCAGATTAGGATTGACTATGTCCTAAGGGTCAGCCGTCAGTTCAGGCTTGATACCCTTAGTCCTTTGGACATTATATCAGTTTAGTGGATCCACACAATCATTGTTAGTACCAGTGGCACGGTATTAACACCTTTCCAACTGAGGTTACATGTTGGAACCCAATTACCTCAAATTGGGGAATGTCAGTTAGATGATACCTCTCGCAGTCTTAGATATAGTCTCAGTTACAGTCTCAGCTTAGTTATTCAGTCTTAGTGTTGTTTGACCAAAGCATACAAATATCAGTGTTTTTTAGTATTTTAGCTTATAGATTTTACTCAATTTATGTTATATGCTTGGTTATTCATCCTCAGTATTTATAAATTTTCATATATTTTCAGTATTTACAAATTCCATGCTCTTTATTCAGTACTCCATACTTTATATGCATACCCAATTAACTATTATTATTCCTATTCATGAGACCATGCATATCATCCTACCTCATTTAGCATACCAGTATATTCAAAGTACTGATTGCCTACCTTTTTTATGCTATGATGTATCATATCATAGGTGTTGACCTCAGTTCTCGAATCACACTTAGTCCCCCAGATCATCAGTAGTTCAGTAGCAGTGGTGTGTCCTCATCATTCGATGATGGATTATACTACTTTATGTCTTTATCTCAGTAGTTAGCAGAGTTAGTTGGGGCTTGTCCCATCAACTCACAGTATTCTGTTTAGAGGCTTTTCAGACACTACAGTTAGCTATTTAGATTATTCAGATTTTAGTATTTTGCCAGATTCATAATTTAGTAGTGTTTCATGATTTAAAACCTTATGGCAATTAAGTTATTCTTCTTTATTCATGATTATATTATTCAGTGCTTACAGCAGGTACTAGCTCATGGGTTAGTTTGTGGTCCCTCAAGATCGTAAGCACTGTGTAATGACTAGGGGTAGTCTCGGGTCATAACAAACTTGGTATCAGACCCTAAGATTTTAAAGTGTCCTAGGAAGTCTGAAAGCCATATCAAGTAGAGTCTTGTGCATGGGTGTATAGCGCACCACACTTATGGATGACAGGCTACAAGGCATTTAAGAAAAACTTCCCTTCTTTTAGTATTCATGTCTTGTGATTAAGCATGAGCTTAAGTTAAACTCTCAGTCTAATCCATTTCTTCTTCCCGTTTACAGAACATGCCTACCAAGAAGAATGGAAGAAGAACAGGAACTCAACCAGCCCCTCAGCCCATCCAGGCAGATCCTCTGGATGAGCACATATCTCATGCAAAATTCAAGGTTGCGTTCATTACTCTTGCAAACTCTATAGTAGCACAAAATAAATGGGTAGATATTATTCCAGCCAACTAAGTAGCCAATACTGCTGCAACCAGAATTTGAGATTTCACTCGGATGAATCCTCCTTCTTTTATGGGATCCAAGTCTGAAGAAGATCCCCAGGAATTCTTATATATGGTTCAGAAGGTAACGGATGCTAAGGGGGTTGACGTCTATTCAGAGTGTCAAGTTGGTTGCATATCAATTACAGGATTTAGCCCATACTTGGTTTAAGCAGTGGAAGGTTGATAGAGGTGTAGATGCAGGGCCTGTAGAATGGGAAGAGTTTGCCATAACTTTCTTAGATAGATTCTTCCCATTGGAGCTTAGAGAGGCCAAAATGTTAGAGTTCATTAATTTGAGGCAAGGTAGCATAAGTGTGGGGGAGTATTCCCTCAAGTTTACTTAGTTAGATAGGTATGATCCTCATGTGGTGCTGATAACAGGTCCAAGGTAAGTAAATTTGTGTCTAGCATATCTGATAGTGTGATCAAGGAGTACAGGACCTCAATGTTGATTAGTGAGTTGGACTTTTCTAGGTTGATGGTTCATGCTTAATAGATAGAAAAGCAAAATATTAAGGAAAGAGGGAGAGGAAATAAGAGAGCTAGGATGGGTAGTTTTAATTTCTGTTAGCCAAAGTCAGAATGTGGTAATCGTCCTCAGTTTCATCAGAGGTCTTCAGCCACAGTACCCTCTTCATCCAGTGCCCCAGTACCTAAATTCAAAAATGACAATAGGGATAGGGCACCAGGCTCTAAGTTCCAAGTCAGTGTTAGCAGTGCTCGTATAAATCCTCTGTGTCAGAAATATAGTAGACACCATCAGGGTGAGTGTAGAGTGGGTAGTGATATGTGCTTTGGGTATGGAAAGCTAGGCCATCAGCTTCAAAAGTGTCGGGTAGTTGCTCAGAAAGGAAGGGATGTGCATCAACAGGGCCAGTCCCATTAGTCGTCAGCTTCATCCAACTGTTCGACTTTGTAGGGTGTCGTTTCCAGTGCTACCAGTCGTCAACGTTCGAATAGATTATATGCTCTTCAGTCCTGCCAAGATCAAGAAAATTTTTCTGACGTAGTTACTGGTACATTGCAGGTCTTTCACTTACATGTTTATGCTTTACTAGACCCCGAAGCTTTTCTTTCGTTTGTAACTTCATATATAGCCGTCAACTTTGGAGTCAGTCCTGAAACTCTATCAGAGCCCTTTTCAGTGTCTACCCTAGTAGGTGTTTCCATTGTATCCAGATAGGTATACAGGAACTGTCCGATCACAATATCTCAGAAAGTTACCTCAGTTGATCTCGTGGAGTTAGAGATGATGGATTTGGATATCATTCTTGGCTTGGCTCTACTCATTCTATGCCTCAGTTGATTGTAGAAATAGAATAGTTCATTTTTAGTTTTCGAAAGAACCAATCCTTAAATGTAGGGGTATTACTACAACTCTTAGGGATTAGTTGATCTCATACCTTAGAGCCAGAAAGATGATATCAAAAGGGTGTATTTACCATCTTGTTCGAGTCAAAGAGTCTAACTCAGAAACTTAACTCTTAAGTCAGTTCCAGTAGTAAATGAATTCTCCGATACATTCCCTGAAGATCTCCCCGGAGTTCCTCCCGAAAGGGAAATCGACTTCGGAATAGACCTTCTCCCAGATACTCAGCCTATATTTATTCCGCCATATAGAATGGCTCTAGCTGAACTCAAAGAATTGAAAGAATAGTTGAAGGATATTTTAGATAAGGGATTTATCAGACCCAGCGTCTCCCCGTAGGGCGCACCTATGTTATTCGTGCGTAAGAAAGATGGTTCTATTAGAATGTGTATTAACTATCGGTAGTTGAACAAGGTCACAGTCGAGAATAAATGTCCACTTCCTAGAATCGATGACTTATTTGACCAACTTCAGGGTGCTAGCTACTTTTCTAATATAGACCTCAGATTAGGCAACCATCAACTTAGGGTCAGGGAATGTTACATTCCAAAAATAGCTTTTTGAACTTGGTATGGTCACTTCGAATTCCTTGTCATGTCCTTTGGTCTTACAAATGCCCCAGCAACCTTCATGGACTTGATGAACCGAGTGTTCAAGTAGTACTTGGACATGTTCTTCATAGTCTTCATTAATGACATTCGTGTTTACTCTCGTAGCGAAAATAAGCATACAGACCACCTCAGAGTAGTGCTTTAGACTCTTAGAGCAGTTGTTCGCTAAATTCAGTAAGTGAGAATTTTGGGTAAGATCAGTAGCTTTTCTTGGCCAAATTATTTCTAGTGATGGCATTAGAGTTGATCCTCAAAAGACCGAGGCAGTGAGAAACTATCCTAGACCCATCTCTCCATCAGATATTAAAAGCTTCTTGGGTTTGGCTGGCTATTACCGTCTGTTTGTTAAAGGGTTTTCTTCTATTGCATCCCCCATATCCAAATTAACTTAGAAGAAAGTTAAGTTTCAGTAGTCAGATTCCTGCGAGAAGAGTTTTTAGGAGTTGAAGACTCGACTCACCTCAGCCCCAGTTCTTGCTCTACCAAACGGTTCAGATGGTTTTGTTGTGTACTGTGATGCATCCAGAGTAGGTTTAGGTTGTGTCTTCATTTAGAGAGGTAAGGTCGTAGCCTATACCTCCAGACAGCTTAAACCTCATGAGAAGAATTATCAAACTCATGATCTTGAGCTAGCAGTTGTAGTGTTTGCCTTAAAGATTTGGAGACATTAATTGTATGGGGTGCACGTAGATGTGTGCACAGATCATAAAAGCCTACAGTATGTGTTCTCTTAAAAATATTTGAATCTGCATCATAGAAGATGGTTAGAGTTATTGAAGAATTATGACATGAGTGTTCTGTTTCATTCGGGCATGGCCAATGTAGTGCCTGATGCTCTCAGTAGATTGTCCATGGGTAGTGTAGCTCATGTTAAGGATGGTAAGAAGAAGTTAGCTCAGGAAGTTCATCAGCTTGTCCGACTAGGTGTCCGTTTACTTGATTCAGCAAAGGGTAGTGTGTAGGTACAGAGTAGCACTAAATCATCTCTAGTTTGTGAGGTGAAGTAAAAATAGGATAGAGATCCCGGTCTAGTTAAGTTGAAAGAATCAATTAGAGATTAGAAAGTGAAGGTTTTCTCCCAAGGGGGAGATGGTGTATTGCGCTATCAGGGTAGATTGTGTATGCCTGGTGTAGATAATTTGAGGCAACAAATTCTTACAGAAGCGCATGGTAGGCGTTACTCTATTCATCTAGGGTCCACTAAGATGTACCGTGATTTGTGGGAGATCTATTGGTGGAGTGGGATGAAGAGAGATATTGCAGAGTTTGTAGCTAAGTGCTCTACATGTCAACAAGTTAAGGTTGAGCACCAGAAACCTAATGGGTCCATGCAGGAGTTCAGTATTCCCATATGGAAATAGGAAAAAATAAACATGGACTTTGTGACAGGTTTGCCTCATACCCGTCATCAGCATGATTCTATTTGGGTTATCATAGACAGGATGACCAAATTAGCTCATTTCTTACCAGTCCATACCTCTTGTTCAGTTGAGGACTATGTCAAACTCTATCTTAAAGACTTAATTAGGTTGCATAGTATTCTCTTATCTATCATCTCAGATAGAGGTACCCAGTTTACCTCTCATTTCTGGAAAGCATTCCAAAAGGGTGTTGGTACCCAAGTCCACCTCAGTACAACTTTTCACCCTTAAACAGACGGTCAAGCAGAAAGGACCATTCAGATTCTTGAGGATATGTTGAGAGCATGGGTTGTTGATTTCAAGGGTAGTTGGGATGACCATTTGCCTTTGATAGAATTCTCATACAATAACAACTATCATTTCAGTATCCGTATTGGCTCCGTTTCAGGCTCTCTATGATAGGAGATGTAGATCTCCAATTGGTTGGTTCATCAGGCTCTCGATTAATTTATATGAAATATAACAACAACAACAACAACAACAATAACAACACAACAACAACAACAACAACACTACTACTACTACTACTACTACTACTACTACAACAACAACAATAACAACAACAACAACGACAACACTACTACTACTACTACTACTACTACTACAATAACAACAACAACAACAATGACAACACTACTACAACTACTAGTAATATAATAATACTGAAGTATAGATAAATATTATTATTATTATAGTATTTTTTAGTAATATATAAAATACTTAAGTTGTGCAAGGCACTATCCTAAAAAACTATTTTTGCAATGTGAAATATTTTCCAGGATTAAACAAACACTTTCTTGTTTAATTAGAGGATATCCAAAACTATGTAAGTCTTCCCTAATTTATCAGAGGATACAGAAATCAGCAAAATTAATTATAAACCAACAAATTTTAACTTAGAAAAGAATTAATAAATTAAAAGCAAAAAATGGGCAGAGAAATACAAAAGTTGGTGTATCAATTGCATAAAAGGTATTGACTATTTGTAGCCATGTTGTGGAGGTGGAAGTAATGGAAATCAAAGTATTTCCTTGGGCAGAAAGTACACATGTTCTTCTTCTATTTTCTTTGTCATCAAATAAAATACTTGGGCATAAGTTTGTCAAGTGGACAGGTAGGTTCCACATATTATTTTTATCACAGAGTAATTTCAAAATGCTTAATTATTTTTAAAATATCTATCAATTCCTCATATATTTTGAAAATAATTTGAAATAGACAATAAAATTTGTAGATTTATATGATCAAAATGCACTGGGCTTGGTGTCTTTTGGACTATGAATCAAACTTAGATTGATAAAATTTAACTTACAAAATTATTGGTGAAATATAATATTTCTATGAATTAATAATTCTTATTGTAAGCTAGAGACTTTATCAATCACAATTTGATCGTAATTTTATTGTTTAACGCGGTTTTACATCAATAGGCTATGCGCGAGCCTGGTTATTCATGAGAGCTCTAGAGACCAGGCCAAAGTCTCATAGGAACAATCTCATTCCACTTCTCATATAGGTGAATTCATTAAGTGTATACTGCTTTAAATACACCATTCATAAGAATTATGAATTCATTAAGAGTTAATAACTCATCCCTCAATTTTAGTTGCAATTCAAGCACTCCCAATAAGTGTGCAGTGTTAATATCGACTTGTTATGACCCATATGAACCTACTTTATGGGATCTCCAATCACATAGGTTGGGTTACAGCTCTTTGACAATCGTATTGGCCTTAACTCCATCTCTTTTGAGGTTTGAAGAATTAATTTTCTTTCCATAGGTTTAGTCAATGAATCAACCTAATTCAATTCTGACTTCACATAATCAATGGATATTATTCCATCTCTCAGCAACTGCTTAACAATATCATGCCTCAATTTCATATACCTGCTCTTACAATTGTAAGATTTATTCTTCGCAATAGCAATTGTGGTTTGACAAGCACAATGTATATACATAGGAGGCACCAGATCATCCTTATTTAAAGGGATATTAGACAACAGATCAACCTTTTTTCAAAGGGATATTGGACAACAAATCATCCTTTTTAAAAGGGCTATGAGGCAACAATCATCCTTTTTAAAGGGATATTCGCTTAGAAATTTCTTAGCCATTCAATCTCAGTATCAGCTAACTTCAGAGCTACAAACTCTAATTTCATAGTTGATCTAGCAATGATCGTCTGTAGATAATCTCTGCGATACTGCACCACCATCTAACGTGAACACATAATCACTAGTGAATTTCGTCTAATCTAAATTAGAGATCCTGCTTGCATCACAATATCCTTCTAAAGTAGAAGGAAATCCACTATAGAGATATCATAATTCATGATTCCTTTTAAATATTTTATTAGTCTCATTAATACAAACCAACGCTTTTTATTGGGGTCATGAGTATATCTACTGAGTATACACACAACATATGTTATATCAGGCTTGGTAAGCTTCATCAAATGCATTAGACTTCCAATAATCTGTGCATACTGGACAATTGGGTCATCATTATTCTTTTTAAATTTAGAGTTAGCATCATAAAGAGTGGCTATAGGAATTACCTCCCAACATTCAAACTTCTTAAGAATTCTTTCAACATAATGTTCTTGTGATAACATTATACCATCATTACTCCTTATAATTTTAACTCCCAATATCATATTTACTTCACCTTGATCTTTCATATCAAATTTAGTAGGCAAAAATAATATGGTATTTTGTACAATTTAAATTTGTACCAAATATAAGCATGTCATCAACATATAAGCAAATTATCACATCAATATTGTCTACTACTTTAGTGTAAGCACATTTATCCACTTCAACAGAAGAAAAGCCGTCTTTTATTAAGACCTAATCAAATTTCTCATGTCGATGTTTAGCAGAGTGTTTAAGGCCATAAAGAGATTAAATTAATTTATAAATTTTATTTTCTTGTCCAAAAACTACACATCCATCAGGTTGAATCATATAAATTTCTTCTTCTAAATCACCATTTAAGAAAGCTATTTTTACATTCATTTGATGGATAAAAAAGTTTATGAATCGATGCCAACGTAATTTATATTCAACTAGAAGAAATTCTTGTCACTTGTGCAAATATATCAAAATAATTAATATTTTATTTTTGAGCAAATTCTTTAGCTAAACGAGCTTTATGGTTATCTATAGATCTATCAGGATTAAATTTCTTTTTGAAAATTCATTTACAAACCAATAGGTTTTGCACCAGGAGTAAATTAGTTAAAACTCATGTATTATTTTTCATGATAGGATCAATTTCAATATTTATTGCCTCTTTTCAAAATTTAACATCAGAAGAAGATATAGCTTCAAAATAATTTAATGGTTCATCATCGATAAGAAAATTTTGAAAGTCATTTTCATAAGAAAAATATTCCTTTCTAGGCCTTTACTCCTTAATTTCTCAATATTAGAGGTAGATTTATTTTCTCTTTCAACGGGTGTATGAGATATTTTATCACACAATGGAAAGATATTTTCAAAAAATTCAGCAATCTTTGTCTCAATAATAGTATTGCTATTACGCACATCACTTTTCAAAATAAGAAATCTATATGCAGCACTATGTTCAACATATCTAATAAGTATGCAATCAGCAGTTTTAAAATCTATTTTTCTTGTTTTTAGGTTCAGGAAAAAGAACTTTAGCAAGACACCGCCACACTTTTAAATATTTCATGTTAGGTTTATAACCTTTCCACAATTTATAAGGAGTTCTACATATTCTTTTATGTGGAGTTCTATTTTGTAAGTGATATGCAGATAAAATAGCTTCTCCCACAAATTATCAGGTGCATTAGAGCTAATTAACATGGAGTTCATCATTTCTTTTAATATTCTATTTTTTCTTTCACTACACCATTAGACTCAGGTGAATAAGGCGAAGTTACTTCATGAACACTTCCTTCATTTTCACAAAAAATATTTAAAGATACATATTTTCCACCTCTATCAGATCTAATTTTCTTAGTTTTTCTACTAAGCTGATTTTTAACTTCAGTTTTATAAGACACAAAAACATCAAATGCATCGTCTTTGTTTCTAAGTAAATATAACTGAGCGAATCTAGCAAAATCATCAATAAAAGACACATAATATCTTTTTTAACCTCTATTCATAGTTTATTTTAAATCATCCAAATCAGTGTGAAGCAAAGATAATAATTCAATTTTTCTATTAAGTGAAAAACATGACTTTTAGTGATTTTAGCTTCAGCACAAATTTCACATTTATCAAAGTTATTTGAATTTAGACCGGATATTAAATCAAGTAATTGCATATTCTTTATATAAGAGAAATTAATAAGTCCTAATCTAGCTTGCCATAAAGAAATAGATTAAGTTAAGTAGAAGCAAATACATTTTTAAAAACATCATTATGAATATTAAGCACAAATAACCCATGATTATCAAGTCCATTTTTCATAAAAATATTATTTTTAGTTAATATGACCTCATTGTTTTCAAAAGTAACCTTCATTTCAACTTTTTCTAATAACGCCACAGAAATCAAATTAATTCTGATATTAGGAACATGCAACACAGAACTTTACCTTTTTCAAGAACTTGAATAGTTCTCGAGATCCCAAGATAAATAATTTCTTCTCCTTTCTCAACTTGGGTGTATGATATAAAATCATTTCTATTTATACAAATGTGCCTAGTAACACCAAAGTCAATCACCCAATTTTGCACATTGGTCTCAATGTTCATTTCTGAAATAACCGCAATAATTATTTTATTCATTTTAGTTAACTTTATTTTTGACTTAGCGAGATTATGTCATTTCTTTCACATATTCTCTTGCATTGAGATGCATTTTTTATGAAGATTTTATTATTAGCATTAGACATATCGTATATGTATTCTGTAGTACCATAACCTTATGACAAACTGACTGGAATGGAAGCAGTCAAAGCAACACCAACATCAGTATTGTCAATGATTTTAGGACCGATATTATATTCCATAGTTTCTTAGATTGTTGGGAAACAATAATAAATTTCAATATCAATTGTGAAATTCAATATAAATAAACTGCAACAATTATAATATTTCTTATATAATAGTATCAACAAGTTTTAACAACAACAACAACAACAAAAACAACAACAACAACAACAACAATAATAATAATAATAATATAACGATAATATTAGTAATATAACAATATTGAAGTATAGATAAATATTATTATTATAGTATTTTTAGTAATATATAAAATACTTGAGTCGTGTTAAGCACTGTACTAAGAAACTATTTCTGCAGTGTAAAATATTTTTCAGAATTAAACAAGCACTTTCTTAATTAATTAAAGGATATCCAAAATTATGTAAGTCTTACCTAATAATCAGAGGGTACAAGAATCAACAAAATTCATTACAAATCAGTAAATTTTAACTTAGAAAAAAATTAAAAGCAGAGAAAAAACAAGAAATGGGCAGAGAAGGGAAAGAGAAATACAAAAGTTGGTGTATCAAGTGCATATAAGGTATTTACTATTATAGTCATGTTGGGGTGGTGGAATAATGAAAATCAAAGTATTTCCTTGGGCAGAAAGTACACATGTTCTTTTCTTCTATATATTTTCTTTGTCATCAAGTAAAATACTTGGCATGAATTTGTCAAGTGGACAAGTAGGTTCCACATATTATTTTTGTCATAAGGTAATTTTAAAATGCTTAATTATTTTTAAAATATCTATCAATAAGTAGTCCACTGACTTTGGATGATGTTGAAATCAAATCAACAATTACAATTAGTGTTTATATCTATTTGAAGTATGAATTTTCTCATATGTAGCAGTCTTGTTGTGTATAGCCCTCCAGGTCATAAAGCACATTTAAATGAAACTTCTGCGTCTAAATAATAGAGTCATATCTAGACATTTTCTTTTTCTTAAAAAAAGACCTTATGCTCTTGTCATTGTTGGTGATGATCCATAAGGGTATCCACTTTTTGTTAATTAATAAGCATTTGCAAGGAAAACAAAGCAAAATATATTGTCATAGTATTATAAAGTAATGCTTCAATCCTTCAATAAGACATTCCTTAATATACTATCATAATATATCTATATACAGGTGTGATATCATGGAGGACTATTTTACTCCAACAATACACTCATCATTCCTATGATAACATCCAATATATCTATATACTGACATGATATTATCTTTCAACAAAATACTCTTTAATCCTCCATGATACTATCACAATATATCCACACGCTGACATAGTATCATGGAGGACTACTTCAGTTCTTCAATGAGACACCTATTAGTATACCACCACAGTATATCTATGTACGAACATGATATTATAGAGGTCTGCTCCGTCCTTCGATGAGACACTACTTAATATACAATCAAAGTATATATACAAACTCATATAGCATCATAGAGGATTGCTTCAATCATTCAACAAGACACTCACCAATCACATATATGTGTGTGTACATACATACATACATACTCGCATCGTATCGTTGAAGTATGTTTTAATTCATTAAAAGATCACAACATTTAAAGATTCCTTTTACTTTATTAAACTATGGACAGGTCAAAATATGACATACAAATTGAAATTAAGGAAGTATTTGTTATGTTTTCACTTTTGAAAGCGAAAAAATTATATATATATATATATATATATATTTCCATTTTAGATCTTAATAAACAAGCTAGTGGACTTTAGTATTTTTCTTAATTATTTATTATTGTAGTTTAGTTATCTGATTTTTGTTTAATTAATCTAAAAGTTTAGTAGTTAGTTAATATTTTTCTTTTGCATTTTTTTGTAAAGAAAAAACTATAAAAATAGGGAAAAAAAGATAACCAAATAAAATAAAATAAAGTGCTAAAGAATTGATATGCGGGTGTTTTCGAATTATGATGACTGTGTTCGAGAACTCTGACTTTTCTTTTGAGAATGCACTTACGTGAGGAGAATATCGAGTAATTGTAAACTTAAAACTCAAAACAACTAGTCCATTATTTGTTTTATTGTCATCCCTTATCAATGAAAGAAACAACTTATTTATGTGTTTTAAGGATGAAGCCTTCAATTAGGAATTTTCATTTATATTAGATGGCAACAAGATCAATCACCGAAGACTTTGTTGCTAGTGTCAGTCAATATTTCTGTAGTGTTCAACTGTGTACATGCCTTGTTGCACTTATGAATTCTCTAACACTTTTGTCTCCTTTGTCCTCTCTCCACATCATCGACGATGCAATGCTTTTTCTATCGTCAAGCATCGGCCACGTGGCCTAAATACATTTACCCCCCAATATAGAAATTAATAATTTTACCGAACCTGCTTTCACGAGTATTCTTTGCAAGTGTCACGTGCTAACCCTTCATCTCGCCATATATTCAAGCATTGTGACTAGGAAGCGTGAAAATTTTCAAAGCTTTTGACAAAAAGTCATCGAATCATTTTTCGTCACATGAAATTTTTTATGTCCTATCGCATTTAATGCCCTTGGCATGTAACATTTAACCAACAATTTGAGAGTATTACTCACGGTTCAATACAATCATGTCTCTTTTTCTTTTTTTTCTTATAAATACTTTATTAGTATACTTTAGTTTTTATTTATTTTTTTAAAAGCCTTTCTCTCTAACTTCGCGTCTTCAAATCATCTTGTTCTCTTTCTTTCAATCATTCTAGATGTGGATTCAATAAATTCAGCAACAAGACCAATCACTAAAAACTTTGTTGCTAGTGTCAGTCAATATTTCTACAGTGCTCAGTTGTGTACATGCCTCCTAACACTTTTGTCTCCTTTATCCTTTTCTCCATGTCATCGGCGATGCAATGCTCTTCCTGGAATTGAGCAATTGTTACGTGACCCAAATATATTCACCCTCCAATATAGAAATCAATAATTTTATGAGTAAATTCCTCATATTGTCACTCAACTTAAGAAAATATCCCAATAAAGTCATTTATTTATTTTTGTTCCAATAATATCATCGAACTTTATGCATTTTTCTTAAAAATCAATAATTGCTAAAAGTGACTCAAAAGATGAGAGAAAAATGATAAAAAAAAGTCCCTTAAGTTTGAACGTTGAATTTAAATGATCCTTATTAGTTAACAATACGAAATATCAATAACCTTTCAACTATAAAACTTAGTAAGTACAATTAGGGGTATGCATCGGTCGGTTTGGTTCGATTTTACATATTATCGATTTTCAATTTTTAAATATGCTAAATCAATAACCAAACCAATAAGATATTTTTTATCGGTTCTCGGTTTATTGGTTTTTAGTCCTTATCGGTTCGATTTTCGGTTTAGCTGATAAAAAAATATTTATAAAATAGAATAGTAGTAACTAACATGAAAAAATTGAATTTCAGTTGTAACCAAAAATCCTACATGATGTGTTTTAATTTATAAAAATCATCAAGTTTGAACTAAATATTGTTAGGAGAATTTAAGAGTTTGTATAATTGAAATAATAGGTTTGTTAATTTATAGAAATTAAAGAGAAATTAAGATATATGTATATGTATATATATATACACACACATCAAGTTTGAACTAAATATTGTTAGGGGAATTTAAGAGTTTGTATAATTGAAATAATATGTTTGTTAATTTATAGAAATTAAAGAGAAATTAAGATATATATGTTCTTATTAGGTTATCGGTTTACCCAATAACCAATAAGAAAAAAAACAAACCAAACCAATAGCCCAATAATTTTTTTTTATAAAATTATTAAAAAATCGCTAACCCAATAACCTAATAACTCAATAACAATAAACCAATAACATTTTTATCGGTTCAATTATCGATCGATTTGATTTTTGCACACCCCTAAGTACATTCTTCTTTCAACTTCTAACTGCGATATTAAATCTAACGATGCCCACCAAAAATTGCAATTAAAATTGTTAGAAATAAGTTTATATATACTGCATTTATTTGAAAACTTAGGAGTTCAGTAATAAAATAATATTCTATATTTATTCATTTTAGGACTAATCTGTATTTTTGATAAAATAGTTTAAGTTAGTTGTTAGTTTCTTGTATTCCAAATTATTGTCAAAAAAATTATAATTCATAAAGAAGACAATGAATTCCTACAAATAAAAAAAATAAGGTCTCTAGCTAGTAGAAGAACCATATATAAATATTTTAAAGGATTTTTATTTAAAAAATAATGCATATTAACGAATACCATGATAATAACATCAATCATTCACTATCAAATAAAATTAGGTGATTTTATATAACCATTTCGTAACTTAAAAATGTGATACAAGTGCGACCACGTAGATGAAATTATGTGGGTGTGTATTTAAAATTCCCAAGTGTGTGTGTAAAGAAGTGTAATTAAGGGCCTAAATACACATAAAAAAACAAACACCAAGTTATACTAGTGGGGAGCCTATTCTCTAAGGGCCCTTTTGATCTTTTTGCCTTTAATTGGTAATGTACTATATAAGGAACAAGTTAGGGTTTCTTTACTTAGTTTTTGTATATTGAAGATTTTATAACACACTTGAAAACACACAAGTTCTCTGATCTTTGAGACCTTGGCCGAAACTAGGTACATTAAAAGGGTGGATTCTCTTTTGTTGTTTACTTGCTTGGAACTTTGAGGTGCTTGAAGGATTGAAGTCCCTCTTGTGTCTCTTTGAAGAGTGTAGGTTTTACTACTATAATTATTAAGGGTCTTAGTGTCTAGATTACACTTGGGTTCTTAGCTATTATAGTAGTGGATGTCTCACTATCTATCCATTTCCTTATTGTGATCTTATACCGTTTTTGTGTCTAGTTGCTCTTGTAATCCGTGGGTATTATTATTACGTTGTTGTTCTACATCTTGTTCTTCATCTATTGTTGATAATATTAGTTTGTGGTGACTACCTCATTGTTGAATCACACTATTATATCTCATTTTGTGTTGTATTTGTTGAATCCGAGAGAGGTCTCCACTTGGTCCACGGGTTCTAGTAATTTGTAGACTATTTGGTGTGTATTTTGTGTTTTCTTGATTTTTCTTGTATCATTTGGTATCAGAGCATGACTCAATCTTATTCCTACAAGATCCATCTTGGGCGTGCTTGTTAGAAAAACCACAAAAAATGGAGTTCTTGTGTTTGTGATCTTGTTCGAGAAGGTGTAGATCTTGTTGTTGTTGTTTTGGCCCAGGGGTTGTTTGTAGGTTTGGTAGTTATTTTGTTTGTGTAGTTTGTTTCTTGTGTTGGTATCTTTCTCACTAGCACAAAGAGCGTCAATATCTAAAGTTGAGCGTAATATATTGACAATATTGAAGCGAACTTGGAGTTGGCAGAACCTTGATGATTTTGTGCTTGGCCGTATAGTGTTGTTGACATTGGAGTGAATAGTGTTGTTGTGTTGTTGTTGAGTTATTGAAGGTTTTTTTTTTGTGTTCATATTTTTCTTCATCTATTTCTACAACTTAAGACAACCAAATGTGTAAATTTGATCCAAAAAGTTATAGGACAAAGTTGAAAAATTGTTTGTGAAAAGACTTGCCAACATCACTTTCTAGTCTAGACAACCACTTTTCCTTAAAATAAGGAACTTTGTCTTGTAGAACTAGTAAGGTCAAACATCACCCTTTTGAGTTTGAAAAGTTAAAAAGGGTACAAGACTTTATTTTCCTTCAATATTAAGTCATCCATTCCAAAAGGTATATAAGGACTAAAAACTTTAAGTTGTTGAAAAGTAGTGAGGGTCGTGGCCAATAACATGCTGCCACATCACCCTAGTTTACTGTTCACGTTGTTATTAAGCTCAAATTTGGTCTAATTGTCTCTCATTGTTGATTCTTAGTTTCCTTTAATTGATTCGAGAGCTAATTAACAAGCTAGTATAATTCTACTAGGTTGTCAATTAGTCCTTTGACGTCGTTTGCTTCGTGTCATCGTTTGCTTGAGTACTTTTGTCGTTTTAATTCGTAGTACTTCTTAGTTCAAGTTTGAAAATTACTTTCTTGAGTCGTCGAACAAAAATCCATTCTGACTAAGGAGTAGACTTACTCTTCAACTCACCATAAGTTACAAGTTGGTTTGCAAACATTTGTGACGACAAGTGTGCGACCACAAAGTGTGTGAGAGACTAGTGAGGATTGTTTGAACTAGAGTATGTTTGTTTTGTAGGCTTGTGTTGTATTATTGCGTTTCTAGCATTGTGGAAAAATTTGGTGACTTGTTGAACCGTAACTTGGAGGGTTGTTTCGGTATAAAATCAATGGAACCCGAAGCCTCAAATGCTCAAACAATGGACAATAATGCCATTAATATTATATTGGCTCGTCTTGAGGCCATATCCCGTGACATTACTAGAGTGAATATGGGCATTGAAAATTTAAACTCAAACATGGCTTCAATGAGGGGTGAGATGTCGACTATGGGTGGGATATTAAAACGTGTGGAAAGCTAAAGAAGCCGACCTTCTACCCCTCAAAATATTTCCCCAACCACTACTCCCGAAGCCTTACACCAAATGTTCCAATCACAAATACAACCATCCAATGTCGCAAACCAAACACTATTTTACTCCCAAACCCAAAGTCTTGAGAGACCAATCCACCCTCCACTTCACCAAGTCCAACAAGAAGGGCTTGGAACCCAAATGCCACCCCACAACTCGAGCCCACTTATCCAAACTCCATGTGAACAAATACCTCCCTTCCCACTTAATTAAATGCCACAACCACGAGCTCTACTTAACCCAAATAGACCTATCCAACATGAAGGGTATGGATCGTATATTGATGACTACATGAGAGGGGAAGATATAAAGGGAATGCATGGTGAACCGAGAGGAGCCTATGGCCGAGAAGAAGAAGTTGGTCCTTGGAATCAATATGACAACCAAAATCGAAAAGTTGGACAAAATACCATCAAGATGGGGCTTCCAATATTTAAGGGTGAGAGTGACCCCGAGGAGTTTCTTGCATGGGAATTTGCATGTGAGAGGATACTCCAAGTCAATGATCTTACCGAGGAGAAAAAGAGTTGTTATGCGATTGCTCATTTTGAGGGTTATGCTACTGCTTGGTGGGAATATGTTAAGCGATTTGGCAATATTTTGGTTGAGGGGCAACCCCCTCCTTGGTTTTGACTAAAGTATCTCATGAGGCAAAGGTACCTACCTAAAAGGTACCAATAAGAGCTCCTTGCCAAGTTATATAACTTAAGACAAGGGAACAAAACCGTCGCGGCTTACTATAATGAGTTCCAACAACTCATTTTAAAAGACCACCGAGGGGAGTAAGTAAGTCACGACATCATTCGCTTTAAGGTGGGATTGAATCATGATATTGCCTCACGATTGACCTTACACAAGTTTGACACAATTGACGCTATCTTCCAACCCGTCGTGGAGGTTGAGAGAGAGATACGAAAAAGCGTGGGAAGCAAGTTTAAGGGGAAATTACCCTCGGGTTGGAACAAAGACAAGATTGACTCATCCAATAAGGAGAAACTCGAGGCCAAGCTAATCCAAGCCAAGACCAAGACTGCCCAAAGGTATCTTCCGAGAAACGAAGGTAAATCGAATTTTACTTCTTATTCTAAAGGATTTCAATGTTTTAAATGTCAAAGGTGGGGGCACAAGGCTAATAAGTGCCCAACCTGGAGAAATTTAATCCTTAGGGGAGGAAAATTGTATTACCTTGGTGAGGAGGTGGGTCTTAAATCGAATGAGGTTGATGAAAATGCTCAAGATGGAGAGCAAGAAGCTGAGGTAGAAATAGATGAAGGCGTGGAAGATATTTGGCCAGTTGATGGAGATTGTGTAGTACCCTTATTTATGGAAAGGAGATTCATGCTTAGTTATGGGTTAGGAGAGGAAACCAAGGATGAGAATGATGAAGAAGAGGAGGATCCAAAAGGCAAGATGGTGGGATTTGCCCACAAAGGACCTTCATTGCTTGCTAACCAAGATGCTAGCACTTTGCCTAGCATTCATTCTTCTTATGTGTAGGTTGTAGAACATGTAAGTCCAAGAAGAATTCTTGATGATATCATGGAACCCTTGGTTGAACATCCTAACCTTAGGAGGAGTATTAGAAAAATGATTTAAAAAGGAGAGCTTGCGGGTGATGATTGCTTGAATTTGTGGATAAATTCCTCTCAAAATGGAGAGGATGATACAAGTGTGATCACATAGATAGAATTATGTGGGTGCGTATTTAAAATGCCCAAGTGTGTGTGTAAAAAAGTGCAATTAAGGGCCTAAATACACATAAAAAAAAACATCCACCAAATTACACTAGATGAGAGCCTATTCTCTAAGGGCCCTTTTGGTCTTTTTGCCTTTAATTGGTAATGTACTGTATAAGGAACAAGTTGGGATTTCTTTACTTAGTTTTTGTATATTGAAGATTGTATAACACACTTGAAAGCACACAAGTTCTCTGATCTTTGAGACCTTGGTCGAAACTATGTACATCAAAAAGGTGGATTCTCTATTGTTATTTGCTTGCTTGGAACTTTGGGGTGCTTGAAGGATTGAAGACCCTCTTGTGTCTCTTTGAAGAGTGTAGGTGTTACTACTATCATTATTAAGGGTCTTAGTGTCTAGATTACACTTAGGTTCTTAGCTATTATTGTAGTAGATGTCTCACTATCTATCCATTTCCTTATTATGATCTTGTACCGTTTTTGTGTATAGTTTCTCTTGTAATCTGTGGGTATTGTTATATATTATTGTTCTCCATCTTGTTCTTCATCTATTATTGATAATATTAGTTTGTGATGGCTGCCTTGGTGTTGAATCACACTATTATATCTCATTTTGTGTTGTATTTGTTGAATTCGAGAGAGGTCTCCACTTGGTCCACGAGTTCTTGTAATTTGTGGACTATTTGGAGTGTGTATTTCGTGTTTCCTTGGGTTTTCTTGTATCAAAATGTTTTAAGGTTTCAATATTATTTTTATCAATCTTGTGATATTATTTCAGAGAAAATTATATCGCCTCGTCAACTTGACTGTAAAAACTGAATATATTTACCAATTTGGACAGTAAATGTACTTCTTATTTATTTCATTTAAAATATAACTACCTATTTTAAGCTCTAATTTAACATTCTTTGTCTTTTTAATTCATTTTTAATATTATGATTTGTGTCATTTAAATTATATTATGCACTTATTAATAAAATATATTAAAACTAATTTAAGAAGTAAAAAAGTAAAAATAATTGAAGGCCTATTAATATTTCATGAAAAAAAATAAGGACTGTTTAAATTCAAATTTCAAACTTGATGGACTATTTTGGTCATTTTTTGAGTCACTTTTAACAATTATTAGTTTATAAGTAAAATGCATAAACTTGAATGATATTATTAGAATAAAAAAAAAAACTTTAGTGAGACATTTTGCTAAGTTGAGTGTCAATATAAGGAATTGACTCTAATTTTACGAACCCGCTTTCACGAGCGCCCTTTGCTAGTGTCACGTGCTAACCCTTCATCCCGCCATATATTCAAACATTGTGATTAGGAAGAGCGAAAATTTTCAAAGCTTTTGACAAAAAATCATCAAACAATTTTCTGTCATGTGAAATTTGTTATGTCCCATCGCATTTATTGTCTTTAACATGTGACATTTAACCAACGATTTGAGAGTATTACTCATTGTTTAATACAATCATCACTTTTTTCCTTTTTGCTTAAAAATACTTTATTTGCATATTTTGTTTTTTTATTTTTTCAACAAATTCATTTAATCTTCAAATCATCTTGTCCTCTGTGTTGGGTGAGTTAAGTTATTCAAAAGTGAGCCATGAATTAAAACTATGAATCCAATTATGCTCACTGATCATTAGAATTAATAATCAAAGTTTGACCAATCGAAGGTCTCGTCTCAAATGTAAACTTCCAAGTTCCACCGCTACTTACAAAAACCGCAAAAGAGGGAACACAAAAATGCGGTGAACGTGGATCGAACACGTGACCTTCAGATCTTCAGTCTGACGCTCTCCCAACTGAGCTATCCCCGCCTGTTGACATTCTACGCCTTAATAATTCTATATATTAATATCCGATTCTAATAATTGAGCTAAATTTTCGTGTTTTGCACGTCTCCTCCTTATCTTTAAAGTCGGAAGAAATCATCCATGTTCGGCACCGATCGATCGTGAAGCAGAGAGAGAAATGGGGAAGACTTTCAAAGAAGAATTTTCACATGGTGCTCTATCAATATTCCCCTCTTTTTATTCTTCAACTATATATGTTCATCTACTGATTATTATCCTTACAATTAATTCATCTCTTAAACTGTAGATGAGAGACTCACAGAATCACAGGATATAATCGCCAAATATCCCGATCGAGTGCCGGTAATGTCTCTCTACTTCTAATCGATTATTGTGACTTAGGATTTTCTCTAGTTTGAAATTTGTTAGATCATCACTACATTTAAGT
Organism: Capsicum annuum; assembly: GCF_002878395.1. NCBI lineage: Eukaryota > Viridiplantae > Streptophyta > Magnoliopsida > Solanales > Solanaceae > Capsicum > Capsicum annuum. The sequence continues at coordinate 157,925,998 of NC_061111.1, read as the reverse complement.
TAAGCAATTGTTTGTTAGTTGGATGGGTGGGTTATGGCTTAATAGATTAAGCAATAGTTTGTTAGTTGGATGGATGGGTTATGGGTTAATAGATTCTATTTGGCTGAAAAAACTTTTGGCTGAAGACCTAATGTAAGTTCTTTTCTCAAAAATTATACTCACTCCGTTTCAATTTGTTCGTCGGTTTTTGACTTTGCACCTAATTTAAGAAAGTAAAGAAATTTTTGAACTTCCCTGGGGTTCTAAAATTGAAGATGCTAAATGTATCAAAATGTACTTTAATCTTGTAGTATTAAACATGTTAAGGTGGAAAGAAAATTAAAGAGTTGCCAGAAACGTAAACAAACGTTCTTTTCTATATGGACTAAAAAGGAAAGTAAGACAAAAATTTGGTATTTTAGTTTCTAATATTTAACCTCCTGCTTAGATTTGATTTGCTTCTTTGTAAAAATTATCAAATGCATTAGTTTGATAAACATAACTCTTGAAGGGCGTGACATGTTCCTTCACCTTTGGTAATTCCTACCTATTATCCTGACAATGCTTTAGTATACTAGCTCGCGTGATTTTGCTATCATTATAAAAAAGTTCTTATCAGAATGTATACTCACCGTATTTTTTGGAACAGTTCTCGCTAGTGGTTGGCGCTTGTTTAGGGGGTTCCTTCCGAGTATCCTTCCTACACAAGTAGATTGATTTTGCTGATCAGCTTCGAAGGTTTTTCCATAGAAAAATCTGACTGATTTATTCCAACATCCAACCATTAAGAGGAGATTATGTCTACTTGAATTTTGAGGACCACCTGATGCTTGATCTTGTGGTTCTTATTTCTTCTTTCTCTTTCAAAAGTTGGACAAATATTGGATCGAATACAAAATGTCAGAGATTTAAGGTTTTTTCTGGAATTTTTACCCATCAAGTTCGGATGATGAAGGAAGGGCTTGATCACATCAATCGAAAATTAAGGAAGACTTGTGGAAGAACTAAAGGGAGAAGATGATTAAGATATTGAAACCAAAATGAAATATTACCTTATATGGAAGTGCACAATATTTTGTTTATCAGTAATCCTATGTAAGATAGGTGTCTGTTTGATTGTGAGGGTTGTGCGCTTAGTATATAGGTTTCAAGTCTTGGTATACTTACTTCTATGTAAGTACACCCCCTTCGGATGCTTTCTTTAAAAGTTTGACTTGTCCCAAAAATTATAATAACAACAAACCCAATGTAATCCCACAAGTTAGGTCTGGTGAGGGTAGAGTGTACGCAAACCTTACTCCTACCTTAGAATCCTAATATTTTTATATGTAGTCCATGTGAAACATCCCGAATAAAGGGTCGAAATCCCATTTTATCAAATATTAAGAATCTTTAAGTGATAATTACTTGTTGGTCATAACTTCTGTTGAGTAATGAATACTGTGGAGTTTGGTTACAATCGTTTGCTTAAAAGTTAACCTTTTGAGAATGTTGCTTACACTTGCTATTACATTTCCTATCCTTCAGTATTTGGATGTTTGTTTTTAAGAATGAAACATACAAACAACAAATAGTTCCTAGTTACCGTCATGTTTCATCCTTTGGTTGTTATTGGATGGTGGTCCTCCATGCATAGTGCATATTTATCGTCATCTCATGCATTTATTTATGGTTTTGCAGGTGGTGGCTGAAAGATATTCAAAAACTGACCTCCCTGAAATGGAAAAGAAGAAGTAAGCAACTGTCATCTTGATGTCACATTTCCTGCCAAACAACTTAAGTGACGTGCTTTCTTATATTACTCATAAATGTGATGTTTCTGAATCTCCTCTTGAATTTTTACCCAAGTAAATGTCTAATGCTTATAGATGGCAGACTCGACAAATGTGAATCTATCTTAGCTCCCTATCACTTGATGCGCTTAGTATTTTATATCAAAATTTAATGTAACTGTAAATTTAGATGAGGGAAATGTCTTTTTTATAAGGAGAGTTTTTAAAAGAATTAGTTTGTAGGCATGTGCAACACGTGTGTTTACCTGGTATGAGTACAAATTTTAGAAATTACATAAACACTATTGTTAAAAATTATGCTCGAGTTGTAAAATAAAAATTGAAGAGAGGAAGTATTGGTTCTTGTATATCCTATTTAGCTAACTCAGTAAAGAAAGAAACCGTCCTAGAAAAATTCTTGAATGCCTTATTGTGATTTGGATATACGGGTTATGTCTTTGCTTTAGATAGAATAGTGCAACATGTTAACTTGAATTTGCAACTATACTTATGTTGCAAGCCTGTATAGTTCTAAGAAAGTGAAACAATATTCTTAACATAAGCAACATCACAATAATGACGACATCAAAAAATATCTTTACAACTTTTTCCAAATGTCAATGTTGATAAAATGTAAGTTGCGCGGACTCTTAAAATGACCATATTAAGTAGGATTAATAGAATTTAACATGACCGCTCTGTGTGTGTGTGTGTGTGTGTGTGTCTATATATATATATATATATAACATGATCATATTTATAAAACCTTGAAGTTCAATTAATTTGCAAGCATCATAGTCATTTTCTCTAATAGTATAGCTGAAGATAGGTATTGGAAGTTGTAACATTTGCATTAAACTTAAAGTGGTGCTTTTTCACTTGGCATGCTTCTCTCTTTTACTGCTTCACAACCTACAAAACACGTACAACTGAGATGGTTGTGAGGAGTTGGTGATGTTGTTCTTGAAGAGAGACAAATAAATTGACAACTTAATTACTTTGTTATGAACAGCTATCTTTACAGTGGTATACATGTGTGTGACAATCTCAAAGATTGATGTTAAAAAATTGTGAAGTTTTTAGATACATGCACCATAATCTTTTTTAATAGATATTCTTTTAAATTTGTTTAAATTTCAAGCAATTTGCAATTTTACATAAATGTTACTGTAAAAAATAAATTAGCTTTACAAGGGTAATAGTCATACGTTCTTCTAATAAACAACTGTAATATTTCTTAATTGTAATACTTTTAGATTGCCTAATTAAGATAGAGATATGCAATCAAGAAAATCAGCTACTTGATACAAAATACACAGAGATATATGACCAAGTAAATCTGCTATTCGAGACAAAAGCTTTGTTGAATATACAATACTATTAAGGAGATAAAATCTACAATACACCTTGAACTACATGCACAAATTGTCTTCAACTCAAATTGTGTTCTCTTCACAGATTAAATCATTCATTAAATAAGTTCTAATTGCTTTAATTACCACAAGTCTACAAAAACAACATACCCAATTTATTCCCACAAAGTGGGGTCTGGGGAGGGTAAAGTGTACGCAGTCCATACCACTACCTCAGATGAAGTAGACTCTGAAGTAGAGAGTCTGTTTCCGATGGACTAGTTATTACTACAACTTTGCAGCCTAATAATCGCAGGAATGAATCAAAAGGCTTAGCGTGGATTGCGACGTGGCGACGTTCTGTATATCACTGAAATAATAAAATCTATATTTCAAAACATAAATAAAGGAGGAGGATATTAGATTAACAATCAAGACAAAATTTACAATATAGTTTTAGTTGTGCTTACGTGCCTCCATTCCACTTTTAGTAAACTGGAGACTTAAACCCTCCCCACACCATATTTTTTTCAGCCCACGCCATATGATAGACGAATTTTAGTACATAAATATTGTTGCATGAAAACTTATTATGCTATTACCTTGGGAATCTGAATACGATAGATGGAATTAAATTCAACTAGTTTGATTATACAAACAATGATCGGAAATATGGAAGATAATATTTGCATTAGTTGCACATCTATAAATAATCAATCGATGCATTGCCGTGGAAGACTGGAAATAAATAAGCTCTTCATCCCAGAAAATTATTTGACTGAACAGAAACCAAAACTGGGTGTATAGGCTCCTCGGATCGATCCTTGTAGCAGGCTATTAAACCCTCACTGGCACAGGTTCTTCTAATTTGATTCAAGACAATTGAGAATTCAAAGTCACCACATCTCCGAGAGCTTGCTAGATATGTTCCATATTGGTGAGTGGTCTGTTAGGTACTGAAATTGTTTTCCTCTTTAACAAACAGGAGGGTTGGTCGATATATTGAATTCGATCTCCAGTTATTTATGAAACAATATGTTTATATAGCAAACATAACTATTCAACTTGCCATCTGGAATGTTACCAAAGCAAACATTCAATGAATTACATGGGAAGGCGTATTGCCCCTTTCCATGAATCCAAATACATTACTCAAATTAAATTGAGTGGTCGAAAAGACATAGCACATTATCAACATTAATAATTCGTTATGATGTGCTTGCATTATAAGTTTTTGTATGTGGAGGTTGAAGGAGTAATGCATGATGAAGGGATATTAACGTCCATCAGCATTTTAAGGGCATTTAGTTTATCAACCTTTGAGTTTGTGGCTTCACACTTATAATATAGTATGATGATGCTTAAACTCTCTTTTCTTTGTTTTGTCTTTCACATTTCTTTTTTTGTTTTTTGTTTCCAAATGATAAAATCTCTTAAAAAGTAGATCTTAATTCTCACATTTAGTCTCTACTTTCTTCTTGAGGACGAATTCTCCTAACTGAGCTTAAGTTTCGATCTGGTTGAACTGCTAGTTGCACACATGTGCAGTTGTGTTTTCGCATAGATTCTTAAGGCAAGATCCCATAACGTCTCCCACATTAGTTAAAGAAAAATGTTTATTGCTGTAATAGAACTATGTTCCTCTAATTGTCCCTAGCTTTTGTGGTTAATCCAATCATTTTTGATTGAATTCTTTTTCTTTTCGTTATGAAAATTCAGTAATTCTCTCTTGATCGTTCAATGAAACTTGGATTTTAAAAATCTCTTTTGATTTTTTTTTTTAAATATATCGCAGTCTTGTTGCACCTTTTTCTTTCTGCCTTCTTTAAACTAAATATGCTGCTTTACTTTAACGGAAAACTTTGATTTGCCTCTTTATGAGGATTTACTTCAAGTCCTGGTTAGGTTCATTTCCCTTCATTGTTTTGTTTTCCTTTTACAACTTCTTGCTTTTAGTTCTAAGATATTTTAGTACCTTACTATTCCATCACGAAGATGTTGTCAATTTTTTTATTTTGGATTTATTTTTTAAAGCGAACCTTGTCTTAAATTTTTGGTCAAGTGTTGGTTTTATATCTTGAAATGAGGAAGCTTTACAACTTGTAGTAATATTCGTGCTACAGCAACAAACAACAGATACCACACCTCAATTCTAGGCAAGTTGGGGGAAGTTCTCAAAGAAAATTTCAATTTTATTAATGCAGTTTCCCAAATGTTCAAAGTTTATTTATAATGGTAAATTAAGGGATTCCAATGAAACTCGAAAATTGGTCAATTTGTTCCTCATGAGCAAAATATGATGATTGGATAGGATGGCTAGCATGCTGTGAAGCTTACTAGCATTAGTTGGAGACTTGTTCAATTAATTTTTCTTCCTTCTTTGACTCCTCCAATCTTTCCCCTTTACAAATGTTTCTTCTTTTCTTTGGGCTGATAAGTAGCAACCTAGCACTAAATAGTGTCGAACAGTACAAATTGGGTGTTTTCCCGGCTATGAAATCTATTTGTGGATCGAACTAATGAAATCTATCATAGCACCCTCTTCATAAACGTTTTGTAGATTACCTGAAAGCTAGCAAGCTAATAAATCGATCTTTCATAATGCAGACAGATTTTGGTTTCCCCCCTGAAGCACGATGGTTCCTTTCTTTTGTCCCACCCAACAAATACGGTCGAATGGTCTCCAAATTTTAGATATGTCCTTTTCATCTTACAATCCTCCAGCACCAAAAGACTTGCTTTGACAGTCCCTGATTTTTACCATTTTCACCCAAAAATGAGCAACAAATTTCAACAGTTGTCACAACCCAGTGATGTGGAAAGAGTGATTATCATTTTCGATCTCCTTTCTCTGTGCACTGTCTAATGCAAATCTGGATTCCTCTTCTCTATATGTATTCTTGCATAGACATGCTTCATTAATTATAACACAACTTAGACTGCAACCTTATAGGGACCTCCAGTTTCCCAGGTAGGAATCTGAATCGCTGTCTTGTAGATATTCTTTACTCTGTTGGTACCCTAATAAAATTTCTTTTAACAGGGAGCTCGAGTTTCCCAACTAATTTTCATTGGCCATTGTGAGGTATTGCCACTTGTAACAGATAGGTTTGACAGTGGAACGCATAGTACTATTTCCTTAAAATGTCAATAGAAAAGAATCTGGAGCCTCTATAATGTCTAGATGTTTTCCAGTTCTTCCAAAATTCGATCATCCTCTCACTCTGCCATCATAGTAGGCCTTGTGACGCTTGCTTGCCACTCATTCTGTAATGGGCCATCCTTTCACTTTCCCAATCATAGCAGCACCTTCTGAAGCTTCCTTCACACAGAGTGTCATCTAACCTTGAGCTATGGTAACAGCTGTGTGTTACACACCTAACAAGTGTAGGAACTTCTCTTCTAGTGGAGAATGTATTATCCAGGCATCCTGCATAAAAATGATTCTTCTACCATCTCCTATTTTAATTAGTATTATAGGGCTCCCCTTCGTTGTGCAATGAAAGCTTTTACCTTGTATTCACTTCTTATCTGCAGGTCCTGTTTGTGAATTTGATTTTAGTTTCTTTGAGGGGTTTTAGTTTGATTCAATGCTGTACATATGAACAAACTGAGATTGGAAAACCCACTGATCCCAACGCCATCACCCCAATTCCCTCAAAGAACTCTTGTACCATCATGTAGTCCTATTATGGTTCCTCGGAGAATGGTCCCATGATGTTCCTCCTTTATCTTTTTTTTTTTCGAGGAAGGCTCCTTTATCTTTTCTTTTTTGGCCACAGATACCTGGTACCCCGTGATATGTCTGTTGGGCAATTTATCCACATTCTGAGTGGCAGGCTGCACCTGGCTCCTGGGAAAGCTCTCTTCATATTTGTGAATAACACGTTGCCTCAAACAAGTAATCCCTAGTTTGTTCATAAGATGCACCTATTATAACACCATGGCAAGAATAATTTGCTCTATCACTGATCTGATGTGGATTTTCTTTTGTTGCAGCAAGCTTGATTGAGACCGTGTATGAGTCTTCCAAGGATGAAGATGGGTTCCTCTACATGTGCTACAGCAGTGAGAAAACATTTGGTCACTCTTAGAATGTGTACATTGAGAACTGAAATAATTGTATGGTATCTGTGTATAGCATGTCTGGCATGCATGGTTGTTCATCCTGTAAATTCTTGCACTGGAATGTCTATACTGTCATCTGTATTCACGAAGGAAATTCAACTGTTAAATCTCTTGGATTTCAGACTTGACGTTGTTATCATTGAGTGACAAGGTTATAGTAAAATGGCGATATGGTAAACCTCCTTTGAGAAGAATAAAGAATACAAGGGTTGTAGTGAATTGAAGGGGTAACTATTGACTGTTGAATTTCCCTAACTCTGAAGTTACATTCTTTTGCAAATGAAGAAAAGAAAAGAGTCAGAGATGGATCGTCTTGAATTGAAAAGCAAAATAACTTTCTCCATTTAAAAACAGAGCAGTAGAGATTGAATAGGCGTTGGAAAACCAATTTGGGTCTTAAGCGTATGCTAATTGGTGTGGCAAAAGCAGCAGGATAACCAATTTGGGTCCAAGTTGTATACTAATTGGTGTGGCAAAAGCAACAGGATATTCGACGCAGAAGATTACCAAAGTATGCAGTTTGATATTCTGATAGTGTAAAAAAGAAATAGGTTGATTGCGAGTCCAATGAAATGTTGGGCCATATGTAGTCAAGGCGTCATACTTCTTATGATCTTTAGTTTAAGGAAATTGACGTAGTAGAATTCAACAATTAGCCTGGACTGTTGAGGCAAAAGTTCAAGGGCAGAGGAGCTTTGGTCCTCAAGCTCAACAAAGGAATTATAACATAGTCCATGTGATGAATGGTTAAATAAGAGAGCAAAATGTCAAGATATAAAATAAATGCAGCAATAGAAAGTAGTAATAAACTATGAAGAATAAGAGACTCCGCGCAAATGTGGCAATAGAAAGTAATACACAAGAACAAGAGTTACATGATCAATACGTTACATATCTTTTCTTCTTTCGCCAAAATTGACATAAAATATCAAAATAATATGAGCCATAGCTACTGAAAGAGAAACAAATATCCGGAATACATTATCAAATTGTGAATTAGAGCTACAGGTTTGAGAAAGCTAAATATCTGAGGATACAAATATGGTGTACAGCAGCCACCTTAACACTTCTGCCTAGCAACCAACAACCGGTTTTCTGGAGAGATATTTGATGGTACATACTTGACAAGCTGGCTTTCAAATTCATGTTCCTTGAGCCACCTAAACCTCCCAAAATCTATTATATCCTTGCACATGAATCCTATAATGGCTCTATCCACAGCCTTCATATTCTTCACCATGTCTTTGACTTCATCATATGTATTTAGATCTGATTCTACATGCTCTTTTTCTCTGTGAACCATAAGAGAATCATTTTAGGACCAAGGAAAGAGAAGATGTGGCGATTCAAACACGAGTATACATACTAAAGTGCCTTAGCTGTAGGCGCCGATAAACACATTGCACTTCTGAGAAATAGAGAGGTTCCTCAGAAGTTCAATGTGCTTATCGGTACCTGACCCTGAAATAGAGAGACAATACCTCTTAATAATTTCTACAGATAGAAAGATATACCTGATTTGTAGATCAGAAGACCAACCAGTGCCACAAAGATCTGAGCCATGATCTGCATCAACAGCCCAGCTGGTAAACCATGTTATGGCATTGAAATCATCCTTACCGATTCCCAAATCCAACATATATCGCTTATCTGAGGTAGGCATTATTCATGAATTTCAGCAAGTCCTTAGTAATACTAATAAAAGAGCATTTTTTGAACAGAAACTAAAACAGGATAAAAACTGATATGTGCAATAGCAAGTAGCATGATAGGAGAGCAGCAGAAGGTGGATTACTTATGTAATGCTTCCACTGACAAAGATGATGGCAGCAAGTAGCTATAGCGAGGCCAATCAGGTGGCATGTCGATTCAGAAGAAGCATCATTATGTTGATTGCATTGTTTGCTGATGCAACATCTTAGAGTCATATCTGCATCAAATTGCTTACTGTATTAGCTTGTAAAAACTGTGGCCTGAAGAAGAATTGAATGCACTGGTAAACACACTGTCTATGTTCTCCTGAAAGCAGAAGGAAAAGAAGTACCTGTAGCAGGCCCACAAAGATGTTTGCCAGTTGCTAGATAAGGAACTCCCTGTAAACTCTCAACAGCATTCAACTTTAGGTCCTCAACTGCAAATGTTTAAAACAGCTAATTCAAAGTAATAAACCAGAGAAACCATGAAATGTCGTGCAGAAAGAGGACACCTTTTGCTCAAACAATAGTCAAGCACTTTCCAGAAGAACTGCATTACACACAACAAAAACATGAAACACCTTCTAGTTTTTCCTCTATCACTTTCTTGGCCTCTCCATACTTGAACTAGTTACTAGCAATATTCCAAGAGTTTTCAGTCTATTTCACAGAAAACACTTAATATCATGTCGTTCTATCTAAACACACTCCGGAGTACATAAATATGACATAAAGCACTTGGAAAAAAGTCATTCTAGCCATGATTTGGGTGAAATGCTGTTTCTAATGTTACTGTGCTGTGTTTTATAACTTATATACTCCTAGCTATTTTATTTTTCGTCTGAAACGTAAGTTTTCTTCACATGATTAAAGAACAATAGATTTGCTTTGGACTTTAACTTTAGTAAGCTAGAATGAGCAATTCAAAAAACTGGCAACTAAGAAGGCTTGTTTTCGCAGCAAGCCCTTCAACATCCGTCCTACTTTTTAGTACATCCTCGAAAAAAAAAAAAAAAGGTCAAGACTTCTGCTCTCTCAAATTAGGTATCTGATTTGACTGGACACAAATGCTAAGAAATTGAAAGTTTGAAACTTCATCCTATCCAGAAGAAAATGCATCCGATGTGAAACTTTTTCTAATTCTGGATCCAGCTGCAAAATCCCAAGGCCAACTTAATGCATCAATCCTAGATTTACAGACTATTGAAGTATTTTTTGAAACTGAAGAAAAAAATTACTTCAATAGACTGCAAATCTAGGATTAATGCAGACTATTTAGGCATATTCCAACCCAAAGCTACAGAACAGCTAAAGACGCCACAATCACCGGAAATGTTTCAGTGATTTATTGTCAACACACCTCTATCATTAAATCTTTCTCATCACCGTCAACAACCACACCCGTCAAATGCATCTGATGTGAAACTTCTTCTAATTCTGGATCCAGCTGTAAAATCCCATAGCTAACTTAATGCATCAATCCTATATTTGCAAACTATTGAAGTATTTTTTGAAACTGCAGAAAAAATTACTTCAATAGTCTGCAAACTAGGATTAATGCAGACTATTGTGGTATATTCCAACCTAAAGCTACAGAACAGCTAAAAGTGCCACAATCACCTGAAATGTTTCAGTGATTTATTGTCAACACACCTCTAGTACTAAATCTCTCTCCCCGTCAACAACCACACCAGTAAATCATTTCCTTTGATATGAGGCCATTCAACTATTTTCAAAGTTCTGTATAGAAGCGACTCTTTACTTAAGTCTGATGGAGTTCTAGTTCTTTTCATTGAATTTCTTAATAGCCACTTGACAATAATTCTCAATGACATCAGGTAACTTAAGTCTCTTTACATCCTTCTATGCTGATAGCTATTTGCTAGTGTTTTACAATGATGTTGGAAGTTTTTGTTATCCTGAAAATACCTAATTCTTGTTTTCAATTTTCTTCTTGATCAGGTAAAAGTTAAGACATCATCCCATTAGGCATCGAGGGGATGCATTTTTGACCTAATTCTTGTTTTCATGAGGCAAAATGATGTAAACGTGCCTCATTGACGGAAAACTTCCAATATCTTTTCAGTTCCATGGTTTTCGTTTTGGGACTCCAAAATCTATCACTATTGTGGAACCAATATATTGTTAATTTGCCATTGCATAGATATATAGGGATGATCCCGTGAAGGTTGCAAGATGAGTAAATATGTGATAGACAAGGGGACTGACTTCCAATGGGTGATAAGTGGTTCATAGCCTGCCCATTTATCACTCATTTATCTATCTGTTGAACTTTATGCAGCCTCCAGCATATCAAGATCTCAACAGTCAAGAAATTGGAAGGAAATTACTTAATTCATTCCAGTAGTGCCAGAGATAATCAGTTGGCTACCATATGAAACTGCAATAGAAGTCATTTTCTATAAGAAAAAATAATTATCTTCACAGTTGTATCCTAGGAACCATCCCAAATCTAAACAAAACAACTAGAGTTGCAGGGGATCAAATACACGAACAATTTGAAGAAAATACAACACAGCTACGCAATAAAGCTGCAAGATCACAACTTGATGACAGTTCTTTGCTCAAAACACCTGACTGTTGCAAGCAAATCATACACAAGTACAAGATGATCTTATATGCCAAAACAAGACACCCAGATTCACATTTTTTTCCTTTGAAAATCAAACAGCATAATGCAGCATAACAATCATTTGTAGACTACAGATCTAATGTACTAAATCGAAAGGCTAACAACAGATGCTCACTACAAAAGAGGAAAAGAATAAAACTCATATCAACTGAAAAGGAGCTTATGATCACTTATATAGAAGGCTAGAAGCATCAGTAAGTCTGGAAGAAAACAAACAAAAGATCAAAATGGATAAAGAGGAGCAGAAAAGAAACTGTTTAAATCAAGAACAAGTTAATCTTTTAATTAGTTAAAGTGAAAAATTAATAAAGCCTTACTGTCAATTCTCAATCGCTCTAGTGTAACATTCTCTTTCTGTCGCAGACTCCGATCAGCCTATACATAATACATGAATCATAAACATCCAGGTGTCTGATAGATATATTATTCAAATGACAAAACAAAGTGGAAAAAAACAAAAGAGACAAATAAAAGCTGGAAATGGCCTGATCTTGATACTTCTCAAGCATTTCGGATTATAACCTGACCTTGAGCTTGTACGATTTGCGTTCAACCAATAAAATCTTCTTAATTCTGTAACAATCAGCCAGAACTTGCGTCAAGTACCCTCTTCCTGCTCCAAATTCAACAACTGCAGGAACATCATCCTTGTCCACAGACGTGTCTGACTTAACGGACCCCGATACAACATTATCCTCACAACTTTTCAGAACCCCAAATTCTTCTAAATTCCCTAGAATTGAGGCCTGCTGCATTACATGTTTCTGTTGAAATGGCAAACCCCTGCAAGAAAAAACAAAACGGGATTGGAAAATGAGATGAGAGTTTACCAAGGGGAACATAATATGCACATAACACATACAAAAGAGTACAATAATAGAACACCGGTCGACTTGTCGATTAGTCCAAATGTCACAAGCTTGTGGAATCTTGAAAGAATCACGAATGTCATTACATATGGAAGCATGAACAGACTTGATTTTATTGATCAACTGGGAGAACTCAAAAAGGGTCATCGCGCGAACAGCATTTCTCTTCATCTCCGAACTAAAATTCTGCACCCCTTCTTCTTCTTCTTCTTTGCCAGCATTAATACCCTCTTGGTAAAAAGGCTGAAGAGACAAAGATTGAGCTTGTTTGAAAAATGGGCATCGCTTAAGGTGACTCTGCAGATTCTCTTCCAGCACAGAGCTATTACAAATGGGCAAATAATAAAAATTAAATTAAAAAGCAAAGTAATTATGAAATGTAGCCGCTCCGTCGCAATTTACGTGACACATTTCGAATTTCAAGAGTCAAACAATTTAGTTCTGATCATAAACTCGGACATGAAATCTTTGACAACCATGTGAAAACTACGAAAAATACTACTATAAGTCGCAATAATTAACAATGTAAAATAGTTACTAAAAGATATCTGAAAAAAATTACAGTAAAAGACCTGCTTTTAAATTTTATGATAACCATGATGTCAAGGCCACCTTTCGTGCAACAGGTGCTTGCCACCTCCCACCGGCAACAGGTCTAACAAAGCGAACGTAAAAAACTTGTTTGAATCTCGAAACTCAAAATTGCCACATAAATTGGAACAGGGTGGAGTATATAAGAAGTAGGAGGAAGGGGAGTTACTGGGAAGGGTGGATAGGGCAAGGAATCCATTGTCCATCGGATCTTTGGGTATGATTTCCGCAAAACCTGAAGAAGCATTGAAATGAAGAAGAAGAAAGTTTAGATGGAAAAGATGGAAGTAAAAGTAGAAATTTTAGGGCATTACAGCTAATTGACCGACTGTGAATCACCGAGAGGGACGTTTGCGCAGAATCTTTTCTTCTTGGGAAGCCAAAAGTTGCAGCGTGCCGCCATTTTTCACCTTCTCGGCTTAAACCCTGCTGTCCACTAGCCTTATTGTAGATTCGCCGGAATGAGTAAATGAGGAAAGAATATTAGAAAAAAAATAAAAATATTGTTTTGTTATAAAATAATAAAGAACAAAAAGAAGACAGAGAATAAACAGAGTAATTCTTATTTCTTTTCTAAATACAATATAAAACTCTTAAATTTACTCCTATTTCGAGTAAAAAACGGATGTTTCAAATCTTAATAAATATCAAAGTAGATCTGGATAGATATATTCACTGTAATGTAAATATATTTATAACACTCCTCTTAATGTCTAGATAGATAATGTGACTCGTTAAAATCTTACTAAAAAAAACTCAGTGGAAAAAAATTTAGTAAAGGAAAAAGAGTACACATCTCTAATAATACGCACATATAGGATACCTTAAAATTCGATGGGACAAAATCTTGAAAGGGAAAAAGAGTACAGCGCGTATTTGCTCTCCCTAATGAGAATATCATTGAACTTTTGCATCCTGATCTTCTGCAGCATCTTCTTGAAAGTTGCAATTGAAGAAGATTTGGTGAATAAATCAGTCACATTGTCAGTTGAACGGATCTGTTGCACATTAATATCATCATTCTTTTGTAACTCATGTATGTAGAAAAGCTTTGGCAAAATGTGCTTCGTTCTATCTCTATTTATGAATCCTCCCTTAAGATGTGCTATGTATGCTGAATTATCTCTGTATAAAATTGTGGGTAGATTGTCATATTTCACACCACATTTTTCTCGAATGAGATGTATCATGGACCTCAACCATACACATTCTCAGTTTGCTTCATGAATAGTTATTATCTCAACATGATTCGATGAAGTGGCTACGATAGACTGCTTTGTATATCTCCAAGATATGGCAGTACCACCACATATGAACACATAGCCTATTTGAGACCGAGTTTTATGTGGGTCAGATAAGTACCCAACATTAGCATGACCAATAAGATCGGGACTGTAATCTTTAGAATAAAACAAACTCATGTATTTTATCCCATTTTGATGTCTCATAGTAGGATAAAAAATATACCTTGCTAACAAATTGACTGAAAAGGCTATAGGCCTTGTAGTATTTGCAAGGTACATGAGTGCATCAATTGCACTGAGATATGGTACTTCATAACCAATCCAATTTGATATATTTCGAATTTCAGCAAATAATCTATTGCTTTGAAAACTCTCCAAGAGTTCCAATGATGTTCAAGCAATAAACTTATACAATATAAGGATTATAAATAAGTTTCTCAGAAACTTTTATATGCTTCAAGCAGTTTGAATCCTTAAAAGTTTTCACATAAGTTTTGTCAAGTGACAATATTCAACATTTCATGAGTGACATCTTCAAATATCTGGACTGCAAATCAAATAAGTTTTATACTATATGCATCCTTTCATGTCACTTGATAAATGTTTCTACGTCAGCATGCTTAAATAAACGTAGAATTTAGATCCTCGTAATCTTTCACAATATTGCGTCAATATTGTGTCAAATATATTAATGATATATCATTTTGTATCGGTTCACGATGAGACATGATATTTTGAGATCTCATCACTTCATTATTTTCAGGCACATGAACCTTACATAAGGTTTCATGAAGTGTTATGTCGTAGGCTCTTCAAGAGTTCATTGCCTTCTTATTATGATTATTTGCTCCTTATTTTTCAAGGACTATTTCATTTGGAACCGATTAGTCTAACACGTTTTACGCATACATAGACTCTGTCCTTTAGGAATATAAAATAAGAGCACTTGCGCTTAATATGAGATGCCTTCAGCATTTAATTTGAATTATCTTTTGGATGAGGATCTGGTGATAATTCCTAACATATTTCATAGCGCTTATAATCTCCCCCTTATGTTAGGAAAACTAACATACATCCTCTACTTCTTTGAGGAATCCATCGTTGTGCATTATGGTATATTCATTAATCGTATGCCGCACATCAAAATTATTAGATGAAATAATTGGTTCCCCACCTTGAACCAATTGAGAGGGAAGAAATAATCATAATTTATTGGTCTAATGCATACAAGTGTTATTGTATGCAACATATCATATATCAGACCAACACATGAAGCTTTGTTCTCATTAGTGATGGTTTAGCTATTTATCAAAGGCATTTAATGCCAAACCATCATCATCAAAATAATTTTCTTGATTGCACAATCTGAAAATTATACTCAATTTATATTGAACAAGTAATTTTATGAATGTCAAACGTAGGTTGGCCATGATGTACATGTGATCATCTTATTGATGCATCTTTTCAACATATCACATGATAGGTGAACGGACCCTTATTTACCTTTTATTCTTTTCAGATTTTAAGGGACCAATCCCAAAATTAGTTGGTCCAACCAACTTATCATGAGAAAAGCAACATTAAAGTTCATAAAGAATTTTCTAATTCTTCAATATATGTTCAATACTCAGTATGCACATCTTCGGAATATCACAATCGTTCATGTCAACTTATGAACTTTTAATCTAGTAAACTCCAAGTTTATCATGATATGTGTTTTGCTTTAATAAATTTCAGATTTACTATTATATGAATAAATTTCAAATTTACTACTTCAGAAGTAGATTTTAAAATTATTCAACCTCTTTCGGAGGTGAGTTGTGATACAATCACAATCAAGTGCACGCTTGCATTAATAAGTTTCTCATTCCCCAGGAATTGAATATAATCGTACCTTAAGCCTATCAAATTATGATAGCTTATAACCTCTTTCAAGATTTTGCTACTTCAGAAGCAAATCGAGGCATACATATGATGTAGAGAATTCTTCTCTAGTATATCTTATAATCATATAAGCGTGTGAAAATATCGTCACTTTTGATGATTATTATCATATTGTCCTTCCACGCGTATATTCGTGCATTTAATCACTTGTCTTCTTTCAGACATATTATGCACTGCTACCAAATACATCTCAAGAATGAAGTAAGTTGTCATATTTCAATCTTATCATATATTGGTACCACACTCACTTCATGGAATGAAGCATATTCAATGGGTCGAATTTCATGACTTTTCATTAAAAACCCATTATTTTACCTTAGCCATCATAATATCATCAATATGGTGTATTGAGATTCAAACTCAACATCTATCCTTATAAAGGCGTCTTAGGCATGAATCGATGGGACTTAAACCCAACATATTATCATTTTTTTTTATAATATTGTTTTTAAGGAATAAATTTAAAATATAAATGGTTCCAAACGAATTAATTTTCCTCAAATCCAATAATAATTATATTAATAGTAGCAAAAGAAAGATAACATAAAGAATTACTAACCTTGAAATCCTTCAGATTTATAATCTCACCTTGTTTGTCAGAGTTTCGTGCTGATAACGTGTTATAAAACAAGAAAGAATAAAGAAGAAGAGTAGAGAGAATAGAGAGAGTAATTCTTATTTCTTCTCTTGAGGGATGAGAGATCGTATGATTGTAAATACAATGAACAAAATCCTTCTATTTATAGTGAAAATTTACTCCTAGTCTGAGTAAAAGATGGATGCCTCAAATCCTAAAAGATATCAAAGTAGATCTTGATAGACATTCACTATAATGTAAATACATTTATAACATGTTTGTTTAAGTCAATTAATTATGATGAAATTGAATTAAGTAAAAACGGTTAAATATGCCCCTAAATTTTGTGAAAAAGGTCTAAATATATCCTCCGTTATAAGTTTAATCTATTATGCCTTTGCTGTTAAAATTTAGGATCAAATATATTTCCCTGGATGTTAAATGATGCGCTGGAAATTTATAAGCCTTTTTTCTCTTCTTTTTTCTTAATTGCTACATAAGTCAAATAATTGTCACATCACAAAAAATAAATTCACCCAACTCTTTTATAACCTGAACCCAACTCTCCAATTCGAACCAATCCATGACCTGACCCAAGATCCAACTCTACAAGCAATGAGTTAGTGCTAGTTTCTTGAAGAACAACTCCTCATTCACTATTTAGCTGGAGACTCTGATAACTTCATTACTGTTACTTTTTCGTTGGAGAGCTGACTAGTATGTTACAAGAAAACTCCGAGAAAGGATGTGTGGGATACAACAAGATAAGTCACTTCTCCCAGTTTATACGGTCTAATGTGAAATCTTTGCTTTCCCAGGTCACATTGAGTGGTGACACAAAATGAGTTGGATACCAACTTTATCTTCATTTAAATGGAAGAACTGTACATAAACAATTGAAAGTACGATATGCAATTGTAGAACTGTACATATGCAATTGGACGAACTGTACAAAATGAGTTGGTTATCCTCGGATCAAAAGAAATGTCATCGAAGCAGGATTGCGAGAAAAATATAACAAACAATAGCACGATACAAAATAAATAAAGCAACAAATAGTAGCGCATATTTTAGAAGAGGAGACTACACAATTGTAGAAGAGGTGTGGATCTTAGATCGGGTCATGGGTTGGTTCAAATTGGTGGGTCAGATTCAGGTTGTAAAAGAGTTAGGTGGATTTATTTTTTATGATGTGGCAATTATTTGGCTTATGTGGCAATTAAAACTTTTTTTTTTTGAAAAAAGGGCTTGTAAATTTCCAGCACATCATTTAACATCTAAAGGGTTATATTTACTCCTAAACTTCAGCAAGGGCATCAGTGGACTAAACTTAGAACGAAGGGTATATTTAGACCTTTTCACAAAGTTTAGGGCATATTTGACCCTTTTCCCTTGAATTAATTAGTATAAATAATTTGTAAGAATATGTATTCAACTACTCCCTCCATTTAAAAAAGAATGACCCCTTTCCTTTTTTTAGCAACTTTTTAATTCTAACTTTTCACGTGGCATGTTTAAGACAACAAGATTGGAGGACATTTTGGTACATTTGACATATCTTTATTTTAACAGCACAAGATTTAAAAGTCTTCTTTATTTTCGTAAACTCCGAGCGAAGTTAAATTAGGTCATTCTTTTTTAAACTGAGAGAGTATATCTTACCACTCTGTGATCTAGAAAAAAGTTATTATGACCTTGTGACTTATGAGCACACCCCCCCCCCCCCCCACATCCCTAATAATTAGTTTGAAATTAGATTAAAGACGTAAAGTTATCATTGAATTTATTTAAAAATTTGTAAAAAGTCATTTTAACTTTGTAGGAGATTTATTACCCCTATAAAAATTACATAAATCTTCGTAAATACGATAACTTTGATTTTCGGCATCTAAAAGAACAATACCATTGCCATACCAAATTAGTTCGGTATGATTCGGTATTTTTAAATTCGATTTTGGTATTTTACGGTATGGTAATTCGATAACCATACTTTATTTGATTTCAACTTACATATATTCATATAAAAAAAATAAAACTTTAAACTTTAAAAATGTCTCAATCATATCAGACTATGATGCAACAATTTCAATCCTTTACATGTAACTAACTTAACTTAATTGTATAAATATTTTTTGCAAATCATCAAAAAATTTCATATAGCTCTAGTGAAATCAGCCAATACATTTCACTTCATCAAAATGCAATAACACATACTTGTATGCATTATAATACTGAAATTTGTTCCTTCACATGCTTATGAACAAAGCTCTATATCAGGATTCAGTCCTTTCCTTTATGAAAGAAATTTGCTACAGCAGATCATTAGTGCTTTTCTTTGTGTTTGTAGCGCTTGATTTCGAAGATGAATCAGATATAATTCACACAAACAATGCAACAATGAGAACTAAAGAAACATAGAAGCCATAATTTTGCAAGCAACTTCTGCACAAAGAAAACAAAGTATTATTAAAAAGAGATCTTCGCATCACCGTAATCCTTGGCAAAGAAAATATTAACTTAATACACAATTACAAACTCAGTAGATAATGGGTCTGGCCCTCTATCCTTCATTTTATAAATATTAAGCCACAGTCCGGACACAGGTAATTACTATATATATATATATGCTACCAATTACTTCAATTGGGAGAACATTTGTTTTGGAACTATTCCAAATAGGAAATAGCTTCCAGATTGGTCGCTACTCATCTTTATTACTGAAACAACTTCTCATTACAAACTAACAGGAAGGTACTTATTAGTACCTTCACTTGTTTTTTTTCCTTTTTATGACAGTGAAATTGAAAAACTTTGAGCAGTGAACAAATGGCAAATGGAATAGAATAAAGAAGAGGCCTCAAATTACCTTTACCTGAGAGCAAACAACAAGTCCAAAGCAACCAGATTGGTGAAAGAAGAAACAATGATCGGTCAGAACAACAAGAATTGTTTACAAAACAATTATAAGGAAATCATATCTCATGTTTGTGTTAGGAGGGAAAAGTTACCAAATCTAATTTGTGGACAACAACTTTTTCTACTAAGGTTTCTAATGCATGAATACGGGTAGAAATACAGAAGGCGTCATAAACACTTACCGTATCTGTTGCAAGGTTACAATTACATATCTATGATGCGAGAACAACTTTCACTCCAAATCTTAGAAGAAATAACAATAAGTATCATGTAATATAAGAAAATAAACTATTTGCAATATCAATATAGAGCTCATACATGAGAGATTCTTACCAAGTTTAAATTGCTCCAAATAATCTGGATCTTCCTCAATTCTAGCCGAAAGTGAGTCACTTCGAAGCCAATCTTGACAACACACAAGATCTTGCACTCATTTAGGAGTCAATGAACTCCTAAATAAATCAAGAATACACCCTTTTGTACTAAATGCACTCTTTGAGGCCAAACTAGAAACAGGAACTGCTAACACATCACAAGTCATTTCAGCAAGAATAGGAAATCTAAGTAAATTTATTTTCCACCAACCCAAGATACTCAAATTATCAATTTTATTTTCAATCGCTTCACCTAGATAGCTGTCTAACTCTGTTTTAGCACACGATCTTCTACTGTCAGCTTTATACTTTTTAAATTGTTGTGTAAATGTTGCAGCTAATTTTTTTAGATTGAGTCAAACTACTTACACTTGGTAAATCCAATGTGCTGCCAGATGAAGAAATAGATGAAGAAGAACTTTGAGACCTTTTCAAATGTGTTTTTGCATACTCATCAAACGAAGAAGCCATGTAACTTTTCACTTTACCTACTATTTTGTTTCCTGTTTCTTTCCCCAACATACTCACTAGTGCATAAGTAATATACTTCTCTTTGTAGCGGGGATTCAAAATACATGGAATAAAAATTCATCTTTTCTGGTTTACTCTAATATGTATCAAAAATTTCTTTCTTGTTGATTGCCATTTCACTCGAATCAGAATCTTCACTTTCCATCAAACCTTTTAGAATAAAATGAAGCTCACAAATTTCAATAAAGTAAACATTTAATGTAACATAAAGAGAACCTGAGACCTTTAAGGTGATTTTATAGAAAGTTTCGAGAAATTTGATCACGTACCTTATTTTTTCCAATCAGTAGATAAAATTGATCCTGCAAATTTTTCATCTTCACCAATATTAATAAGTAAATAATATAACAATCCATAATCAAGAGCACTATAACTTACAAATGCATTCTCAAATTCTTATGCCACATTTAACATCAAATAGGTGGAATTTCGCCTAGTAGGAACATCCAAACACAATGATTTCTTACATGCTATCTTTTCAAGTTCACAACATTCTTTAAACTTCTTCAACCTTATTGAAGATTGTCTTATGTATCTTAACACTTGTCTAACACGTTTCATAAAAATTTTCATTTCTTTTAGACCTTTTTGAACAACCAAATTGAGAATATGAGTCATACATCTCATATATAGGTGATTACCATCCATCATATTAGTTCTCTATTTACTAAATTGCATAGACGACTCTTTCACTGCGATATTATTTGAACTAGCATTATCAATCATAACAGTAAAGATTTTGGCTATACCCCAATCAAGCAAGCACTTTGTAATAACAGATGTTATATCCACACCTTTATTAATAGCAAATTGGACAAAAAAATATTATTCTTTTGTGCATAGTCCAATCTTTGTCGATAAAGTGAATTGTAAGACACATATAATTAATCCTCTGCAATGAAGTCCATGTGTCTGTAGTGAGACAAACTCTTTATTGTGTTTTTGTCAAAAAAAAAATTAATTTCAAAATAATCTTTAGTCACTATTTTATGGGAGATAATTTGAAATTGAGGTTGCAGTACTGTAACGCCCCGAGGCTGCACACTAAGCATCACACAGTGCTTACGACCCCGAATAACCACAAGCTAACCCACGACTATTACCTGTTGTGAGCACTGAATATAATACTGAAATATATATACGGAAGAAATCTAAAAATGCAATAAGGTTATCAAAATACTGAAATAATAATAATTGAGTATAACTGATAATAATATCTGAAAATGGAATAACTGACTATGCTAGTCTGAAAGCCTCTAATTGTCTGAATATAGAGTTGATGGGACAAACCCCCCAACTAACTCCGACTGAAATAAATACTAAACTGCTGAAATGGATAACCTCTGTCCTCGAAATATAAAGACTCGCCACTATAACTACGGCTGATACCTTGAGTTTCTAAGTACGGCCAGGAACCTGAGCATCCAACCCTATGATATGAGACATCATAGCATAAAAGAAAGTATACGATCAATACGTAGAATGTATTTGTATGCTAAGTGAGGTAAGACTGATAAACATGGTTTCATATGCATGAGATGATAACTGACTGAATGAACAACATAAAGTAACTGGATGAGAGTATATGTAAAACTATAACTACTGAACATATTGAACATGCTATACTGTATATAGATATACATCATGTATCTGAGATTATACTGAAACTGAGTGTTGAATTCTGATGGCTGAGTAACTAATAACTGATATCCATGGTTCTTTAGAACCGACTAATTTCTTTACTGAGTACTGAGACTGAAACTGTAACTATGGGAGTGTTCATCTAACCGACATACCCCGGTATAGACTGATTTGGGGTCCAACCCGTGATCCCAGTTGGAAGGGTGTTAGTACCTTTCCACGAGATACTAACATTGCTGAGTCAACCCTAATCTGGCAGCAAGAATCATGAAATATATATGTGATTATGTCAACCTTAGTCTGGTAGGAGGACGACTTACCCTACGCTGGCTACGTAGTTCTGTAAAGCAGGGATTGCTACTAAGGGTCAAACTCTCTGCTGGCAGGAATGTCCCTATCCCTGGGTTCGCTCAGTGCTAAATCCTACTCCTAACTGAATCGACACTAAACTGATCACTAGACTGTACTAGGCTTGACTAAACTGACACTGATCGTGTTGACTGACTGATCTGGACTGAGTTTACTGAGTTCTGTTACCTAATTGAGTACTACTGGTCTTGACCTTTACTGGGACTATTCTATAACTACTGCAACTAAGTAAACAACTAGATTTCGGTTAATAAATACCTCCAGAACTCGATAGCATAACAGATAAACTCATATCATAACTTTAACAACACAACAATAGGCTACCATGCATGATTTACTCATATGGATATTTTATCAAACGCTTGCAAGGCCTAGCTTAAGCATGGGAATAGTTTAAACATGTAGTAATAGCATGATTTCAATACTAAGATCACCAAAATATCACAATGCATAATTCATTCACTTAGACATTTTGTCAAACACTTAGGAGGCATAACCTTGTACATGGGAATGAACAACATGTTAATGCATCATGACTACAACAGTATATTCACCATTCAAGGGTTTGACATGAGATCTACGTCAACCAACATACCCATTGATCTATTTTACATGAAACTCATATTTTCTTAACTTTGAAACTCAAATAACACAAACATGAGCATAATTCAATTTATCACATGAGAGTCATGATTCAAGTTTTGAAAAGGGTTCTTGAACTCCAAGGGTGGAAGAAAACTCAAGGATGAACACCTAACATACCTGAGTGACGGAATTCGTGAAGATTGTTGGACATTTCTTGGAACTTAATCTTGAGCTTGATGAACTAGAGTTTATTTCTTGAGAGGATTATGTGAATAATGAATGTATTTTGCCCTTTTTGAAGCCTAATTTCGTGTTTTGGCTAAATTGGGTGAGGGGATAAGGACCTAATTACCCTTGGAAAGTTGAATTAAGTGAGCAAAATATGCCCAGTGATGCGGCAGGCACCGCGTCGTATCGATGGTATCGACGCGATGGCCGATGCACTATATCGATGCGATAGCCTACATGACGCATTGAGATCGCATTGGCTTGCTATTTTGGTCATCCAAATGCGACTCAAACAATGTACAAAAATTTTAAAACTCACTCAAGATGACCAATTGACATCCCTGATATGAATCAACTTAAAAATCGATAATCTAAGGTCGGAAAGATCGTAAATAATGCCATTGAAATATCAAGGCAAAAAATAAAACTAAGTGTCAGCACTTCACTAAAATTTTCTAAGTCTAGAACCTCTTTAGGAATGCTATAAAAGACTGAAATGACTAGGACTTTGCGGGGTCTTACAAGTACATTCACAAAATTTTAAAACCTTCCCTTTCTACAAAACAAAAAGGTAGCTCATCAAGAATAATTATCTTAGCTAAAGCAGCCCTACACAGTTCTTGATCAAATTTTCAATAAACAAGTGCTCCATTATTCAATTTCTAACCACCTTAAACTGGTTGAAAGGCTAACCTAGTTTGATTAGTTCAATATTATGGGAAAATTTTGGGCATCTAGACATATGACCTTTCAATTTCGAGGTAACATTTCTAATCTTAAAATTTAGATATGAAAAAGCACAATACTTGCATTTTACAATCAATGCTCTATTAGGAACATCTATTTTATCAAAATGATCCTATGCAATAGATCTTTTCATTATGTTTTTTCTTTTCTTTGGGTTGATTTCACTTATAGTTGTGGTTGCATTTGGACTTCCATTTTTATCTATTTTAGCTTCACTGTCTGCCATCTATGAGAGCAAAAATAAATAACAAAAGCATTAAAAATTGAAAAAAAGAAAAATAGAGAATTGAAAAACATAGAGTAAAAATGAGGTTTTACCTGAAGGTTGAAGCACAGAGCAATATTGAAACTACAATGTTTGCTTAGAATATTGTAGAAATTTTGATTTTTGAGGCAGTAAAGTAATGGAGAATGTGTAGACTCTTAAAAGTTAATGATAGTCTAGCTCGAGCACCTTACAAGCCCTTTTCATCCAAAATAAATAAGCAATTGAATCAATCACTAATTAGAAGTTTAATGACTATGATATCAGATATTTCTATCTCTATTCTCCATAATTGAATTAAAAGCTAGAACAAAAATAAAAGGGAAGACTAATGAGCTTTTTAAAAAATTTCTTTCTGAATAAAAGTTACTTCTATATTTAATTGGCTAATGGATGATATATAAATATATTTAATAATCTTAAAATTATATATAATATGAATTTTATATATTATTAAAAAACTTTGGTGCGGTATACGGTATTTTGATATTTATTAAATAAATACCAAATATCGTACCAAATATCAAAATAATTTAAAATTCCTACCAAATGCCATAACATACATACCGCGGCATAAAAAATTTCAATTTCACTATGGTATTCGGTATATACCATACCATGCTCACCCCCAGTAGGCACGCACATAACACGCGTGAATACATTAAACCTGATTGAAATAGTCAAATATAAAATGCCACATGTAATTTATTTTTCAATTATTTTAAATTCCATCTTTCCTTCTCTTTAAAAGATCGGTTTTCACAAACCTCCATTGATATAGCTGTTGTATTTTTGAAGAAAAAAATTGACTCTCTTCTCAATGAAATCACCCACAAAAGGTAAGATGATTTTATTGATGTTCTAATTTCTAAATAAAGTTAGTCTTAAACGATTTAGTTTCGTCTCAGTTTTCTTAAAAAATTTAAATCAAATTGTATTTTGTGATTAGGTTTTGAGGGAAATATTTTTATAATGTTAAATGCAATTTTGAATTGTATTTGTAATGACGAGAATGATCCCATGTTGTGTGTAAGAATGTGATGTAAATATAAAGACTTATTTTCAATGCAAAAGTCATGATCGGAGGACAACTCAGCTAGAGTATTTTGGTCCTCTCACACCATTGTGTATGTCCTATATATATTCTCTTATTTTTTTCTTGTTTCTGTTAATTTGATTTGTTTATGGCCGTTTTAGGAGAAATCATGCAACTTCTTCAGATGGGGGGATATGAAAAAATTAATTTACTATTCAAGTCAGTTATTTCAAAAATCTATTATTCATATATTATCAATAAAGTAAGAAGACAACCACAATGAAACAAAATGAGGACTTCATTCCAACATAATCATTGTTTTAGTTTGAACTACAACTAAATCTTGACCTTATTTTATTTCGTACCTAACAAAACATATCTTAATGCCTAAAGGTGCCTAACAAAACAAAGTTTTCAAAATAGTGTCTGATTCCTACAAAATAACGAGATCAAAATAATATCAACAAGACCAAAATATACAAAAAATAATTATTTGGGGCAATATAAACAACATCATCTCTAAAAACTGCCTAAACACATCACATCAGCAAGATGTCCTGCTTTTAAGGCATATGAATCTACCTACTTAAACTGATTTTGCTTTGAGTATTAACAACAATTGCAGACCTGATTTTAATAACCTTTTCATTCCTCATTCTTTCAAGTTTGCTATTGATAATGACTTACTTTCCTTTCTATTTAAGTTCTCGTCTTAGTATGTAGGCAATATCACCAGTTACTACATCAGACCTCTTTGTCACCTTTGTATCACTAGTAATGAATCTTGACAATACAGACTGCACAGATAAATTACAGACACTAAAAGGTAATAAATATGATTAAGTCAAGCAAAATTGTACACATTACTTATATTAAGAATGGTAGAGCCATCTCTAGCTTGATATATTCCAACTCCTACCATCCTTGACCTTTTAAAATGTCTTGTATGTCCTTCACTGGTTCTCGTACTCTTGTCTTTGAGAAGGCATTCCTCTTTCTATAACCTTTCCACTGTCAGAAGTGATTTGGCTTTCTTGAGTCAGTCCTCTTCCTCTACCTATGTCTTCATTCATATGTCTTTGTTAAGTCATCCCTCTTTCTTTGCCACTGCACCTTCCTCTAGATATTTCTTTACATCTACCACTTGTTTTGCCCCTTTTTCAATTTAAAAGCATTTGAAAAATATTATTTTTTGACTTTTTAAACTATTTCGAAACCTTAAAGTAAAATTTAAAACAGTTTAAGAAATTACAGAGTCGCCACTTGATTTTTGAGAAAATATCAAGAAAAACTAAAAATATTACTTAAAATATTCAACATAGAAAAAATCTTTTAAGTTTAGAAATTCTGAGTAAGTGGTTCCTATTAATACTCTTGGAAGGTTGTTAAGGCACCAAGAGTATCCGCTAACTTGTTGTTATCCAGCCTATTTGAAAATAACTTTTTTGACTAGCTTTAAAAAGGAAAATTGATTTTTGAAAAGAAAATGATTAAGGAAAATATTATCTTCAAGATTTGTGCTAATTAAATTTTGACTACTTAACGAAATTTTTTAACTAAGTCTAAAAAAACTAAGAACAATTAGCATATTAAGGGGAAAGAGGGAGACTAAATGACTTAGGTCATTAGGCCCAAATCTATAAATCTTGTCTTAAGCTAATTTGGGTTTTTGGCATATCTTCACTTGTCCTAATCTAACTAACCCGTCCTAAGCTAATTTTTGGACCTTTGAGGCCCAAATCAGCTTCACTAGTATTAAATTACAACTTTGACTTCGAAACTCAAATAAATGAATAAATAAATGACTAAATGAATAAATAAAGATAAAGCAATAATAAGAATCGAGACTTTTCAAGCCTTTTAGCGACCTCATCAATGGATTTTGACTCATTTTCCTTCTTCTTTCATCTTCTTGCACCCGCTCGTCATATAATCGACTTTGGATTTAAACTTCGGACTTGACTCGAAGAGATGGGCCTCATTGCCCCATTATGAAATGCAAGAGGAATGGAATCTACTTGGACACCAAAACAGATTCATGCAAAGGAAAAGCTAAAAGAAAAATAATTAATATCTGTTTGAATATTCTACACTTAATAGATACATGATGAGATGGAAAAAAAAACATTCTCAAACATAAAGAAATAGTAAGCTGTGATATCAAAGAAAATTAATCTATCTCCTAAAAATCTTACAAAAAATTGAATCTAGCACAATATAATTAACTAACCCTTGAAAAGAAGACATAAATCCACAAGCATAATTGCTTAAAATTTGGACAAATAAATTAACATATATTTGCTCCAAATACTATGATATGATAAAGTCTAAGACATGTTTTCATTAAACAAGGAAAAGGATAATGAACAAGAGATGGGGAAATCTTTCATAGCACCTCAAATATGAAATACAAGACATACTAATGCAACAACACTTTTTAATACAAAGTGGAGTCAATCAACATATTTATAACTTAGAAGAAAAATTCACTATAGCATGTGAATAACAATGGGACGTCTAAATGAATAAAAACACTTTAAGAAGTAAATCAATAAGCGAAGTGAAGCAAATAGCATATATTAAGCATATTTGAGAAATGTTATTCGAAGACAAGATAGGAGAAATAGTAAAAGATTAATTCTAAGAAAAAAATATCTAATTATGCCAACTCTTATTTTAATTCTACACCATTTCAACAAAATCTATAACCATAACAATTTTTCAATCTAAACAAGAGAAAATTAAAGACAGTTTTGACCACAAAAATGAGTAACTCACTACATCAAATTGAGAAATAATTTCATAGACCCTTAACAATAGTAACCATTCCTTCTCGACATAAAGTAAACAACTTTACCTACTAAAAGAAAACATATCCATCAATAACGAATTTAAACAAAGCATGGGCACACATTTTAAACAAAGATTAAAACTTTATCCATAATAATCAAAGAATAAGGCCAAAAGGCGAAACAATCAATATTAACTATTTTTTTCAACATAGAGGAAATAATTTTACATGCTAAAAATAAATATATATGCCAACATTGAATTTAAACAAAACATGAGTACATATTTTAAACAAAGATCAAAACTTTATCCATAATAATCAAAGAATAAAGCCAAAAGGCAAAACAATCAATATTAACTATTCTTTTCAACATAAAGGAAATAATTTTACATGCTAAAAACAAACATATACACTAACAATGAATTTAAACAAAGCATGAGTACATATCTTAAATAAAGATTAAAATTTTATCCGTAATAATCAAAGAATAAAGTCAAAGAAACACGTTCTACTATTGCTAGCTCATTTTTATACCATGAACATGAAAATAACCATAATATCGATACTACAATGTCCTATGACCTTCAAGGTCGTCTACAGCAAACAATCCCAGCAAACAAAATTATAACTACGAACTATAAAGCAGGAGGAGATGAAGAAGAAAATGATAATAAAACTAAAAGGAAAAAGGTGTGTTTGCCTTTTTTGGGGCAGCAAAACGGGACTTCAAACTTTCTTCGGAGTATTGATCACCACCGGAAAGCAATCTTTCGAGAATCCCGATTAGACTACCGCTTAAAAATTTTTACTAAACAAAGAAATTTAACTATTTGTTGAAAAGTTTTTTCCACTTTTGAAACCTTTTTACATTTTTCCACTTCCTATCAAAATAGTGGTAGTATTTATAGGAAATGATAGGGATCCAATTCAATTAATCCATCAATGTGGGGCAAGTATTTAGGAGTGTTTTTGAAATTTTAAAATTGAAGATAAGGTGAGGTGGAAGATAAGGTGGGGGGAAATTGTACAATATAGTATGATTTTTGAATTTCAAAATTGGAAAAAGGATAAGGTTGAGGGGGAATTGTACAATATAGTATAATTTTTAAATCTTAAAATTGAAAAAAGGACAAGGTTGAGGGGAAATTGTACAATATAGTACAATTTTCAAATTTCAAAATTTGAATTTTGGATTTTGAATTTGATTTTGGTGGGAATTGGATAGAAATTATGAGAGTTTTTGGGAATCTAGGGTTATTTAAAATATAACCCCAATTGAGATTTAAAATTTAGCTAAATTTATTTAATTCTGACCAAATTGAAAATCAATTGGCCGATTGCATTGCAATTATGACCAATTTGATTGCAAATTGACCAAATCTAATAGATTGGCTAAATTAAATTAAAATTCAACACGAATTAATACTTTTTTTAATCCCGAGCTTCTTGATTTAACAAAATCAAATAAAATATTTCTCTAAATAAATTAATTTTGAGAATAAATTATATTTAAATCAAGACTTTATCCGTTTAGATTAATTGTCAAGCTTAATCAGTAAAAGTTTAATTTTGATAAAAATGTTCATTCAGGTAACAAAATTTATACAATTTTGCATATGTAAATGCAAAAACGTATAATCATAAATTAAATGACAAAATTAACCCAAATAAATATTTTAGAGAGCATTTATTTGGATGAAATAAATATTTCAATTTTATTAAAAATTGAAGAGACCAAGATTAAATTTAGTCGAGGAGGTCAAAAATTAAGTGTCAGCACCACTTATAGAAGCCTATTTATTGAGACTCAAATTAGTATATCTATGTTTTAAAAAATATTTACATAAATTGCCCGTGCATATGCAGAAATTACATTAGATTGACTTGGAACAGTTGAGACATTTGGAACACTTGAAACACTGCCCTTTCTTCTACCTTTTACACTACCATTTGTCGTGTTTGTGGTGACATGATTACTGATATATTAGTACATATACTTTAAAAAATTGATAATGACAAATAAATAAATATACCTTTGCTTGATAAGATATTTTAGCTGACTGACTTGGATTACTGCCTCTTGCTTTGCCTCTTCCTCTACTAGTAGAAGCTCCAACTTAAGTTTTAAAATATTAATTCTTGTACTTAACAAATTCTACATTAGATAATGATTAAAAAAATATATGTCCCTGAGAAGATGTTTCAGCTGCTTGACTTATACCAGATTGATCTCTTGTAGGACATCCTTTTTTATTGTGTTCTTTTATACCACCTTTGCTATAAGTCATAATACCACGTTTGTTAAGTTTTCAGTTTTCCTACTTTTGTCAGGCTTCTTTCTTCTAATGTTACTTGGTCTTCCAGGCAGTTTCTTAACCTTTGGTGGCTTCACAGTAGCATTATTTAATGTTGGCCATATTCTATGTTGTTCATTAGCTGAATAAAATAAGCATATGTATCGAGGTAGGTATACTTGTTATAACAGTTGTCCGTCCACAAAATTAATGGACTCATATTTCTTGTGGTGAAGGGCAGCAACACCATGAGAACAATGAATGCACAACTGCCAAGCTCTGCAACTGCAACTCCTATTAACAATGTCCATAGTATGTGTGAAATTTTTGTGTTTAATCTCAAAATTCGTTTTTTCATTTCAAAACAAGTTGCACTGCATTGACTTGTCAATATTTTCTTGAAGAATCTTCAAAGCCATATGAGAAATACCAGTGATCCAAATATTTGAGAAATGTCTCAACTCACTAATTTTTTTCATCATCTTCACCCTAATCTACTCAAAGCATTATGATGATTGTTTTGAACCTTGCAAGCAATATCCATGCATTAAAAATCTTTGTTATATTGTTGTCAACAGCGTCACATTTGCAATATTCTTCAAAGTATTTCTTGCACCAGATCTCCAAATTATACCACAACAGATTATCCAAACAATCCTTTCCCAACAACTAGATTTCTTCTATATTCTCCTTCAATTCTGCTTCAAATGTGGATTTTGCATTCCTTCAAATCACTCTTATTTTTTTCATTCCTCTTCAGATTTCATACCAATTAGCAAGAATATGTATTGTACATTATGTTCAGCCAGTGGCAAAAGCTCTTTCACAATAATTTTCAGTGCCTAACAAAATAAAATAACATATTAATCTGTAGAATTAAAGAAAAAAATAGCAAACACTTATTAAGAATAGAGTCATTGCTTTTGCATATTAATTATGATGCTTAATTGATGATCTTCTTCAAGCTCAAGGTCATTTTTTAGTAGTTCAAGAAATAATTCCCATGTAAACTAATTATCAACCTCAACAACTGCCCAGACAATAGGCAACAGTTGGTTGTTTCCATCTTTGCAAACAGCCACCAATAACTAAAATTTGCACACACCTTCGAGGAAATACCAATCCAAACCAATCAACCTTCTAGCACCTCCAAAGAATGCTTTCTTTAAAGCATGAAATCCCACATAAAGTTCTTTAAAAATTAACTGTCCAATCTCATCTGCATCTCCAACCTTAACAACGTAAGTGCTACCTAGATTAATCCTCAAAATCTCATTCCTATAATAAAAAATTCTACCATATTCCACAATGCGATCACCCATAATCTCTTGTATCACTCTAGACCTAACTTTTTTCATAGTTGTCCTACCAGCATGGATATCTAACTCCTTTATAATAATCTCCTGTAACTGGACAAGCCTGATGTTTGGTTGTTGACTTATTTTGTCTTTGTACTTACTTGTCAGAAACTTTGAGTTGCAAAGATAGTTAAAAATTGATGTCAAACAAATATGAATTAGGATTGTACTTTTTA
Source organism: Capsicum annuum (assembly GCF_002878395.1). NCBI lineage: Eukaryota > Viridiplantae > Streptophyta > Magnoliopsida > Solanales > Solanaceae > Capsicum > Capsicum annuum. Next base: position 157,893,884 of record NC_061111.1, on the reverse strand, counting down.
ACAATAAAATCTCCATTGGTCTTATCCTTGATAGCACACAATAATCAAGGACAAGTCTCTTTGCAACAACTCACTCTAACTCTGCTGGGCTCATTTACATACTTTTCAATTTGAATCTTTTCTTGAATTACATATCTGGTTACTGCTAGTCTAAATTCCTTTACACTTAGAAAAATTAATTCTAAATTTTAAACAATTTTTTCACAAATTTCATCAAAAACAACTCTATTTTTTTGTTCTTCCTTCTCATAGGTTTATGCATTACTTGATCAACCTCTTCACCATCTTTCCTACCTACTTCATCATTTAATTCAAAGATAGGAGCTTCATCACTTAGATAGTAAGGTTCATCACCTTCTAGCTTATCAATTAGGCTATCCCTAATACTAATATTTGTCTCATCATACCCTATGTTTGGACCTTTTTCATCAATATTAATATGTTCATCTGTTGTGCCTCTACTTCTCCTTTGTGACCTATTTAAATACCTCTTACTTACCCTTATATCAATATATTATTGATAGACATCACTGTCAACATCACTTTCTTTACTAGTATTCTAAATCATCCTCTAAATAATCATCACTTGGATCCTTATCTATTGTAGGATCAAGAGAATTTGAAGGTATAGTAGAAGGAGGAGGATCATGAGAAGGTTTGGAAGGAAAAGTAGGAGAAGAATGTTGAATATTAGGGTTAGAAGCATCACCCTCATTAATAGGGTCCAAAGATTTCTCACATACCCCACTGCCACTTACATTGAGGACAAACTCCAATATAAGTGGAGCCTGACAAGGTTCATTGACCTCATGTAAAAAATACACCTCAAGTTCATCCTTATTTTTTAACTTGTTGACAATGTCAAAAATAACCTTATCACATTTTACTTATATTAAATAGTCATTCCATTTAACAAAAAAATGACACTTCGTTCTCTTAACTCAAAATAGGACATCATATCAACATCCCTATCTAATAACGCAGTTTCACCAATATAATCAGGTGGAGGACCAAATATAATTTCACCCTATGATACCATCTTAAATTTATCAAAACAAAAGACATATAAAGATTCCAGAAAAAGCAACATTTCAAGCACACAAACACATTGAAATTAGTAAACATAATTATAAATCTCAATAGTTGAACAAAACTTTAACAGCATTGTTTTTAGATATTTTCCACAGAAAAATAATACAAGTGTGCTCCCCCTAAAAAATGCAGTAACAACTATATATATTCCTACAACACCCTAACAGTAACAACAACATATGCACGCATACAGATAGAACAACATAACACTACAAAATTCTAACAATAGTAAGTATCAAATACATAGTATAAAATAACTCAATAAGTTCATACTAACATAATTTTCACTAAAATAATCCCTACAAATATGTTTTTCTCAAAAAATCACAATTGTTAAAAATCATCAGAAGTGAGAAAATACTTAAATGCAAAAAATCTTAACTTGTAAAATCTTTAACTTTTTATTCAATAGCTATTTTCCTCAAAAAAGTGATCAACAAAGCTCCTAATTTAGCTCAATCTCCCGCAAAATCTGAATTTAGCTCAGTCAAGAAAGAAAAAAAGAGTGAAGTGAGAGAAATTGATAAGAGAGAAGTATAAAATATCTTATTAGTGGGGGATTTGAAGGGTCTCAGGTTGGATGAAAGGGTTAAACCCGCTCTTTTATTAAATATTTATTTAAATTATTTAACTAAAGAGAGAGTGTCCAACATACGCATTTTTTAAGTTCATGATTTGATGAAAATTTTGATCTAAATAGTCTATTTACGAGGGTCTATGTAATTTTTATGGAGTAATAGATCACCTACAAAGTTAAAGTATCTGTTTGAAAATCTCGGACAAGTTCAATGGTGACTTTATGCCCTTTCTCTTGAAATTAAGCAATGGGAATGAGACCAAACAACAGATGTTAGAAGGCACTTCTAAATATAACCAGTCATGATGTATGCGTGATAGTGTGTACCTTACCTTTTTGCAAAAAAGTCATCATTTTCATCCTAAACTATACCCAAAAAGTAAAGACACACTTAAACTATTGGAGTGATCTCACACGGCCATACTATATAAAAGTAAATTTACTTACCCCTCGCGACACCCCTTTTCAAGTTTAATGAATGTAGTAGAGTACACTCGTCCTGTGGTGATGCCACATATTTAATTCGATGATAAAAATTATATCCTATTAACTTTAATTCTTACCCTATTCAAACCCAAAATATTTGACCTTAACACGACCCAATCCTCAATATTACAACGTAACCCAACCCAACCCAGAATATTATATTCTAACCATGACCCAACCTAGAATTTTACACCCTAATTCAACTCATTCAGATAAAATATGAATCGACAAACACAATATGAAGAACATCGAGAATCGACGAACACAAAATACAAAATCACATCTCTATTTTCGTCAAATCTAATGAACAAATTTGAACTCAATCGAAGAGATGAAGAACTAATTTTCTATGTTTTGCATTGTTTACAATAAAAAATCATATCTTTATTTTTATTTCAAGTTGAGTTCAATTGTTACGATTAAGTTAAGTTGATTTCAAGGTAGGGGTTACAAGCTAGGCTATTGATTTGAGCTAGGATTTTCAGTTAAAAGGTTAGCTCCATCTCTATTTTCGTTCATAAATCCGAGCTTGGATTTTTTGCCGTCTTTAATTTATCTTCAAAATTAATGTATTTTAGTTTATCTATATGCTTCAATATGTAAAAAATTAAGTTGCGATACTTATAATTGTTTCATAATATGAATTTTTCCTTTTGATTTGAGCTAGAATTTTTTTTCGTCTTTATTTTATTTTCAAAATTAATGTGTTAAAGTTTGTGTATATAGTTCAATATGTAATAAAATAAATTATGACACTTGTAATTGCTGCATAAATCCTATGTTTTTTGTTCGTATGATGTGTGATGTTGCTTGGTCGATGTCAGGGATCTTACTTTATTATGTTTCTATGGTTAATGCTTTCAGGTATTTAAAATAAGCTTTGAGCTAATCTCTTTGAGAGTTTATCATGGTGGGGTTCTTAATAAGGATAAAGAAAAGGAGAAGGTGAAGGAAAAAAGGAAAAAGATATTTTGGTGGACAAATTACTGAATTTTTAGATGTTAGTGTAGTGTAGATAGGTTATCTTATTTTGAATTTAAGAATCATGTTAAGTATTTAGGATATGATCCTGGACAGTTTACTATATATGTGTCTAAGAGTTCTATTTTAATAGAAATTAAGTCAGACCAGGACACAATTAAAATTTATGGTGTTTGTGTAATGGAGATATTTTGGAAGCTTTTGTGTATCACATAATTGTTGATCCTCTATTGGCCCCACCTTTATTGGAACATGTAAGTGATGTGGAGGAGTATGTGGTGGGAAAAAATGGTGTGACTTTTGAAAAAGACAGAGCAAATGACATTGGGAGTGTTGACAGGGCATCTAAAAATAATGAAGATGCCCCTCCTATTATCCATCCTTCAATAGATCCAACTACCCCTTCTTTTATTCAACCTACTGCTCATATTTCTCCTCTTTCTCATGTCCTTCCTCTTAATGCTCATGTCCCTTCTCTTGTTGCTATTGTCTCTTCTTCTACTGCCCATGTATCCTCTCTTATTACTACTCTTATTACACCCATTGTTACTCTTACTAGTCCTCAGTTGCTCATATCTCTTCTCTTCATATTGCTCCTACTACACTTTCTACTATTTCTCCTACTAGTCCTGATCATGTCTCTTCTATTAATGATGAATTTTCACAAGTTAGGAGAAAGAATTCACAAGTTAGGAGAGAGATTGATAAAGCTGAATTTATTATAAATTTAAATGTAGAATCAATTATTGGAGGTATAGAGATTGTGAATGATATGGATGTAGAGTTAAGAGGTCTTAGAAAATAAAAGAGCCAAGGAAAGAGAAGAAAGAAAAAAGAGAGATCGGTTATTCCTGAACATGTTAAGTTAGGAATTAAAAGAAGGGCCACATACTGGTTGTGATAAATCTGTATGTGGTGATAGAAATAGTTTTGAGGGTAAATTAGCTGATGATGAGCCTTTTTACCTACCAGATAAAGCTGTCAGCTTTGAAATTGATTCAGAAGATGTAACTAATAAAGAAGATGAAGTAGAACAAGTTAAACTAAGAGATAAGGCTAAAATAAAGAAAAAGGTTAATAAAGTTGTATATACTTCAAACTGTCAAAAAAAGTGTATGGAAATTAGGACTTGTTTTTGAAAGTGTTAATGAATTTAGAGCTGTTGTTACTAAATATGCTATTGCTGAACATGTTACAATTAAAAAATGTGTTAATGAACTTATAAGGGTAAGGGTTAGGTGTATAAATGGTTATCCATGTCTTCTTTATGCTAACATTGATTCTTGATTCATGAACTTTGTTGTGAAGATCTACAATCCAGTTCACAAGTGTGATCCTACAAATAGAAACAAACTTTGTAATGTCAAGTTCTTAGCCAGCCACTAGAATGAGAGGATAAAGGAATAACTAGACATTAAAAATTTTGAGTTTCAACTGCTTATTAAGGAGGAATTGAATTTATATATTGAAAGAAAAGTGTGTAAGAGATCAAGAATAAGTTAATTGCAAAAATGATGGGTGATTATAATCTTGAATTTGGGAGAATTTCAGATTATAGGGATGAGTTTTTATGATCAAATTCAAATAGTACATGTGTAGTGAAGCTTCATGATGAAACATTTGAAGATGGTAGAAAAATATTTCAAGGATTCCACATATGTTTTGATGTGATGAAGAAGTCTTTCTTAGCTGGTTGTAGGAAATGCATTGATTTGAATGATTATTTTTAAAAGAAATGTCAAAAGGGCAGTTACTAGTTATTATGTGTAAAGATGAAAACAATCAAATATTGTCACTGGCATGGGCAATGATTGAAATTGAAAATAAGTCCATTTAGAGTTGATTTATCAGGATTGTAAAAGAAGATCTTTAGTTGGGAGATGAGACAGATTTGACAATGATAACAGACATGCAAAAGGTAAGAATTTGTTTATTTTTTGTTCACTTTACACAACTGTATATTTTACCAAATTATATGTTATGTTAACTGTTTCTATGTTTCGCTTAGGGATTGAAAATTATTGCAACTGAATATTTATCAAATGTTGAACATAAAATATGTGTCAGACATGTCCTTTCAAACTGGCCAAAAAAATTCTATGTAGAGGTATTGAGAAGAAAAAATATTCTTGGAGGTGTGCAAGGTCTATCTTTGAGGCGAAGTTGAGGTATAAAATTCGTTATATGAAGATGTAGGGTGGGAAAAAGATAATAGATAAGTTGATATATTTCAATCCAAAGAGATGGAGCAAGGTTTACTTCAGCTTTGGCATAAAGTGTGATATTGTTGACAATAACATGATAGAATATTTCAATGCCTAAATATTAAGAGTAAGGAACAAGACAATAATTACAATGTTAGAAGAGATAATGGTGAAAATGACGTAAAGACTGGGATAAATAGGAATTTTTTGTAAAACTTGGATCAGTGACATTTCCCCAATGGTTATCAAAGTACTAAATGATAATGCAACAAGGTCTATGAAGTGTAACATTGAATAGAATTTTGATACAGGATCTGAGGTTATTAATAGAAGGTATAAGCATATTGTGGATCTTTTCAAGAAAAATTGTAGCTATAGAGCATGAATGTTGAAAGATATACCCTATCCTCATGCAGTAGCTACTCTGTACCACAAAAAATTATAACAAATTGACTACAATGTAACTACATTTCTCACTGGTACAATAGAGAAACATACATGAACACATACAACTACTTTATTTAGCCAGTTTTGAATATGAAGATGTGGTCAAAATCACAGAACGTCTCTGTTAGGCCACCTCCTATTAGGAAGATGTCAGGTAGGTCTGATAAAAATAGAAAAAAAAAAGGTGAAATAAAAAAAAACTAAAAAGTTATCCAAGAGAGAAATTGAGATGTCATGTAGCACTTGTCATAACAAGGGTTACAATAAAAGAAAATGTCGAATAGGTCTTCTGTATGCTGGCCCAAGTTCATCAACTGGTGCATGCCCAAGTACATGTCCAAGTGCAGTCCACGTTCATCATCTGCTGCAGTACCTACTATTAGAAGAAGAAGAGGTAGACCAAAGGGTCCTAAATAAAATGTATTCTTCTTAATGTGTGTGTTGTAAACTAGTTATGCATACCTTCTACTTAGTATCTTTCTTTTTTCATTTTTAGGGTGCTGACATTAACAGACCAAGAATGGTTGGAATGAGAGTACTTCACACACAAAATGAATGTACAATTTTTAATGTAAGTTTACTACTTAAATTTTATTTACTATCTTAAATTCATTTACTACAATTGCTATAAATATTAACATTTCCTTCATTTGAGCAGCCTGAAATGCCTAGTGAGAGATTCAAAATCGTCAAGTCTTCAGCAGTTGTGACTGAAAATCTGGGATATACACCAAACACTAGTGTGAAATGAAGAGAAAAAAAAGTTATGACCTCTAGGAAACTACAAAAAATGAGAGAAAAAACAAATGAAGACAAGGTCCAAGACTGTACACTTGAGTCAAGAAAGCTCTAATGCTTAATCTCTATAAGTTGTTGGTATATCATGTTAGTTTGGTATAAATTTTGGCAATTGTGACTGCATTTAAGACAATATTTTGGTAGTTCACTAATGTTGACAGTCGTGTCTGCTTTTAAAATTAATTATTGGTTATGATTTTGACAGATTTGTCTGCTTTTTAAAATAATTGATTGGTTATGATTTTAATAGCTTTGATGCTAATTTATGACAATATTTTGATAGCTATGACTGCAATATTTTTTATAGTTGTGAATTTTTATAAATATATTTGGCAACAAGATATAAATGCACTCATTTTTTGTTAATGATTATGCAGTTGTGACTGTCCCTTTGATTGGCGTTAAAATGTTTGGTTGTGCTTATGTAGCTGTAACTGCATTTATTAATGTTTGGTATAAATGATTAGTTGTTTGGGCTTTTGTCACGAACCCAAACCAGGGTCTGGACATGACGGGTATCTTAAGTTCCACATGAATCAGAGATCACTCCTTGTACCTAACCAAACTAAACACAACATCCCCCAATATCGGATGAATTCCAAACATATAACAAGATAACATGTAACAAGCTTAAGAAAAATTCAAATATGTCGATAATCGAACCAAACAAACGACCAACATCACCCAATATCCACAATAATCCAACAAAGCCTCTACCAAAATTGAATATCAATAAAGCACTGGGACATGCCCTCGACTATAGCCAAAATCAAGTCTAAATAGTCTGAGACATAAGAGACCAAACATGAAATGTAGACTTCTGAAGTATGGAAGCTCACCACTTTAATGTAAACTCACGAATAAATCCCAGATTCTAATCACTGAGCAGGAAGAGTAGAAGTATGGCCAATTCCTGCATCGTGTGGGGATACAACGTCCGAAGATAGTTAGCGGGGTGAATGCTAGTATGTAACTTAGGGAAAAGGATAACATAATGCCATGATCAACAGTTTCAAATCATTCAAATCCGATACACAAATTTAATGCATATACATGTATATATATCACATGCTGGGATAGGAAAAAAAGCTTAACATGTACTTTAAAACTTTAGTCTAGATTGTGTAGCTCAACCGTCATAACGCACAAAGGCACCCAAGTACTATATAGGCCCAGCTCTTCCCCAGCTGGTAGGGTCCCAGTGCGCATGGCCGCACGAATCAGAGGATAACATATGCACTATGGGGGACTCAAACCTCCCTACATGTAAAGGTGACATGAGCACCAAATTATGTAATAAGATGTGGGGGGGCTCGAACCTCCCAATCATATGATAATATTAAGGGGTACTCGAACCACCCGATCATATTGACCCCCGCATCAGCAACTTCAGTGTGGGTCCCTCGGGGACCACTACTTTCACGACTCAGCTACACAACTCTCATTAAATCCCAATTAAAATATTTATCACACATTCTCATTCATTGAACCATATTTCACATTAAGGCATACATTGTTGGTATCGTCATACCAACTACACTTGCAAGGTAACATCAATATGCCACACCAATTATCTTTGCTTGGGGAAATTCACAATCCCTTGGTTCAATTTTACATTAGCTTAGGGAATTACACAACCCCATAAGGTTCAATTCAAGATCATAATACAATAGTTTAAGGATAATTCAATTCCCACATTTCTCATAAATAAAAAACAATTTCACAATATGGAGTTGGGGTCATAACTACTTCAAAAGTCACAAGTTCGGAAAAATCACAATTCCCTTGTTCATTCACCATATCCATGCACCCACAAGTTCAAAACCATAATTAAAGCATGAATAATCATATGTAAACCGTGGGAAAATATTGTTCAACAACAAACATTCAAAACCCTCAACCCTTGATTTCAAACCAACATAAATATCTTATGAACAATACTTTAAAACAAATGCTTTGAACAAATTAACAATGGGGGAAGAGTAACATGCCTGAAATTTCAAGTTTCACAGAAGGAATTCAACCCTTGAGCCCTTGGATAACCTACTTCTTGGAAACCCTAAGTATGGCTGCTTGAGAGAATTTAAGAGAGCTTTAGAAGTGTTTGAATATGTTAAGGATGAAATATAACCCCCTTCAATGCTTTATGGTTCTGGGGTTTTAATTGGGCAAGGAGGGAATTATCTAAAGTACCCTTAAATTAAAAGTTGAAATGTAATCGTCAGTGACTACGGGCCACCAAACTAATCGTATAGACTTATTATGACTCTTCAACAAGGAGTCGTAGTCAAGACAGAATCACTAAGGCCCCATACTGGTCTGGCTATGATTCATACCACCAACTCGTAACCACAATTTATGACTTATAACCACTTCTCGTACTCAGGACAATAATAATTTGGGATGACACACTAGACACCCTATGATTGAGACATAACGACTCGTCATGAGTCTTTACGACACGTGGCCTCAAGTTATAATGAAGACAGTGTCTTGGGCCAAACTTTGTGGACACGTTATGACCCGTAAGAAGTCTTGACGACTAGTTAAGAGCCACTCACACTTAGAGTAGAATACTGAGCCACTTGTTCTGATTAAGTTATGATCGAGTCCTTATGACTCATCAGGAGAGTCAGAGTCAGGACAGTGAAGATAAAATTTCAAAAATTTTCAAGGACCAAAAAACCCTGGGCGTTACACACTCTCTCCTTTAGGATCATTCATCCTCGAATGATAGGATAAGATACTTATTTGCATGATTTGACTTCACAAACAATCACACTTACCTATAACAAAGATAGAAAACAAAGATATTAAGGAATACACATACCTCAAGCACGATTATCTGAAATATGAAACAAGAATTGATACTTGGACTTCATGTCCATCTCGGCTTCCCAAGTAGCTTCCTCTACCTTTTGGTTCCTCCAAAGAACTTTTACCTATGCCACATCCTTGGTCTGAACTGATGGACTTGCCGATCTAAAATATTAACTGGGACTTTCTCATAAGACAAGGAATTTGAAATACCCACCGCCTCCAAAAGAACAACTATTGAAGGATCACCCACACACTTTCTCAATATGGAAACATAAAACACTTGATAAATGGATCTCAATCTAGAAGGAAACTCCAATTCTTATGAAACATTACCAACCCTCTTCAAAACCAAGTACGGACCGATATAACAGGGATTGAGCTTCCTCTTTTTACCAAACTGCATCACTTCCTTCACGGGAGACACCTTCAAGAACACCCAATCATCAACATTGAACTCCAACTCCCTTCGTCTTACATC
>NC_061111.1:157660577-157881001 GCF_002878395.1 Capsicum annuum | reverse complement strand
AACACCCAATCATCAACATTGAACTCCAACTCCCTTCGTCTTACATCCGCATAGGATTTTTGGCAACTTTGGGCGGCTTTAAGTATATCTCAAATTTCCTTCACCTTATCCATGGCTTGCTGAACCAAATCAGGGCCAAATAACTTATTTTCACTGACCTCAAATGAGCCAATAGGAGACCTACACCTTATACCATATAAGGCCTCAAACAGAGCCATATCAATGCTATAGTGATACGGGAATAATCACGATTATGGACTTAGGAGAGTTCATATTGGACTCGAGCCTTGGCATGTGAATTAAAGTGTAAAAGAGCCCCAAAATGCACCCAAATTAGCCCATAAATTACACTAGATGGGTGCCCATTCTTGAAGGGCCTTTTTGGTCATTTTAACTTCTATTTGTTTTGTAATATATAACGAACATGTTAGGGATTATTCACTTAGTTTTTGGATATTATTGTAAGTCTTGTAAGACTTGAAACACCATAGTTAGGGCTTGGAAAATCCACCAACTAAAACTAGAATACAACAATAGGGTGGATTCTCTTTTGTTGTTGCTTGCTTGGAAACGTTGATGCCATAGAGGTGCAATCCGATCTTGTATTACGTAAGAGATAGGTTTATTATTGTGTGTAGTGTTAAGGGTCCAAGAGTGTCCATTCTTGGGTTCTTAAGATTATACCTTCATGTGGTCTATCTATCTATCCCTTTACTTTCTTGTAATCGTGTTTAGTGTTTGTGTTGTAATCTAGTGCTCTTGTTGTTATTGTTAAATCCGAATCTTGTTCTTTTGTGTTCATCTTGTTCTTCACATATTGTTGCTATTTTGGTGTGAAATACACCTTGTTTACCTTGTATTCTTGTTGTATTTGTGAATTCGAGAGAGGTCTCCAATCGGTCCAAGGATCTTAGTGATTTGTGGACTATTTTAGAGTGTGTTTGTGGACTGTTTTTGAGTGATTTTGTGTCTTCCAAGTTTTTATCGTATCATTTGGTATCAGAGCATGGCTTGATCTTGTTCCTACAAGATCAAATCTTGGGCTAGCTCACTTGAAAAAAAAAATTAAAATCTAAAAATTCCTGATAAATATACCAATCTGTCCGTGTTTGTGTTCTTGGCCAAAATTGTATTCTTGTTGTGTCCTGGCCGAGATTTGTTCGTTTTGTGTCTAGATATAGTTGTGTTCTTGTTTGTTTTTTTGTTTCTAGTGTTAGTTTACTTGTCCACTAACACTTTGAGTCTAGATCTAAACTTAAGCTTGAACTTGTTCAAAGTTGTTGTTGTGAATATAAACTTGGCCCATTATTGTTGTTCTTATTGTTATGGATTTGAAGTTGGTCGTGTGGATGTTGTTGTAATTCCTGGTGGATGTTGTTGTTGTTCTTGAAGCTCATCACAACCTTTATCTCTTGTTAAAACCAAAAATACCACACTAAAGACTTGGCCGATAGAATTGTTGTTGGAGGTTTGTAGTTGACCTTGTTGTTCTAGAATTGTTGTTCTTCTTGGGAGATTGTTGTTGGTTGTTCTTGTTGTGGTTGTTGTATTTTTTGAAGTTATTCACCATATTCATCACCTTGTTAATGTTAAAGTTAACTTAGATCTTCAAAAGGTGAAGTACAAGGTGTAGAACTTTTGTTAAGTCTTGAAAGACCCCCAACCACCAAAAGACTTTACATCACATCTCCACCACTTTTTCATAAAACAAGGGTCCATGTTTTAAGGGTTGTACAAGTCTAGTCAAAGACTTTTGAGTCTTGAATTTTGAATTGAAAAGAAACTCCAAAGACTAGTTTGTATTTCCCTCCATTGAACAAGTTCCACCAAAGGTCCAAATTGAAAATTCACCAAGACTTGAACTTTTGAAATTAACAACTTGATAAAATTGAACGAATACGTGGCTGCCACATCATGTTTTACTGTTCACACGATAATTTTTAAGCTCAATTTTTGATCTTCTAGTTTCATTTTGTTATTTTCTTGGTTTCGTTTGTTGATTCCAATACTAATTTACAAGCTAGTGATCATTTACTAGATTGTAAATTAGTTTTGAACCAGTTCTTTGTCTTAACTTTCCTTTGTGAGTCTTGATTATTTTGAGTCATTGTAATATGTCCTTATGTTTTCCTTACTCTTTGGAGCCCTTGTCAACGTTGGATTCACCTCTCAACACCACTCGGAGTACAAGAAAGCTTGCAACACTTGTGAGATTGAGTGTGAGGGATTCGAGATTCAAGAAATAAAAAGAGAAAGTGGGGATGTTTTTGTACAACTAATGTGTTTTCTATTTTTGTAGGTAACTCCTTTGCCATAATGGACACCATTTTGGTCCACCTTGATGCTATTGCCCGAGAAATAGCTAAGGCGAATGCGGGTCTTGACAAATTAGGCTCGGATATGTCTATTATACTTAAGAGGTTGGATCAAGTGGAGAGCCGAAGAAACTCTCATGTTTCTACCCCCGAAGCTTTACCTCAAACGATCAACCCTCTCAGTCCACCACTAAATGACATAGACATAAGCCAAGACAACAAATGTCCTCAAGACCGAGACCTAAATGAGTCGCTTCCCCCTCAATTCGATCAAGTCCAACAAGAGGGACTTGGAAGCCAATTTCTCCCATCCAAGCTCCACAACCGAAGCTCCCCCTTACCAAATCATCCTCTCAATCGAAACTTTACTTCACGAAAACCGATATATCCATGTAGAGGAGTATGGTAGAAAGGAACATGAAGGATATGGAGACTACTACAATACTTGTATGATGGTAGGAGACTTGTTTCGAATGAGATTGAAGACAAGGCTCAAGATGGAGAGGAAGACGAGGTTCAAAATGAAGATGTTGTTCGAGACTTATTGCTATTGAGACCTAGGATTCTTCATGATTTTATGGACTGTTTTTGACTTGTTTTTGTGACTTATTTGGGGATTGTGTTGAGTAGGTTTCCTTTGACATGACCAATTGAATGAGGTGAAGTCGTGAATTTGTGGACAAATTCCTCTCAAGATGGAGAGGATGATATGGGAATAATCACAGTTATGGACTTAGGAGAGTACATGTTGGACCCGACCCTTGGCATGTGCAATTAAAGTGTAAAAGAGCCCTAAAATGCACCCAAATCAGCCCATAAATTACACTAGATGGGTGCCCATTCTTAAAGGGCCTTTTTGGTCATTTTAACTTCTATTTATCTTGTAATATATAACGAACATGTTAGGGATTATTCACTTAGTTTTTGGATATTATTGTAAGTCTTGTAAGACTTGAAACACCATAGTTAGGGCTTGGAAAAGCCACCAACTAAAACTAGGATACAACAATAGGGTGGATTCTCTTTTATTGTTGCTTGCTTGGAAACGTTGATGCTAGAGAGGTGCAATCCGATCTTGTATTACGTAAGAGATAGGTTTATTATAATGTGTAGTGTTAAGGGTCCAAGAGTGTCCATTCTTGGGTTCTTAAGATTATACGTTCATGTGGTCTATCTATCTATCCCTTTACTTTCTTGTAATCGTGTTTAGAGTTTGTGTTGTAATCTTGTGTTCTTGTTGTTATTGTTAAATCCGAATCTTGTGCTTTTGTGTTCATATTGTTCTTCACGTATCGTTGCTGTTTTGGTGTGAAATACACCTTGTTTACCTTGTATTCTTGTTGTATTTGTGAATCCGAGAGAGGTCTCCTATCGGTCCAAGGATCTTAGTGATTTGTGGACTATTTTGGAGTGTGTTTGTGGACTGTTTTTGAGTGATTTCGTGTCTTCCAAGATTCTATCGTATCATATAGTGACAACTATTATTGTCAGCAAATTCTATGAGAGGCAAGTGGTCAACCCAACTACCACCATAATCAAACACACAAGCCTAGAGCATATCTTCCAAGACCTAAATTTCCTTTCCGCTTTCCCATCCTTCTACGGGTGGAAAGTAGTACTAAGGGCTAATTTAATCCCTAAACCTCATTAGAACGACCTCCAAAAATGAGACGAGAACTGGGTACCCCAATCATATATGATGAAGATTGTAGTACCATGCAACTTCATGATCTCCTCAATGAACAACTTAGCATAATCCTCAGAAGAGTAATTAATCCTCACGGGAAAGAAGTGAGTGGACTTAGTCATCCTATCTACGATGACTCAAATTGAATCAAACTATTGGCGAGACTGCAGAATACCCATAACAAAATCCATATTAATTATCTCCTATTTCCACACCGACAGCTCAATCTCTTGAATAAATCCACTGGTCCTCAAGTACTCTACCTTCACTTGCTGACACACTATGCACTTAGCCACAAAATTGGCCATATACTGCTTCATGTTATTCCAGTAATAAATCTCTTTAAGATCATGATACATTTTCGTCGAACCAGGATGAATAGTATTACGCGACTCATGAGTTTCGACCAAAATTTTTTTTCACAAACCATAAACATTGGGAACACATAATCTGCCTTGGTACCTTAAGATACCATCGCCACCAATCTCGAAAATCATCACTTTCTACCTACCTATATCATTCTTGATTTGCATTAGAATAGGATCTAACATTTGCTTCTCTTTCACTTCAGCACCAAGAGATGACCTCGCCACCTCTTGAAGAATCACACCACCATCCTTGGAATCCAAGAGACGAACTCCGAGATTAGCCAAACGGTGAATATCATTCACCAAATCCTGCTTCTCTTTATCCGTATGAGATAAGCTTCCCATGTACAACCTATTTAGAGCATCAACAACCACGTTAGCTTTACCAGGATAATAGTAAAGACTCATGTCATAGTCCTTGAGTAACTCAAGCCATCTCATTTGCCTGAGATTCAATTCTTTCTGAGAGAACATGTATTACAGGCTCTTACAATCAGAATAAATATCAACATGGACTCCATATAAATAATGCCGCCAGATATTTAATGCAAACACCCCAACAAATAATTCCAAATCATGATTTGGATAATTCTTCTCATGAACTTTCAACTGCCTAGAAGAATAAGCAACCACCTTGCCATGTTGCATCAACACGCAACCCAGTCCCACCCGAGATGCATAACAATAGACCATAAAACTACTTGTGCCCTTTGGCAGAGTCAAGATCGGAGTCAAAGTCAACTTATCCTTCAGATTCTTGAAACTACCCTCGCAAGCATCAGACTACAAGAACTTTACCTTTATCTGAGTCAACTTATTCAATGGGGCAGCAATAGAAGATAAACTCTCTACAAACCTTCTATAATAATTGGCTAAACCCAAGAAGCTTTGAATATCGGTTGGAGTCATGGGTCTAAGCCTCTTCGTAACCACCGTAACCTTATGTGGATAAACCATGATCCCTTTACTAGAAACAACATGACCCAGATAAGTTACATCATTCAACCAGAACTCACACTTAGAGAACCTTGCATACAAACACCAAATCTTTAGGGTCCGCAACATAAGGCAGAGGTGATCGACTTAATCCTCCTCACTCTTAGAATATACCAAAATATCATCGATAAAGACAATCACAAACAAATCCAAGAACTGGCGGCAAACACAATTCATAAGATCCATAAATGATACTGGGGCATTGGACAAGCCAAAAGACATCACCAAAAACTCAAAATGACCATTCTGGGTTTGAAAAACAGTCTTAGGGATATCCACCTCCCTAATATTCAACTGACGCTACCCAGACTAAAGATCAATCTTAGAAATGAACTTTGTACCCTGAAGCTAATCGAACAGATCATCAATCCTCGAAAGCGAATACTTATTCTTCACAGTTACACTATTCAATTGGCGGTAATTAATACATATCCAAAGGAAACCATCCTTTTTACGCACAAAAAGAATAGGATCACCCTACTGAGACACACTAAGGTGGATAAAAAACTTGTCAAGAAGATCTTTCAACTGCTTCTTGAGTTCCTTCAACTCACCCGGAGCCATCCTATAAGGAAAAATAAAAATAGGACGAGTGTTCGAAAAAAGATCAATTCCAAAATCGATTTCCCTATAGGGAGGAATGCCAGGAAAATCACCAGTATACACCTTGAGAAATTCATTGACCATAAAGATAGTCTACAAAGAAGGACCTTCGGATATAGAATCCTTAAGATGCACTAAGTGATAGAGGCACTCTTTGGAAACCATTTTTTGGGCTCTAAGATATGAAATAAACCTTTTCTTGGGTACTAGGGAACAACCTTCCCATTCAATCACCGATTTATTTGGGAATGGAAACTGACCCTTGGGTCTGACAATCAAGAGACGCATAGCATGAATACAACCAATCCATCCCCAAAATCACATCAAAGTCTAACATGACCAACTCTATTAGATCTACCAGTTCTCTCTACCATTGACCGACATCACACAACCCCTATAAACCCTTCTAGCCACAATGGATTTGCCACTGAGGTGGAAAATAACACAAAATACAAATACACTCAAATTCAAGACACAAAACACAAACTAATGCATAAAATGTAAAGATAGATATATTGACATAGAAACATACAAACCAAAAGAACCAAAGGTTGTATCAAATCCTAAGACCCTTATGACTCATATAAGTAACACCAAGATCTTATATTGACATAAGAGGAAATCAACCTCCCTAAGCACCAACATTTCTAAGAAAAAATACAACACTAGTGAATCCACACTATGTATTACCTCAGTTTCAAGTGGCTTTTCCAAGCCCTACACTACAAACACTCCCTCTAAAGAGAAATGTCTTTCAAGTTTCAATATTAATAATCAACTAATAAGAAAATAAGCCTAATGGAGTCTGTTTATAGTTATTATATCAAATAACCAAACTACCCTTAATGAAAAAGGGCTCCTATGAAGTGTAAAAAAAGGCATCAAAAGACCAAAACACCCTTAATGAGGGGCGTTTGTGGAGTGTAAGGACTCCTTCTTCACACCTCAACACTTTTCATCCTTTGGAACCCTTGGGTAGTCATTAAGGCAAGCCTCCAAGCAACCTTCCACAAATGAAATTGCTTTATTGAGTGTCTGAAATAGCTTCCCCTTGCATATTCTCATGTCTTCAATGTCACCAAAGCTTGATCTTTCATGTATTGGCCTCTAATGATGTCCTTAAAATTTATGGTGTCCATTTGGCTCGTATCATCCTTCCCTTCTTAAAAAGGATTCAACCTTGAATCCAAACCTTGCAAGACCAAAGAAAGGACAAACAAGCACAACATCCTTATGGCAAGAGGGTTAGGATTAGTATAATAAATAACATCATCATGCCAAGGTGGTTTACATATGAAATATAACCAAGGATCCTTCATGTTAAACATTAGAAATCTATTGAAGAATGCACAAAGGAGTTGGCTAAGGAAGTCACCAAGAGGTAAGGAAACCACAATGGTCATAATGGCATCACTAGATACCAAAGGTAAGATTACCTTTACCTCAGGAGCCATAAGACACAGTTGCTTCATTACCTCTTTAAGAGACTACATAGAAAGTGGTGCCTCAATTGAAATTAAAGTCCGCGGAAAACATATAGCAATGTCACTCAAACAAGTGGACTAACCAACAAATATCCTACCTCCACATAAGGCAAATCCAAAACTATCATGGATGTCATCATAAGCAAAGAGGTAGTATAGAAAGAAATTAAATGTAAAGGCTTCATCGGAGGTGTTATTATCTATGAGAATGCCCTTTGGATCAAAAGACGTAGTACATGATGTACACAAAGATGAAATCAAAATATTTAAGCACATATAAATTCTTCCTTTCAAATAAATAGACAACTCAGCATCCACAAGTTGGGATTCACTCAACTCAATCACAAATGTGTCAAGGAAGGATGCACATTTAGAAGCATTACCCCATGGAGACAATGACACTTTTGCCCTCGGGTTTTCAAGAATGACACTTTACTTGACATGTAGACCAAGCAACAAGTTGGGTGTGCCAACATCATCATATCCACATTAGGCATCGAGGTCAAATGGAAAGAGTGGCCTTAGACCTGGATCTAGACAACACTTTTTTTCCTCATAGGCTTCACCCAATATAAAAGACATACTCTCTATAATAGCATGCACATCATCAAAGGCAAATAGATAGTAGAGAAAGGTATCACCTAAGTCAACTTCAACTAAGGTGTCCTCATATATGTACTCACTATTAGTTTCAAA
Source organism: Capsicum annuum (assembly GCF_002878395.1). NCBI lineage: Eukaryota > Viridiplantae > Streptophyta > Magnoliopsida > Solanales > Solanaceae > Capsicum > Capsicum annuum. The sequence continues at coordinate 157,872,852 of NC_061111.1, read as the reverse complement.
ATCATCACCATGAGTACTCTCAACAATAAGGTCATACAAAGTAGAAGAGAAAATAGTTTCCAAACAATGAACACCTTCTCTTTCTATGGAAGTACCCTCAAGTAGACACATACCACTACCAAAGTCCAAGGGATTATACTTAAGTCTTTACAATAAGCAAGCAATTCATCTTCATAGTCATCAAACATTGGTGGCTGCCATACCATGGATCACAATCACAATCAATTTTTAAGGAACAATCACTTATTGGGTTTCTTAAGGATTCAAGCAAATCAAAATTATTATCACCAAATTTATTATCCCTTCCCAAGACCTCATATTTCTTTTCCTTAAGAGTACTCTCGTCTTTCAAGAAGAGATTTTCATCTTTAGGAGGAATATTGTCACACTATAGTGGGTTAGCATATAGGTTATAGCTTTCAAAACAAGCTACACCTTCAACTTTATTCTCACCACTAGGTTTATTAGGAGTGACTATATCATCTTCAAACATGATATTATACCTAAAGAGAGTAGGATCTACCCTCGAGACAGATTTAGAACATACAAGTTCACTCTCTAAAAGACAACCATCAAGTTCCAGAGAAGTTTCAAACACATAATCATCCCTATGAGCAAGACAACCCATAGGGTCTCCTTTACCAAAAGGCAAGCTCATGAGTTCACTCCTATCCCTTTGGCCAACATCTTGAGTTCACTCTTATCCTTTTGACCAACATCTTCAATTACATGATTTTCATGAGCAAAACTAACAATAAGGCTTTCATCACACAACATGCTTAAAGAATCATTCCCAATCTCATGATCAACTCTATCAACATCATCACTAACTTGAGACTCATCAAGCACACCATACACACACTCAAGTAGTGAACTATATTTATGAGTAAGTTGATCATTATACACACCTTCACTAGTTATTGGCAACTCACATGCCAACATAGACTCACCTTGGTTTTCATAAGGGTCAACTAGTGTGTGAATACTCTCATCACTTAGCAATGAGACCTTATTCAAGTTACAAGTGCTAGCACTAGATGGACACAAATCATTCTTACGAGAAAAATCAATTTTGTCATTTATAGGATCAATTAGTGCTTGCATACTCACAACCAGAATTTGATCTTCATGCAATCTAGAAATACCAAGAGTATCACAAAGGGAAAACTCATGCAATTCTTCTCCAAGCAAACCAACAACTACATCCACTTGGCTACTACTAGCCACATCACAATATTCTAAGTTTGTAGGAGTGTAGGAGATAGTATTTTTACCTTGTAACTTACATGAGTTATGGTCTTCACCTTGGTGTGTGTCATGGTATCCCACTTGCTCCTTTGGTAAGCTCTTATTACAAGGGAGTTTGTTGAAATTTCTACCTTGAATCATCTCTGCATTACTTAAAGAAGTATGGTAGTTTTAAGGATTAAAGTGATTGGAGTTCTTTAGACCTTCTAAACGTTCCATCCTTCCTTTCAAAGTAGTCACACCTTCTTTCATTGATGCCATATCCCCTTTCATTGATCCAATATCCAACCCCAATATTTCAAGAGTATGGTTTATAGCCTCAAGAAAAGCCTTGAAAGTATCAAGAGTATTGTTATCCATGGTTTGAGAGGTTGTAGCCTCAGGTTCCATTGCAATTATACCTAAAAGAAAAACAAACCTATAAAATAAAACACAAATTAGTTCAAAATAGCCTCACCACAGTCTCACTCTTGATTTTACCTCACACTTGGCTTCACAAGTATTAAAAGTTGGCTTGTACTTCATGAGTGATTGAGGGATGAGTATGCTATTATTCGGAGTAGATTTTTGTTCAAAAGACTCAAATAAGTCTTGTTCAGACTTGAACCAATAAACTACAACGAATCACAAAAAGAGAAAAATATACAAGGAACGTAAACATGAAATAAGAGACTCTAAACTAATTCTCAACCTAGTAGATAGTTACCAGTTTGCTAATAAGGATAGAATCAACAAAATGTAACCAAGGAAACAAGAATGGAACATAAGAAATCCAAGTTTGAGCTAAAATTTGACTGTCCACAAAATGATAAAAAAGGCACCTTGTGATTGGACGTCAACTTTGTAAAATTTTTGTTCTTCAATTTTGTGTCTCGGCCTAAACTTTAACTAAGAGGGTGTAGGAATGATTTTGAGGGGGAAAATCCAAGTTTTGGAGCCTTTTCAAGCTTTAATTGGATTTGAATTGAATTGGTCCCCCCCCCCCCTTCTGTACTTTTAATTGTACTTGAATGTTCTTTTTGTTCCTTCATCTTTTGGATGACTTAGAATATGCTAGCAATATTCTTGTACAAACAACCTTTACACTCCCTTCCTTCTTTTTTATAGATCAAACACCCTCTTTTGGATATTATTTTTCAACAAAATATGAAGATAAGAAAGAAAAACAAGAATATTCAAGAGTTGACCAAGTTTGACCACAAGGCAAATGACCTCCAAATTTAAATTTTCTTGAAGATCTAAGGTCCCTTTGCCAAGCCAAGCACAAATAACACAAAATTGCTTCAAAAACATCACAATCACAACAACCCATACATGATCCACCCTCCAAAAGATTCAAACACAAGTTCAACAATAGCGGAATGCTCAAAACAACTCGAATCTTGCTCAAATCTTAGATCTAGACTCTATTAGTGCTAGTGAGCAAGGATCTAGCACTAGAAACTATCAAAACACATAAAAACTAGGTAGATCTAAGTAAATCTAGGATGGCATAACATGACTCAGTATTTTTTTTATTTTTTTGGACTTTTGACTCTTTTATGAAGATTTTCTTAAGGTTGACAATCTAAGACTTAGAGTTGTAGGAACAACTCTAAAAACTGGCTCTGATACCAAATTATATAGATCCAAGCTAAGAAAGAAGAAAAAGAGATAAAGACTATACTAAGGAAGCAAACACCATTTGAATTTAAGGAATAAAACACAAACTAATACATAAAATGTAAAGATAGATATCTTGACATAGAAATATACAAACCAAAAGAACCAAAGGATGTATCAAATCCTAAGACCCCTATGACTCATATGAGTAACACCAAGATCTTACGTTGACAGAAGAGGAACTCAACCTCCTCAAGCACTAACATTTCTAAGCAAAAATGCAACATAAGTGAATCCATACTATGTATTGCCCCAGTTTCAAGTGACTTTTTCAAGCCCTGCACTACAAACACTCTCTCTCAAGAGAAATGTCTTTCAAGTTTCAATATTAATAATCAACTAATTAGAAAATAAGCCTATTGGAGTCTATTTATAGTTATTACATCAAATAACCAAACTACCTTTAATGAAAAGGGGCTTCTATAGAGTGTAAAGAAAGGGAATCAAAAGACCAAACACCCTTAATGAGGGGCGTTCATGGAGTGTAAGGACTCCTTCTTCATACTTCAACACTTGCAATCCTTTGGAGCCCTCGGGTAGTCATCAAGTCAAGCCTCCAAGCAACCTTCAGCAAATGAAATTGCTTTATTAAGTGCTCAAAATAGTTTTCCCTTGCATATTCTCATTCCTTCAATGTCAACAAAGCTTGATCCTTCATGTATTGGCCAATAATGATGTCCTTAAAAGCTATAGTGTCCATTTGGCTTGTATCACATAGAGAAGGGGTCTAATATATTTTCAAGATCAAAGACAAAATGGATAGCCATATAAGGGGTCACATAAGAGAGAGTAGACCCAGGATCAAGTAGACAATATACATTATGAGAGAAAAGTTTAAAAGCACCAGTAACAATATCAGGAAATGCCTCAAAATCCTAGCGAGTGGTAAGCTCGTACAGACAGTTCCTACTAGTGCCGAAGCCAGAAGCAAAAGTAGCACCCTTTGGTGCTTGAGCGAATGAAATGGTAACAGGAATCTTATTCTCCCTAGAAGCAACCTTAGAAGGAAAATTCCTCTACATATGAATAATCTGAACACATTTAAAGCATTTGTTCCTCCCCCCTTCACAAACACCACGGTGCACCTGACCACAGAATCTACAAGAAGGATACGATGGAGCTGACTGAGCCCCACTAGCCTGAGGTTAGGTTCCTGGTGCTCTAAACCTACTGTTATACTGGGAATAATGATCACCTGATGGCTTTAGATAAAGAGCACTAGCCGTAAGTAAGAATCAGAATTGCCCAACTTCTTTTAAGACCACTTTTCACCATCTCTACCACTCTGTTGCTGACTTTCACCCTGATCCAAGTAGCAAAACTTCTTATTCTACCTTTCACTTATCTTTGCTTTCTTCTTCTTTTATTCTTCCATTTATTGCACATACACCACAATTTCAAAGATGTAACGCCCCAAGTCTGTACTCTAGATACTACACGATGCTTGCGACCCTGAAGGACCACAAGCTAACCCATGTTGGTACCTACTGTGAGAATTTTAGATAATAACACTGAAAGGAATGCGAAAAATAGGCTAAAATGCCATAAGGTTCAAAATCTGAAATACTGGTAAATAATAACATCTGATAAAATATCTGAAATCTAAATATTGTTAAAGAATATCAACTGTAATAATAATCTGCAAAACTAAATACTGTCTGATAGTCTAGTCTGAAAAGCCTCTAACTAAACTGTCTGAAAGCAAAGTTGATGGGACAAGCCCCCAACTAACTCTGACTACTGAATACAAAAATAAAATATATCCTCGGTAGATGAGGACTCACTACTAAGTCTGACACTATTGGCTAAATCTGAATTTGTCTATGCACGGTCAGGAACCTGATCATCCAAGCCTATGATATGAGACATCATAACACAAAGAGAAAAGTATGCGTCAGTACGTGGAATTACTAGTATGCTAGATGTGGTAAGGCTGAATGTAAGGGTTAATGTGCATGAACAGTAACTGACTGAATAATATAGAATAACTGATTATGAGTACATAAAAATCCAAAACTGCTGTAAATACTGAGTATGCAATACTGTACATATGCATGTATACTGTATCTGAGCTTTTATTGAAGCTGAGTACTGAGTCCTGATAATTGAGTAACTGATATCTGAGATTACTGATAACTGAGTGACTGTGTCTAACAGTCCTGATTTTGTAGAACTGAACTGAGTTATATACTGAGACTGAAACTGAAATTGTGGGAAGTAATCATCTAACCAACATGCCCCAAATAAGATAACTTGGGTCCAACCTGTAACCCCAGTTGGAAGGGTGTCAGTACCATGCCATGGGTAAAGACAACTAGAGAGTTACCCTCATTTGGCAGGTACTCTAATGAGAACGGTGGTACCCTTAGCTGGCAGGTTAAAATACCTTATCAACCCTCAACTGGCAGGTTGATGTCTCAACCTACGCTGGCTACGTAGTTCTGGAATGCAAGGACTTCTTCTAAGGATCACGACCTCTACTGGCAGGTAAGTCCCCATCCTTGGGTTCACTCAGTGCTAAATTCTACTCCCAATTGAATAGACATTGAACTAATTATACCGAGCTGAACTAGACTAATACTGAGTTTCACTGAGTTCTATAACTGACTGAGTTCACTGAGTTCTATAACTGACTGAGAGTGCTACTAATCATGACAGTACTGAGACTATTCTGTAACTACTGGAGCTCTAGGTAAATAGCTAGATTATCGGGTATTAGATACCCCCAGGACTCAATAGCATGAAAAGTAAAGCATAGCATGATCTTGGAAAGCATAACAATGTACAATTGTTCATAATTCATTCATAGAGATATTTTATCAAACACTTGTAAGGCATTTACTTCACATTGGCATTTTAGCAAACACTTGGGGAGCATGAATTATTTCACATGATAATGGTCAACACATGAACATCATGAATACAATACTCAATTGCAAATTCAAGGGTTTAGTATGCAATTCATATAACTCATTACATAGACTATTTTAATTTCATGGAAACTTATAATTAATCATGAATTGAAACCAATTACTATCATGAACATGAATACAATCAATTTTAAGCATGACATTCATAAATTTGAGATCTTATAAGTTTAAAGAAAAGGTTCTTGGATTTCATGGGTGAAAGGAACCCATGAATGAACACCTAACATACCTGGATATTTTAATTCTTGAAGCTCTTGATGATTTTCCTGAGGATTGCTCTTGATTGCTTGAAGATTAGGGTTTGCTAATTGAGAGAGAATGCTTTGTTTCTTGAGTGGATAGTGAAATAAAGAGCAATTAGTGCTCTTTTAGGGTTAAATTTCCTGTTTAGGACTGACTTGGGTCATGGAAAAATACCCAATTACCCCTGGAAATGATTTAAAAATCGTTACTGGAAAAACCTAATTTTGGACCCTGGCGCGACGCGGCGCTATTGCGTCGTGTCATTGGAAATTGACAATTGGGAACTGAGGGCTTGGCGCAACGTGGTACAATCGCGGTACCCCACTGATTTCGAATTTTGGACTCAGCGCGACGCGGTGGAATCGCGGAGCTTCACTGGAAATAGAAAATTTTGAAAATGCTGCTTAGAGCGACGCACCATGATCGCGATGGAACACTGGAAAGTGACAATTGCCATTTGGCATGCCTTCGCGACGCGTTGATGTCCCAAGTGGTATACTGTCTTACAAAAATGACTTTAACTCTTCACCCGGTTATCAGATTTAGGTAAGTTTTATATCGTTGGAAAGCTAACTGAATTTTCTACGTAATGGTAAGCTCTAAACTAAAAAATACTGAGTATTTAAAAATTTTATATGGGATAACTCATGTACTGAGAGTTAAATTAAACTAGAAAAATATGGGGTATTACAAGAGATGTCCATATCTTTGTTTAACAAGGTAGCCTTTGACACGACCAGAACCAGTGCCTGGTCGTGTCATGTTTCTCAAGTCCTACGTAGGTCGAAGATCACCCTTATACCTAACCCACCCAGACACAACACACCCCCAAAGTCAGATGAATTCCGAACATATAATAAGATAGTTTGCAATAGCTTAAGAAAAGTTTAATGCATATCTATAACCAACGATCGGCCAAACAACTGACTGGTACCGCTCAATAACCACAGTAGTCCAAATAAAGCCTTTTAAAAAAAGATCTAAATTGAATATCAATAGAGTGTTGGAAAATTCCCCCGATAATAGCTAAAAATAAGTCTATGAAATAAGAGGCACAAAATACGAAATATAGACTTTCGATGTATGAAATCTTACTTTTTCAATGTAAACTCACGATCTGATCCCAAATCCTAATCACTGAGTAGGAGAAGTAGAAGTGTGACCAATTCCTGCATCGCGTGGGGATACAACATTCAAAGACGGTTAACAGGGTGAACGCTATAATGTAACTCGAGGATAAAGATAAAATAATGCCATCAATTCAAATCAAGTCAACCAATGCACAATAACCTTATGGAAATACATATATACATATCATGTTGGGATAGGAAATAAGGTTTAGCATGCACTTTAAAATTTTAACTTGGATTGTGTTGCTCAACCTTCATATAGTAGTACCCATGGGCTATATGTGCCCCAGCTCTCACCCCCTAGTCGAGTCCCAGTGCGTGTAGCCACACGAACCAGAGAATAATCTTATATATATGCACATGGGGGACTCGAACCTCCCAAAATATACTAAGGTGACTTAAGAACCCGATCATATAATGATTTATGAGGGACTCGAACCTCCCTAATCATGAAATAATAATAAGAGGGACTTGAACTTCCCTAGTCACTTTGACCCCCATATTGGCAAATGCGATTTCCAGTGTAGGTCACTCGAACCTTCAATTTCACGACTCAGCTACACAGTCCTATTTATAGCCCAGTTAAAACATTTATCACACAATACCATTCATGAAACACATTCCACATTAAGGCATACCTTGTTGGTATCGTCATACCAACTACACTTGTAAGGTAACAACAACATACCAAAACAATTCCCATTAACTTGGAGAAAGCAACTTCCTTTGTTCATTAATACAAGGTGGAGGCACTTACTTACTTTGTTCAATAATACAAGGTGGAGGCACTGACTTACTTTGTTCATTAAATCATACCATTGTGTTTTCAAATACCTCTTTATATCATGCAACAATTCAAAACTAGTTCAATTTTACAAATTCCCACCTTTCTCATAACTTAAAACCAATTTCACACTATGGGTTGGGGTCATAACCATTTCAAAGTCACAAGTTTGGGAAAATCACAATTCCCTAATTCATCTACCATATCCATGCACCCACAAGTTCAAAACCATATTTAAAGCATGAATAATCATAATTAAATCATGAGAAAACATAGTTCAACCATATGTATTCAAAACCCACAACCCTTGTTTTCAAAACCAAAAAAATACCATGTGAATAACACTTTAATACATATGGTTTATAACAAATTAACAATGAGGGAAGAGTCACATGCTTGAAATAGTAAGATGTACAGAAAGAAATCACCCTTGAAAGCCATAATTGATCAGCCTTTGGAAAACCCTATGTGTTCTTGACCTTAAGAAATTCGTGAGTGGTGAGAAGTTACTATAATGTGTTTTTGAGTGCTAATGACACCCTAATGAGGTTATAAGACATGGGTTTCAAGTTGGGTAAGAGATAAAATATCTAGAATGCCCTTAATTTAAAAACTAAAAAAGTGTCGTCTTTGACTACGAGTCAACCATCGAATCGTAACTACTCTTTACGACTCGTCACCACGAGTCGTAACCAGGGTAGAACCACCAAAGCACCCTACACTGCTGACTTGTCGACTCAGCCACGGGACTCTTAATAGGACCCAGAGACTCGTAGATCCCTATCGTAATCAACACAGAACCCATTTGGGGTATACACTGGACACTCTATGATTTACACACCACGGCTCGTAATAAATCCCTACTGATCATAGTGATCCATTCGTACTCAAAGCAGAATCATGCCATAAACTTACATGATTTGGTTATGACTTATCCTATTGACTCATCAGGACACCCTATGACTTATAGGGCAAGTCATAACCAGGGCAGCGAGCTCAAAGCTCAAGAATTTTTTTAAGGGACGAAATTTGAGGTGTTTCAATTCTCCCCCACTTGGATCATTCATCCTCGAATGATGGGTTAAGGCAATTACAAGCACAATTTGACTCCATATACCTCTATCCTTACCTTTAACAAAGATAGAAAACAAAGATGCTAGAAAATCACTCTTTTCTTTACAAAGTCAGAAAACAAAGATTTTAAGGAACACATATACCTTAAGCATAATTATCCGAAGCAAAAAATAAGAACAGATACTTGGACTTCATGTCCTCTTCGACTTCCCAAGTAGCCTTTTCAACCTTGTCGTTCCTCCATATAACCTTTATCGAAGCTACGTCCTTCGTCCGTAATCGACGAACTTATCGAACAAAAATTTCAACCAGGACTTCCTCATAAGATACAAAATCCAAAATAACTACCTCCTCTAAAGGAACAACCGCCAAAGAATCACCCATGCACTTTCTCAATATTAAAATGTAAAACACCGAATGGATGGAGCTTAAACTAGAGGGCAAGTCTAATTCATATGCAATATTACCAACCTTTTTCAACACCAAGTACGGAACAACATATTGAGGATCGATCTTTCCCTTCTTACCAAACCGTATCACTCCCTTCATGGGGGATACCATTAAGAATACCCATTCACCAATACTAAACTCCAACTTTTTTCGCCTTACATTCGCGTAGGATTTTTTGTGACTTTGGGCAGCTTTAAGCCTATCTTAAATTACCTTCATCTTCTCCATTGTATAATGAACCAAATTCTGTCCAAACATCTCAGCCTCACCAAATTCAAACCACCCGAGGAGACCTGCACCTTTTACCATACAAGGCCTCAAAAGGTGCCATACTAATACTAGAGTAGTAGCTATTATTATACATAAACTCTATAAGAGGTAAATAATCAACCCAACTATCACCATAGTCAATCACACAAGCTCTAAGCATGTCTTTCAATGTCTGAATAGTTTTTTCCACTGACCCATCCAACTACGAGTGGAAAGTAGTACTAAGACTCACCTTAGTTCCCTACCTCTATGAAATGAATGCCAAAACTGTGATGAGAACTGAGTGCCACGATCTTACATGATAGAAATAAGTGCCCCATGCAACTTCACAATATCCTAGAGAAATAATTTCGCATAATCCTCTGCCAAAAAATTAGTCCTTACTAGCAAGAAGTGAGCAGACTTAGTCATCCTAGTCACGATGACCCAAATCGAATCAAACTGATTCCAAGACCAAGAAAGACCGATAACAAAATCCATGTTAATCACTTTCCATTCCACACAGGCAACTCGATTTCTTCATACAGCCCTTTGGGCTGCAAGTGCTCAACCTTCACTTGTTAACACACCATGTATTTAGCCACAAAACTGGCCACATCTCGCTTCATATTATTCCTCCAATAAATCTCCTTAAGATCATGATACATTTTCATCGAACCAGGAGAAATGACATAAAACTATTCATGAACCTCAACCAAGATCCTCTCTCGCAACACATCTACATCGGGAACACATAATCTGCCTTGGTACCTCAAGATACCATCGCTACCAATTTCAAAAGCTACAACGTTTTGCTGTCCTACATCTCCTTTAATCTTCATTAAGACATGATCCAATACCTGCTTCTCATTAATTTTAGTACCAAGAAAGGACTGTGCCACCTTTTACACAAACACACCCCTGTTCTCAGAGTCCAAGAGATGAACTCCAAAGTTAGACAAATGGTGAATATCTTTCACCTATTTCCGCTTATCCTCATCCACATGAGCTAGACTCCTCATGGATAATTGCTAAGAGCATCAACAACTACATTAGCTTTACCTAGGTGGTAATGGAGACTCATGTCGTAGACTTTTAGCAACTCAAGCCATCTCCTTTGCCTGAGATTCAGCTCCTTCTGGGTGAACACATATTGCAGGCTATTATGATAAAAAAAGATATCTACATGGACCCCATACAAAAAGTAACGCCAAATCTTCAATGCGAACACCACAACCAACAACTCCAAGTCATGAGTCGGAGAAAACACAAAATATCATAAAATTTGAATTAAGAAAATCTTCTATGGAAAAATACAACGAATGTGTAGGAGAAAACACAAAATATCAAAAAATTTGGAAGAGAAATAGAAAGAAAAGTATTCTTTGATATATGTTAGAATAAACTTTGAGATCTGTTGAATTAGAAGGAATACATACTGCCGCTAAAACGTCCCATAAAAGAATGACCTATTGCCACTAAACACTCTAATCAGCTAAGAGATAAAACAAAAAATTAATTATGAGAGAGAGAGTTTTACTTGCCTTTGATATACACATTAACCATACCATGTAATTATTAAAAATTATTAACTATGAATTGTAATTTTTTAAACTATTAACCATACCATATAATTATTAAATTATTTTATCTATAATGTGTAATTTTTCCTGTAATAAATAACGAGATCTTTTATAATTATGATGCATACTATTGGTATTTCTGTTGTTTATACTAATCTAAGCCCTAATTTTGTACTACAAGTCAACCTAAGCCCAAAATACATTTTCATCTCCAAAGGCCCAAGTATCACAACAGGCCCATCCAAACCCTAATAAAATGGCAAAGCGCACACACACTATCGTTCTCATTGAAACAAGAAAGAAACCCTAACAGCCGCGGCCGTAGCAGACAGACGAAGATGCAGATCTTCGTGAAAACCCTAACCGGGAAAACAATCACCCTCGAAGTTGAATCCTCCGACACCATCGACAATGTGAAGGCCAAGATCCAAGACAAGGAAGGAATTCCCCCAGACCAACAACGTCTAATTTTCGCCGGAAAGCAACTCGAAGATGGCCGTACACTCGCCGACTACAACATCCAGAAGGAGTCAACACTGCATCTGGTGCTCCGTCTCCGTGGTGGTGCTAAGAAGAGGAAGAAGAAGACGTACACTAAGCCGAAGAAGATTAAGCACAAGCACAAGAAGGTTAAGCTTGCTGTGTTGCAGTTCTACAAGGTGGATGATTCTGGAAAAGTGCAGAGGCTTCGTAAGGAGTGTCCTAATGCTGAGTGTGGTGCTGGAACTTTTATGGCGAATCATTTTGATCGTCATTACTGTGGTAAGTGTGGGCTCACCTACGTTTACAACAAGGCTGGAGGCGATTGATAATTATGTTTAGTTCTTGTTTATGCTGTCGTTGATTTTATCGTTTGAGAGATTTTTGCTATATGGATTTTGGTTTTTGATGTATGTGACAACCCTTGGGATTGTTGAGTTATTTCAGAACTAATTTTTTGCTTATTATTTTCACTATCCATCTTAGTTTTATGTTCCCAATTCTCTACTTTAGATGTGAATGCTCAACATATTGGCGACTGGATTGCAGTGTATGGATCTGTTATAGGCTGTGTGATAGAAATATATGCTTCTCGGGAGTTTAAAATTTCACAGCTAGTTACATAGTGTATTTATGATCACTGGGCATTAGGAATTTTAAGCAATGATGTTAGGTGTTAGGTGTCTGTCTAGTAGATGAATTCAGTCATTGCTATGTTGTCTACACTGTTATTTATTTTGTCTCATTACATCCAATTAGGTTTGTTAGAGTAGATTACATATGTCCTGAAATTTGTCACTTTGTCCATGCTCTCACTGGGGCTAAACTAGTAGGCTTTGATTCGGGTAATGTAAATTGGGGAAATGTAGAAGGGAATGCCGGCTTTGATTCGGGTAATGTAAATTGGGGGAATGTAGAAGGGAATGCCTTTTAGGTTGTGCTACAGTGAGTAATTCTGGAATGAAGATTGCATATCTACTTATGTCAGGCAAATACAGATGCCTGTAAGATTATGTTGTTTCATCTCACTGTATGCTTCATGGTTCTTGATTTAGGTTTAGAGTTCGATGTCGGTTATTCAAAAAAATTACAACTAATGTTCACATTTTTTTGTTGCTGGTTAATTCTAGTGCTCACCATATTAGCAACTGTGATGCCTTATAACTAATAAGGAGCTGTTAAGCCATTCTGTAAGAAAATGTACGTCTTATAAGGAGTATGCATTTATTGTTAAAAATGTTTGCTCTCTTCATATTCATATTCATGTTCATATTCATATTGGGGTGAAAAAATGAACACAATTATAATTAGGAAGATTTAAATCATTGTATCGGACTGTTTGGGGGTTAAGACGATTTTGGCTTCTGCTATAGTCACAAACACTGTGTTTTCAGAACTTTTCTTGAAGCAAGTATTAATTTTGAGGTTTAGAGCACATTCCAAAACTTTAGACTCTCTTGCTGGGTGCATCATGTCTTGAGTTATAACTAGTTCCATTGTGTCAATGTGCGAATCAAATGACATTGGGTGCCAAACTATCTAAGTTTATGTTACACCATTGTGTCAATGGGCGAATCAAATGACATTTGTGCCAAACTATCTAAACATTTGTGCCAAACTATCTTAGTTCATGTTACTTAGACGCGACTTGCCATAATCGGAAGGTTAAATTGAACCCCAATTAATGAAATAAAACAAAACTATCTAAAAACTAAAATAAAACAAAACTATCTAAGTTTATGTTACTTACACACGACTTACCAAAATGGGAAGGTTAAGATGAACCTCAGTTGATGAACATCAGGGTAGATTCTTTTTCCAAATTTACTCAATTGTAGATTGCTATACTGCAAAGACATGGCGATCTGTTTATCTTTTTATGGATCACTCTCTACATTGCTTGTGTATGGTAGAACTTTATGAGCTATCAGGATGATTATGTTGCAGTGTTCTTCACTCTATCAATCTTGCAAATTATACATAAAATTGCAAGTGATTTTGGCTAAGCAAGCATTCAAGTAATTTAGGGCCAAATGTGTGCTTTTGACACCGTAAAAATTAGATGCAGGAAAGGTCTCCAGACCCCACTAAGAACGTGAAAATTCCATAGCAAACACGAGATAGGTATAAATATGTTACTTTCGAGAATATTCACAGCTTTACTATAGTAATTTCTTCTACAATTAGTACTTGGGATTGAGATAATTGAAGTAGAGCAAAGATGATACGGGAAAAATTGTGGTTCTGTGGCTTCTCTTGTGAAGCGTGTTGACACCAGCAGTACTCATGCTACATAGTGTTCTTATCACTCTATCAATCTTGCAAATTAAACATAAAATTACCAAGACAAACTAGGGATGAGCAATGTAATGCAAATCTGTATATATAAGAAGGGAAAGAGCAGAAAGAAAACAGTGTGCATCACATCGCAAAATCCATTTCATGGCAAGGAAAATTAGATCAAAAAGTTGCAAATATTTTCTACTAGATTTTCCTCCGCAACATTATACTCGCAGAGAACGAATTGGGCTTCCCATAACCACTCTTTGCTGTAAAGGCAATGTAGAAAAATGGGCCAATCAATTTGAGATGTATCCAATGGGCTTCAGTGGAATATATGTCGTATATCCTGCTATTGTTGTGGTTATCAGGCCTCTACACAGTGCCACGGCCCACACAAGAAAACAGTTCCGATGTTCATCATATGGCCTTTTAAGGCCCTATTTAAATTCTGTCTTTTATTAATCAAATAAGTTAAATTTCACCCTTAAAAGTAGTTGAATAAAAAAATTTCTTTTAGCTTACAAATTTTGCCAGTTAATTCATACAGCGACCTAGAAAATGAATTACATTTGCTACCCATCAGACAAAAAAGAAGACTGAATTGAAGAAGCGGTCATTATTTTACCAGCTAATGTAATTACGTGAATTGGTACAATTGTGGTAACTTGTGCCAGTCTCTTTTTGGCGAAAAGCTATAGAGAATAAGTGTAAACCGAAAGCGACTGACACGTGCCTTATTAACAAACACTGAACCGTTTATGTACGCACCACCCACAAAATATTGCTCCCATACACGCGCCACTTCACGCGCACCACGCAACTATAAACAGCGGACGTCAACACTCGTCTTCCCAACTTTCAGGTTCTCCGGCGAGAATTAATGTGTAATTATCCTTAATCACACGTAATATTACATAATTAAACACGATCAGCTAGGTTATATATGGAATCGAAAGCATATACGTAATTAGTTTCCTCCATTAACAGTGATGCAGCGACTTTACTTCAGTTTTAATTGCATCCAAATTCTGAGCACCATATCATGAACAACAATGATAAAACAAAGTAAAATACGCTAATAAAATCAACAGCTTAATCTTCTCAAAGCTCAAACTACAGAAGAAATTCAGTAGCTTTGTATTTTCAAATCTTCATCATTAACAGGAAGTCAGAAACAACAGAAAAGTAACAACTACTCCAATGCCTTAACACTAAGAGGACGAGAGACTAATCCCATTTTTTACGTCTTTATGAACAATTAGCGGAAACTAAACAGAGATAGGGAATGGAACAAGCAATACTAGTAACTATTAAGTAGGATGCAAGTTCTGAGTAATAAACCTTCCTGGATCTAACCCATATTCTTCACTTCAATACATTCAGAATTTCTTCTTACACTTGTTCTTGCTCTTGCTTTTCTTCTTCTCATACTTGAATAGGAAATCATCCAAGGGCCGAGGATACCACGAACCATCCATCCCATCCAGAATTTCAGCACTAACCATAAAACACACGTAGGGCTCCACAGTAGCATATTTTACCTTCTCGGGATTCATCTTCTCTCTCCACCAACGCCCTCCCACCGGGAACCATACTATCGGCTTCTCAGGCCAAATCACGTCCCAGTGTTTTCCCAAAACAGTCATTGATAGACGATTAAGGTCATAATTGCGTAGATCCAACTCATCTCTCTCCAAACCTACATCCGCTAAAATGTTGATATCCACAGGGTTAGCAAACTTGATATCAAAGTCCTCATCAAGTCTCTTCATAACACCACGTATTTTCCTTCCAATAACCATAACCCTGGGATCAGCAAAGAAAGCCTTCAAAGCTTTCGGAATAGGATCGTCGTCGTACCTGTACTTGGACTTATTAGCGAAGGGAAGACGGTAGAGTAAGCATTGAGAGCCAGTGCAAACCGAGAGGAGGTTATACGGAGTTCTGTCGCGATTCGGCTCATCATAGTGGTACGACGACACCATGTACGGATCACGCTCGACGCAGATAGTGACGAAAATACAGCCATGTTTGTTGTTGGAAGGCGTCTTCTGGAGCTCGTTGAACCATTTAGTCACCGTCTTGTGGTTATTAGTGACGATAGTGAGAATACGTTGCTCATCGACGTAGACGTTGTATGGATCGTAGATCCACTTAGTGTCGTTGTACTCCTTTTTTGGATCTTCCTTCTTCAAGTCTACCACAGAGATTTCCAGAACCATTTTTGAGCTGATAAGCTTTTTCTGCAAGCAAAACCGTACAGAGAGAGAGAGAGAGAGAGAGAGGAGAGCAGTCCAGAAAAGTGTTATCAGCAGCTCTGAGGTCTACCTTATTTATAGCTGTTTCGGAGGGGCATTTTCGGAACATTTTGAAAATTTGATTACTTGTGCGATACGCCCAAATTTAACAACATACAATTTTTTTTTTCTTCAAATACGATATTTTCCTCTTAATATTAGTATTATGGATTTAAGTTTTTATGTATTGATCATAATTCATAGTGTAAGAATATTTTACAAAATTAGTTACTAACTGCCTTAGTCCGTTCTTACTTTTCACAATTTGTTTATGACAATCAATTTGGTTAATATTTGTAGCTAATTAAATTGAACTAGGTTAATTTAGTATTTTAAATTTGGATATTTGAAAACTATACGAGTTTTATCTTTTAAGGTAGTGATAAGGTCTTTGTACACTTTATTATTTTCAGACTTCACTTGTGGACTTTTATTGGGTATATGTTGTTAAAACTATACGAGAAATATTATAATTATTTATAACCTTTTTCATATTAATATGATTAAAAAATAGATCTTAGATCAAAGTTTATACAGTTTCACTTATCGTGAAACGTGACAAATAAAAATAAATCGATTAAATATTTAGAATTTAAGTTTTTAGCCGAAGAAAATTTTACAATATTAGAGCGAGTTAACTAGACACAAGAGTTTGTTACTAGATAATTGTTATGATATTAATGTATATCAATTATAGTGAATGTTTATCAAGATCTACTTGACATCTATTAGGATTTGAAGTATCTCTCTTTTACTCAGAAACTAGGAGTAAATTTTTCCTATAAGTAGAAGGTTTCCTTCATTTTAAATCATCCCTCAAGAGAAATAACAATTACTCTCTGTATTCTCTCTACTCTTCTTTTTTATTCTTTATTATTTTATAATACGTTATCAGTATGAGACTCTACCGTCTCAAATTTTGAAAGCTAAGGTATTATTTTTCTTCCTTTTTCATATGTCTAACAATCTTATGAAGTGTGAGTTCGTTGCCCTTTAAAGTTCGCGCAAGAATTATATTTCATGGGTGTTGGATGCTGAAATCCACCTAAATGCTATGGGTCTTGGAGACGCCATAAAGAATAAAAATACAACATCTAGTCAAAATCATGCTAAGGCTATGATTTTCTTGCGTCATCATCTTGACGAAGTTCTGAAAATTGAATACCTTACTACTAAGGATCCACTTGTATTGTGGAATAGCCTAAAAGAAAGATTTGACCACTTAAAGATGATCATCCTCCCGAAAGCACGATATGAATGGATGCATCTGAGGTTTCAAGACTATAAGTCTGTTCATGAGTACAATTCTGTCATGTTCAGAATTTCTTCTCAATTGAAACTATGTGGAGAGACAGTCAATAATGATGATATGATAGAAAAGAAGTTCTCCATTTTTTATGCCTCAAATGTGCTATTACAGCAGCAATATTGAGAAAAAGATTTCAAGAAATATACTGAACTGAGTTCTCATTTTCTCGTGGCTGAACAAAATGATGATTTGTTGATGAAAAATTACGAGAACCGACCAACTGGATCTGCACCATTTCCTTAGGTGAATGATATGCACGCTCACTATACTAGGCGTGGAAAGGTCACGGCTCTAGTCATGGTCGTGATAACCAAGAAAGAAACCTTGTTCCGAGTGTTAATCATTCATCGAACAAAAAGAAAAAAAGATGAGAAATGTGAAGCAATTACTTATTTTCGATGTGGTGGAAATAGATATAATTCACGTGACTGTCGTGCTCTCAAGCACTTGGTTGATATTTATCAAGCATCACTAAAGAAAAAAGAGAGAAATCCCAAGGCTACCTTTCTCTCTGAAAATAATGTTGACATCACATGCTTGAATATAACAGACTTTTACGAGCATCCTGAAGGAAAGATTGATCACTTGATTGGTGATGATTTCGTAAACATGAAGGAATGAATAATTTTTAATTTTTTTATTTTTATTAATAAGAGTTAGTGATTAAAGAATCATGTAAAAGTAGTTGTTTGCATGAGTATTGATTTTCGATTAGAATTGATTAGTTTAATTATATTATTGTTAGTTTATTATTGAATTGAATTGAATTTCAATTTTATCATTATTTATTGAAAAAATATCACTGGCAGTAATCAGTTATAGGATGATTATCTTATCCTCCCATAGTTCAATAAAGAATATGAACACAACTAGCGACAATAGTAAGATTGTCCTAAGTTCATTGGCAATTTTAAACAAATTACTGTAATATTGTTGATATGACTAGAGCTTGCAAACACAACTTTATAAACAGTGACTTTGAATTACACTGGAAGCCTGCCTCCTTATCCTTACTTGGCTACACAGTCTCATACTTCTTTAGTTTTCTTTTTTTCTCATTTTACAATTACTTCTTCAGTTTTCTCTTTTGCAACTATGCACATGCTATTTGTTGTTGTATAATAATAATGATAATATATTGTTTTGCAAGTTCTGACCAATGCATGTTCTCGTTCTTTTTTTGTATATATATGTTTCAATTATTTTGCATGTCACTGGAAGAAGATATAGTACAAATACACGTATTTTTCTTTTCTTTTTTTTAATTATTGAAAAATAAAATGCTAAGTTAAGCTAATCACGTACTAAATGGACATATTTTTTTTATTATTTAGTAAAGTGTGATTAACAATTTCTTATAGTACAAGCTTTCACTTTGTACAAAGATTTAATATATATTTTATTTGGTGTATGTCATTTTATCTGAAGACATGGATAATTTTCAAAGTAAGCTGTCCAATTATGAAGATATTTGTTTGATTGATTCTGGCACAACACATACAATATTCAAAGACGAGAAATATTTTTCTCATCTAAACATGGGCAAGATTAATGTTACTACTCCCTCCGTTTCAAAAAGAATGACTTACTTTTCTTTTTAGTCCGTTTAAAAAAGAATGACCCATTTCCTTTTTCGGCAATACTTTAATTTCAACTTTCCACATGGCACGTTTAGGACCACAAGATTAAAGAGCATTTTGGTACATTTGACACAACTTTAATTTAAAGTCACAAGATTCAGAAGTCTTCTTTATTTTCTTAAAATTTGTGCAAAGTCAAAGTAGGTCATTTTTTTTTAAACGGAAGTAGTACAATTTTTGGTAGTGCTAATTTGATTGAAGGCTTCGGGAAAGCCATTATAATCTTACCTAAGGAAACTAAACTCATCATAAATAATGCTATATTTTCTTCTAAGTCTCGGAGAAACTTGATGAGTTTTAAAGATATTCGTGAAAATGATTATCATATCAAAACAATTGATGAGATGAATCTTGAATATCTTGGTATTACCAAGAATGTCTCTGGGCAGACATGTGTTATAGAAAAGTTCCCTGCTTTATCTTCTGGCCTGTATTGGACAAAGATTTGTGCAATTGAGGCATATTCTATATTGAATAAGAAGTTTACTAATTTCAATACTTTCGTACTTTGGCATGATCATCTGGGACATCCTGGATCTATAATGATGAGACGAATCATAGAAAATTCAAATGGGCATCCATTAAAGAACTTGAAGGTTCTTTCGAATAGTGAAATTTCATATAATGTTTGTTATCAAGGCAAGCTGATTGTGAGGCCATCGCCAATAAAATTTGGGATTGAGTCTCCCTCGTTCTTGGAATGCATACATGGGGATATTTGTGGACCCATTCACCCACCTAGTGGGTCGTTTAGCTACTTTATGGTCCTAATAGATGTTTCTTTAAGATGGTCTCATATGTGCCTATTGCCATCTCGCAACTTGGCATTTGTAAAATTATTGGCACAAATAATACAATTACGGGCACAATTTTCTGATAATCAAATTAAATCTATTCGCCTTGATAATGTTGTAGAATTTTCATCCCAAGCATTTAATGACTATTATTGGGATAAGAGTGAAACATCATGTACCCCATGTTCATACTTAAAATGGTCTTGTTGAGTCATTAATTATTTGTCTGCAGTTGATAGCAAGACCATTGCTTATGAAAACTAAGTTGCCTACTTTTGTTTGGAGTTATGCAATTTTGCATGTTGCAATACTTGTTCGTCTTAGACCAATAAATTATCATAAATTTTCTCCGTTGCAATTGATTTTGGGTCAAGAGCCTAATATATCTCATTTGAGAGTTTTGGGGTGCGGTGTATATGTGCCTATAGCACCACCAACCGCACCAAGATGGGCCCCCAAAAAAGGTTAGGAATTTATGTTGGGTTTGAATCACCCTCCATTATTTGCTATCTTGAACCATTAACGGAAGATATGTTCACTGCTCGATTTGCAGATTATCGGTTTGATGAGATGGTTCTCCCAAAATTAGGAAGAGAAGATAGTGATATCAAAAGAGAAACTTTGTGAAAAAATCTATCACTATCTCATCTTGATCCACTTATTTCTATTTGTGAGCAAGAAGTACAAAAGATTATTCATCTGTAGAAAATTACAAATTAAATGACAGATGCATTTACAGATTTGAAAAGGATCACTAAATTACATATTCATGCAGAGAATGTCCCAATTCGAATTGATGTCCCCAAAGGACCATCCACTAGTGTCATAGCTAATGAATTTAAAGTACGCTTGGAGCATGGTAGACCATTAGGTTCTAAGGATCGAAATCCTAGAAAAAGAAAAATAAATGGTCAAAATGACACTACAAAAGATCCGCATATGAAAGTTTAATATTTGAGCAATGCTAATATTCCTAAAGGAATTAATGAGACTGAGACTCAAGAAAATTGCGAACTATCCATAAATTCAAGTGATGTTGGAACTAATTTGAATCGATCTAAAATAGTAGTAGATTATGCCTTTGCATATAACGTTGCAATGGAAATCATGCAAGATAATGAGGATCTTGAACCTCGATCTGTCACAGAATGTCGATAAAAAAATAACTGGCCAAAATGGTAAGAAACAATCCAATCTGAATTGAATTCACTTGCCAAACGTGAAGTTTTTGGACCTGTAGCTCAAACACCTAATGGTGTTAAGCCTGTTGGCTATAAATGGGTCTTTGTACGAAAAAAATGAGAAAAATAAAATACAAAGGTATAAGGCACGCCTTGTTGCATAAGATTTTTCACAACGGCCCGGTGTTGATTATGATGAGATATATTCACCAGTTATGGATGCAATTACATTGCATTATCTTATTAGTTTCACTGTCCATGAGAGACTTGAAATGCAATTGATGGATATGGTAATAACCTATCTATATGGATCACTTGATAATGAGATATACATGAAAATTCTTGAAGGATTTAAAATGCCAAAAACATATAGTTCAAAGCCTCGAAAAATATATTCCATTAGATTGCAAAGATCATTGTATGGTTTGAAGCAATCTAGACGCATGTGGTATAACCATCTTAGTGAATATTTATCTAAGGAAGGTTATATGAATGATGAAATTTGTCCATGCATCTGGAGTTTGTTATACTTGTTGTCTATGGTGATGACATAAATCTTATTGGAATGCCAATAGAGCTTCAAAAGGTAGTTGATTACCTAAAGAAAGAATTTGAGATAAAAGATCTCAGAAAGACAAAGTTATGCCTTGGTTTGCAAATTGAGCATTTGACAAACGGTATCTTTGTTCATCAATCTGCCTACACAGAAAAGGTGTTGGAACGATTCTATATGGATGGAGCACATCCATTAAGTACTCTGATGGTTGCTCGATCACTTGATGTGAATAAGGATCCATTCTGATCTCAAGAAAAGAATGAGGAACTCCTTGGTCCCAAAATACCATATCATAGTGCAATTGATGCACTAATGTATATTGTAAATACTACAAGGCCTGATATAACCTTTCCAGTTAATTTGTTAGCAAGGTATAGTTCTTCTCCTACTAGGAGACATTGAAATGGGATCAAACACATATTACGATATATAAAAGGGACTACCGATATGAGCTTATTTTATTCTAAAGATTGTAGTTTCGATCTTGTTGGTTATGCTGATGCTGGGACTTGTCTGATCCACATAAAACTCGATCTTAAATAGGCTATGTGTTTATATGTGGGGGTACTACCATATCTTGGAGATCTACAAAGCAGTCTATCGTAGCCACTTCATCGAACCATGATGAAATTATAGCTATTCATGAAGCAAGCCGAGAATGTGTATGGTTGAGGTCCACAATACATCTCATTCGAGATAAAATGTGTCTTGAAATGTGACAAAGTACCTATAATTTTATATGAAGATAATGCAACATGCATAGCACAACTTAAAGGAGGATTCATAAAAGGAGATAGAATGAAGCACATTTCACCAAAGCTCTTCTATACACATGAGCTTTAAAAGAATGGTGATATTAATGTACAACAGATTCGTTTAAGTGATAATGTGGCTGATTTGTTCACCAAGTCTCTTTCAACTGTAACTTTCAAGAAGATGATGCACAAGATCGGAATGCAAAGATTCAAGGATGTTCTTATTAGGGGAGTTAATACGCATTGTACTCTTTTTACCTTACGAGGTTTTGTCCCACTGGGTTTTTCTTGTAAGGTTTTTAATGAGGCAACCTATATGGGTATTTCTAGACATTTAATGGGGAGTGTTATGATATTAATGTATGTCAATTATAGTGAATGTCTATCAAGATCTACTTGATGTCTATTAGAAATTGAAGTATCTGTCTTTTACTCAGAAACTAGGAGTAGATTTTCCTTTATAAATAGAAGGGCTTCGTTCATTGTAAATCATCTCTCAAGAGAAATAACAATTACTCTCTTTATTCTCTCTACTCTTCTTCTTTATTCTTTATTGTTTTATAACCATAATCTTATTATAAGATTTGACATAAAAAGTTACTAATTATTAGGGGTGTTCACGGATCAGTTTGGGTCGGTTATTGGTCAAAGCCATAACCAAACCAACTTAGTCGGTTTTTAAATTTCTAAAATCAAACCAAACCAACGCAAAAAATAACCGTCGGTTTGATTCTTATCAGTTTAGTTCGATTCGATTTTTCGGTTTATAACTTTAGTTTATGATAAAAGTTGAAATTTTTCTTTAAAAAATTCAATCCAACATATGAGATGTCAACCGAGTGTTGTTCCTCAACCTTGAAATTAAGATGTCAATTTAGTGTTATACTTTAACAAAGCCATGAACAATACCATATGAACACTTCTACAAAAGTATTTAGAAACTACATATAAGAGAATGATGTGAGAAACCCCCCAAAAGGTAAACACATAATTTTTTTACTTAATAGGGATCAAAAAGAAAGTTCAAAAATAGTGATTATCTATAGTCTAATAAAACTCACCTATAAAATCCCATAGACGACAAAATTATTTTACAATTAGTATCATTTGTCATGCAAAGTGCGAAAATCATATAGAATCTCATAACGTACCATCAACTAGATGGAGACATATGACTAAAAGTGCTATGACTAAAGTTAAATTCATGATTAAAATTTAAAATATAAAAAATATTTATATTTTATTTATGAATAATATATAAATAATTTATATATGCATATGTATGTGTGTGTATACATATATATACATGTATATATGTGTGTGTGTATATATAGAATTTTTATCGGTTCGATTTGGTTATTTTGTCGGTTATTTTAGAGTAAAACCAAAATCAAACCAAAAAAGTATCGGTTTTTAAAATTTAAAACCAAATCAAACCAAATCTAACCAAATGTCGGTTTTTATAATCGATTTGGTTTGGTTCGCGGTTCGATTTGGTTTTTAACCAAACCATGAACACCCCTACTAATTATCATTATAGCCTTATAAGTCATATTCACTTAAAAATGTACGATATTCTTGAGTTCGGCAAGGGATAACTAATCTTAAAATTAATTTTAAGATAAGTTTTCATGTTTGGTTAGGATAAAATGATGGGATAATATGCCAAAATTAGTTATCCTTAAATTATTATAGTGCAGGGTGAGATAACTAATCACACATTTCAAGTTACCTTGTAACACTAGAAAGTTGAAACGTAATTACTTGATAAAAATTTGGAAAAATTACAAAAACTAGATACTTAAGACTATAATTACAATAAATAGCAACACTTTTTCAAAATTACCACTTATTGCAAAAGTAGCAATATTTTACTCACTTCATAGTAATAGAAGAATATGTATTTTCCAGTTGTGCATATGTATTTATGAGTAATACATATATATTTGTATATGTATTTATATAGCAACATTTTACTTAAATACAAATACAATTTGCTATTTTTCGTAATTATGAAACTATTGCTATAAAAGTTATAATTATGGCTACAGAGTTGCTATTTCTGAAATTTTTTCTAAAAATTTATCTACGTACGTTACTAGTACACTAAAGGCAATTTGAACATGATTTTATATTATTCTTATATAAATTTTATTTTAAAAATGTAATGTTTAAATAGAGACTGAATATTTGATCAGTTGAAATTTTGTATCGATTATCACAGATTTTATTTTATTTTTCTATGAATAGAGACCTAATGCATATAAAAGATTAAATGAGTCAATAAGTTAACCACGTATTGATCATTTTATTTTTATACAAAGAAGAGTATGAAATAATCATTCGTTACAAAAACAAATCATAATAATCACCGCTAAGTTATGTAATTATCATGTCAATATATCCTTCATGTCAAACTTTTTCCACGTTCAAAATATTTGTGCCTTTTGTGCTAAAACTGATCGACACTATCGGGGTGATTAGAGAAAAATAAATTAAAGTTAAATAGCACCGAAAAATATTTGAATCAAATTGAAGTAAACTAAGGTGTCATAGTTCAATTTTGTTAGATACTATGATGGAACTGCTCTTTTATTATGTGGAGATAATTTATATTAGCTTCTTGGTTTCAAATAATATAAATTATACTAGCAACAGTTAGTATTATAGAAGTTATCAGTAGTTATTTACTGTACTTGTAACTGTCTATATGTGTTAGAAGTTATCTTTGTATTTTAATTTAAATAGATGTATGTAGAAAGATTCTCAACAGAAAGAAGAATATTATTATTGCCTTTGTATTTGAAAATTTATCCACTCATACGAACTTAATTATTGATTAATATAGTGTTTAACATCCTTACACTTTCGAAAAAATTTCATTCTCTATCTTCTCTTGAGAACCTAGTTTCTATCATACTAATTTCTTTTTTTTTTTTAATGATGACATCTGATTTAACTAGTTATATTATTATATTTTATTATATAGAAATGTGAGTTGAAGGACGTTCAAGGGAAAAATTTTCCTTTTGCTTTGTCTTAAAAGTATTCTTCTTGGGCTCATTTCCTTCAAAAAAAAAAAATAAAAAATTTCTAGAATCTTTCATTCTATGGGATCTCCTTCAAAATTTTCATTTATGTTTTTCTTTAATATCTACCTAAATTCAGTCTATTTCTCTACATGATGATCAAGGATAAAAATGTTATTTCAATAATTTTATAATTTAACAACATATTCAGCTTCAAGCAATTGTATAATATGCAAAGATTATTTTAAATTTCTGAAAAGTCATTCAAATTGTACTAAATTCTAATGGATACGTATAAAGCACACATTGGAACAACAAAAACATCATGTATACGTGTAAAAATGTGAATGCAATTTTTGTCTTCAGATGATCATCAATTATCATCCTTATCAGAGAAGCTTCTTTTCAAAAGGTAATATTCAATGTCATAAACTTTTTTTAAAAAAAAAACTAATCTCAAATTTAATCTAATTATTTTTTGCAATTGTTTCACTTTAATCCATAACAAACACTTCTCTTTCTTGTGCTCTTCTCCTCCAAAAAGCAAACATTTTCTAAAATCTTCCATTCTATGGAACTTCTTTCAAATTTTTCATGTATGTTTTTCTTCAATATCTACCCAAATTTCATCCATTTCTCTTCATGATGACCAATGATAAAAATGTCATTTTAACAATTTTGTAATTTAACAACATAATTTAGCTTCAATCAATTGTACAACATGCAAAGATTATATTAAATTATTAAAAAGTCATTCAAGTTGTACAAAATTCTAATGGACACGTGGAAATCACATGTGAAAAATTGTCCTTTTCTTAGTCATAAAAACACTTCTCTTTATTGTGCTCTCTTCCTCCAAAAAGCAAATATATTTTTAGAACCTTTCATTCTATGTCACTTCCTTCAAAATTTTTATGTATGTTTTTCTTCAATATCTACATAAATTTCGTTCATTTTTCTTCATGACGATCAAGGATAAAATGTCATTTCAACAATTTTATAATTTGACAATATAATGCAGCTTCAAGCAATTGTATAACGTGTAAAGATTATATTAAATTTCTGAAAAATCATTCAAGCTATACTAAATTCCAATGGACACGTAGAAACTATACATTGGAACAACAAAAATATACTGTGTACGTGTAAAAATGTGGACTCAGGTTTTTTCTTCAAAAGATTATCAATTATCACCCTTATCAGAGAAGCTTCTATTCAAAAGGTAATACTCAATACCATACACTTTTTTTTCTTCTTTTAAATTAATCTGAGATTTAATCTAATTACTTTTTGCAATTGCTTCACTTTAATTTATAACAACCACTTCTCTTTCTTGTGCTCTTCTCCCCCAAAAAGCAAACATATTTCTAGAATCTTCCATTCTATGGAACTTCCTTTAAAATTTTCATGTAATGTTTTTCTTTAATATCTACTCAAATTCCATCCATTTCTCTTTATGGCGATAAGAGTAAAAATGTCATTTCAGTAATTTTGTAATTTAACAACATATTCCAGCTTTAAGCAATTGTACAACATACAAAGATTATATTAAATTTCTAAAAAGTCATTCAAGTTGTACTAAATTCTAATGGACACGTAAAAATCACACACTGAAACAACAAAAACATCCTGTGTATATGTAAAAATGTGGACTCAATTTTTATTTTCAAATGATCATCAATTATCATCCTTATTAGAGAAATTTTTTTTCAAAAGATAATATTCAATAACATATATACACTTTTGTTTTTCTTTAAATTAATATGAGATTTAATCTAATTACTTTTTGCAATTGCTTCACTTTAATTCATAGCATAACTAATGTGAGTATAAACTATTTGTTATTTAGAAATTAAATAAATTAATTATTTTAAAATTTTATTTTTTCTTTAGTATAATGAAAATTGAATTAAATTAGTTGATAAAAATAAATTATATATGTTAAATTGAAATAAAAATAATAAATAAAAAATATTTATTAAATTATTATTTTTAATATTTAATAAAGCATAAAAATATCAAGACAAATAAATGAATCAGGTGGAATGCTTGAAATCTAAAGCAAACTGAGTAGGCGTTTGGCCATAAATATTATTCACAGTATTTTTGAATAAATTTTTACTTTATTTCAAAATATTTGTTTGGCCATAAATATTTCGTAATACTTTTTCAATAATTTTGAATTTTTGAAAAACACCTCAAGAGGTATTCCATTATTTTTTAATTCACTTTTGTACTTTTAATTTATCTTTTAAAGAATTTTTTTTTTTTTTATTTTCATAAAACTCTAAATTTGTTAAAATTTATTTTCAGTTTTTATATTTTTTAACTTAAAAAAATACTCATTTTCAAAATACTATGGTCAAACGAGTCCTAAGAGTATTCCCTAAGTTTAAAAACCGTAGCTCTTCATCTAAATAGAGAATCAAGTCTGCATTTTGTTTCATTTTAAACATTAGAAAATAATTTCTATAATTGAATTAATGTTAGTTTGATTTAATTTTGAGTTGGCAAGTCAAATTTGATAAAAGAATAAAGTATCTTGAGTTCAGTTAATGTATATTGACAATAGAATATATTTAGATTATCAACGTGGATAGTGGTGCAATGTTGGGATTGCTCCACCCTTAATCAAATGTCACAGATTTGAGCCTTAGGAATGAAGAAAATTTTGTTAGGAGCGTCAACGCTACAGTGCGCGATCTAAATTAGTCGCGGCTTCAATACGTATACCATACACTAAGTGAAAAATCAAGAAAATATCTTTATATTTTTAAATTGACCAAATCAAAATTTAATTAACCATAGTAAATTATTTTTCTTATTTTTTATTTTAAGATACGAATTAATACTTAAAATTTTGTCAGAAATAGTCTTTCTACCTCTGAGAGTGGAGGTAAGGTTTATGTACATTCTACCATTCTCAAACCTATTTTGTGAAATTATATGTTGAATATATTGTTGTATCAATTAAAACTTAACATTATTTTATTAATTGATAATATTGTACAAGTAACAATTCATTTGCAAAAAATAATGAAGAGTACTAGAACCATGTTCTTAATAGATCTTTCAAAGAAAATAAAAGAGTTAGGAACACTATAGGAAATTCATTAAATGTAAGATGTGAATTTTGATTTCTTTGAATAAATTATATTTCACATATAATTCAATTCAACCTAACAAATAAAGTTATATCTTAAATCGTAATAAATTTATGTCATTATGCAGTATTGAAAAATAAATTAAATTTTAGATTTTTAGTGCTTTAGAACAGTAAAAAATAAATATTTTCATAATGAATACCAACAATACTTGAAAAGATCTGTGAGTTAGCTAACTTTACATATATTATTTTATTTAGGCAAAACGACTTTCTGGACCTTTGTACTATATTGATTTTGTAAGTTGGACACTTCTACTAACAAGTTTGTCATCTGGACCCTTGAACCCATTAAAAAGCAACATTTTTCACCCTTTGACCATTGACCTTGCCTATGTGGCATTGAAATGGTGACTAGGACAAAGAGAGTGTAGCCACTCATCTGGGGTGCGAGTGAGGGTCAATTTTTAACCAATTTTACATTAAAATAATTAAAAAAAATTATAAATAATATTAAAATAAAAAATGGTTCTTTTTTTCCTCCATCTTTTTTAATTTTAAAATATTTTTAAAAATTTAAAAATAATTTAAAAATATTTTAAATTTTATTTTATTTTTTTATTTTTTAAATATTTTTTCCCTCCCCACCCCCACACTCCACCCAGCCCCGTCCCACCACACCCCAACACCCGTCCAGCCCTTCCCCACCTCCACCCCAACCCATCCCCACCCCCCACACCTCTCACACCCTACCAGCCCCATCCCACCCCACCCCCATCCCCTTCCAGCCCACTTCACCCCAGCCCCGTCCCCCCCCAATACCTCACTAGCCCCATCCAGCCCCTCCCCACCCCAGCCCCCATACCCGTCCCAGCCCCGTCCCCATCCCCAGCCCCTTCCAGCCCCCCATCACTTTCACTTTTTATTTTTTCTTTTAATTTTCCCTCAATTCAATTTGTTTCTTTTTCTTTGAATAAAAATTTAAATTTAAATTGACATATTTTTTTGGGGGATTAAAATTTAAATTTGAATTGAAAGTGAGTGATAATGAATATTGAAAAAAATTAGTGAATTTCGCTTGAAAAAAATTAAACTTTTTGTGAATTTTTTAAAGATATTCAAATTTAAAAATCAAAAATTTATTATGTTTGTATATATGAATTTATATTTAAAAATTTAAATTAGTTGGAGAAGAATTTTAATTATTTGGAATGAATTTGATGTTTAATTTGTGAGCAAAAATAAAAACATGATTATTCAATTTTTTCTACAATTATAAATTTTTATTATTTAATTAAATTAATTTTAATATTTAATTTGTTATTTAGCATTTTAAAAATGACTTGGAATTTAATGTTATACTTTTTTAAAAAAATTACGTGGCAGATGAAGCAGACGTGGCAGCTGACGTGGGGAGAGTGTGTTACACTCACCAAAAAAGGTTTAAAATGTTACTTTTTAGTGAGTTTAGGGGTCTAAATGACAAACATGTAAGTAGAAGTATCCAACTTACAAAACCAACATAGTACAAAGATTCAAAAGGTCATTTTACCTTTTTTTGTATGCTAAAATTTTAGTGGGTACCAATAGAATGTTGGTCAAAATACAATATCATATTTTTATCAATAATTTTTAATTTTTTGTTTAATAAGCAAAATAATAGCAAAGACTTAAACTATTTTGTATATACAAAATAAATCTAAAATTTATAATCAGTTACATTGGATCCATTTACATGCCTTAAAATTATCTAGTTATTACTCCCTTCGTTTCATTTTACTTGTCCCAAATTTTCTAATTTGATTTCTCATTTTTCATTAATCAAGACAAAATAATTTATTTATTTTTATCCTTAGTATTAATTATTTTATCTCCAATTTAAAATATAAATATTATTTAATATGAATACTATGATAAAATAATTATGTTATTAATTATTTTTTAGTTAATATATAATGTCAAATTAAAACAAATAAAATAGGAGGAAGGTAGTATTAAACAAGCAAAACAAAACAAAAAAGTTGAACGGGATTTAGTACGAAGGAAGTTCACTGATTTAACTGTCCAATGAGCAAAAGAATTTATTTTGCGTCACTTACACGCGTTTTCATTATAATATTACTCCTCTTTCCCATTTTTATTTGATACTACTGGTACTATTTAAAAAGTTCTATAGTACTTTTATATAAATTTTATTGTAAAAATGATGTTTGAATATATGACGAAATTTTTTATTAGTTGACATATGTATCAAGCTTTGTCATAAAATTTATTTTACTAATAAATCGAACGTTCAATTTCTCAATGTAAAAAAAATAAGTTTGAATCGTCATTAGTACTATGTATACCATCTCTACATTAGTACTTTGTCATAAAAAAATAAGTTTGAATCGTCATTAGTACTATGTATACCATCTCTACATTGTATTAGTAATAAAATTGAACGTTCAATTTCTACATTGTATATGTATGGTATCAGTTATCAGGATGATTGTGTTATTTTGAAGAAGAATTATGCAGACTAAGCAACTCGACATGCCTCCCTGAATGCACGACGTCAACAGACCAGCTTTTTAATTTTCTTCTTGTGAATATATGCTACTAAGGTTATTCCCCTCATTCATTTTGGCTAATCAACTCGAAATGCTTCACTCAGATATGCGACTAAGAAATGCTCAGATATGCTTCACTCAGAAATGCTCTACGAAGAACTTATGAAGTTCCTTAACAAACACTAAACAGAGTGTACAGACTCGTTTGAACATAGATAGTATTCACTATATTTCGGAATATGTTTTTACTTTATTCGAAAATACTTGTTTGGTCATAAATAAATCATATACAACTCGAAGTTGTATTTGGGAATTTGGAAAGGTATTTTCACCTTTTTTTTTATTTCACTTAAATTTATTTTTATTTTTTATATTTTTTTGAAAAAATACATTAGAATTCTAAATATTAACTAATTAAAATATTCTAAATATTAACTCCAAAATGCTATGACCAAACGCAACTCTAATTCTATTTTCAACTTCAAAAATTTCAAATAAAGTGAATATGTTTTTTGTTTTTATAGTCAAACGTCTACAATATAGAATGATTAATTATTTTATTAATTGATATATACTCCCTTTTGTAGTACTAACAAAATATGATTCATCAGTACGTGGTTGACTACTTGACTCCTTGATTGTTTATATCCATTAGGTCTTATTTCTTAGAAAAATTAAATAAACTATATGACAGTGATGGACACAAAATTTCAACTAATCAAATTTTCATGAGCATTAATTTAAACGTTACATTTAAAATAAAACAATAATATGAAAATGTGGTTAAGTTACGCATTTTTTACAATGCCAAGTAAATTGACCTGTAAGAACAGTGAGTAACAAGTGTTACAAGTTAACCTAGACGTGGAGGGATTATGATACGTCAAGATGACATATAAGGCTATTATGATAAATAACTTTTGTCTAGTTAACTTGCACTAATATTGTAAAGGGCAAAATAGAGAAATAACATATTTATCCCCTTAATTATGAGTTTCATAAAAACAGTTTCATAATTATATAATATAACAAGTTGTATTTTGTGTTTTTGCAAACTGTTGCTACAAAAATATAAATACATATGATTTTTACTGCCCTTATAATCAATATGTATTTTGTATTTTTGCAAACTGTTACTACAAAAATATAAATACGTACAAATACATATGCTACCAAATGTAATTTGATAAAAGTGTTGCTATTTTTTTGTAATTTAATACTAGTATGCTACTTTATGTATTTTTTCCTATTGTAAAATTTCCTTACACAATCAATTACATAAATAGAACTTATTCGTAATCACTCTCATGTTTATTTTTACTTTACATTTTTTATTAAGATTAAGTTATATGAATTTTTACTAATATTTAAGATATATTTTTTCAATCATATTAATATGAAAAGGATTGTAACCTATAGTATTTTTCGTGTACATTTCAAATATCTAAATTTCAAATTTAAAATACAAATTAATTTAAAATAATTTAACTTCAAAATTTAGTCAAATAGATCTCGCAAAGTGAAAAGTGTCAATTAGAAATGAACAAAGGCAATAGGTAACAAATGTTGTACTACTAATTTTGTACACAATAAATACAAAATTAATCTAAAATAATTTAACTTCAAAATTTAGTCAAATGATTCTCATAAAGTAAAACGTGTCATTAAAAATGGCAAAGACAGTAGGTAACGAATATTGCACTAAAATTTTTACACTATGAATACATTAAAAACTTAAATAGATAAAGGGGAGCATATGTGAAATGCAAATTAAGAGTAAAATACCATATCTGAAAAAACAAATTACTATATTGTTAAAAAAACATTTTTTTTAAAAAAAGAAAGAGCGTATCGCCCAAGTAATCAAATTTTCAGAATGTTCCGAAATTGCCCCTCCGAAACAACTATCGGTGCCAAGAGTTGATAGCTGCTGATGTTCACTACTCAACACTTTTCTCGATTGCTCCTGCTCTCTCTCCCGTTGTACATTTTGCTTGCAGAGAAAGCTTATTATTCAGCTCAAAAATGGTTCTGGAAATATCTGTGGTAGACCTGAAGAAGGAAGATCCAAAAAAAGGAGTACAACGACACTAAGTGGATCAGCGATCCATACAACGTCTATGTCGATGAACAACGTATTCTCACTATCGTCACTAACAACTACAAGACGGTGACCTAATGGTTCAACGAGCTCCAGAAGACGCCTTCCAACAACAAACATGGCCGTATTTTCGTCACTATCTGCGTCGAGCGTGATCCAGACATGATGTGTTACCACTATGATATCCCGAATAGCGACAACATTCCTTACCACCTCCTCTCAGTTTGTACTGGCTCTCACTGCTTGCTCTACCGCCTTCCTTTCCCTGAGTACGGCGACGATCCTATTCCGAAAGCTTTGAAGGCCTTCTTCGCTGATCCTAGGGTTAGGGCTATTGGAAGGAAAATGCGCGGTGTTATGAAGAGGCTTGATGAGGACTTTGGTATCAAGTTTGCTAACCCTGTGGATATCAACATTTTAGTGGTTGTAGGTTTGGAGAGAGATGAGTTGGATCTACGCAACTATGACCTTAATCGACTAGCTATGACTGTGTTGGGAAAACACTGGGACGTGATTTGGCCTGAAAAGCCAATAGAGTGGTTCCCAGAGGGAGGGCGTCATTGGTGGAGAGATCAGTCGAATCCCTAGAAGGTAAAATATGCTACTGTGGAACCCTATGTCTGCTTTATGGTTAGTGCTGAAATTCTGAATGGGATGGATGATTCGTGGTATCCTCGGCCCTTGGATGATTTCCTACTGAAGTATGCCAAGAAGAATAGCAAAAGCAAGAACAAGTGTAAGAAGAAATTATGATTGCATTCCAGTGAAGAATATGGCTGTAGTACCAGGAATTTATTACTTAGAACTTGCACCTTAGCACCTACGTAATAGTTTTAACTACTTGTTTCATTCCCTATATCTGTCTAGTTTCTGGTTGTTCATACAGATTTAAAAATCTGATTAGTCGTCGTTCTCTAATGCCAAGGAATTTTTCATTAATGTAGTAGTACTGTAATTTTTCTGTTGTTTCTGTTTCCTGTTAATGATGAAGATTTTAGTGGAAATACAAAGGTGTTGATCATTTCATTAGCAGTATTTTCCTCTGTTTATCATTGTTATTCATGATATGGTGCTCAGAATTTTGATGTAAAAAAGTTGTAGTTAAGTTGCTGCATCACTGTTAATGGTGTTTGATTATGTAATATTACGTGTGATTAAAAAAAAATAGTTTTACATAACTTTTCCCGTAGATCATGGAAGTTGGGAAGAAGAGTGTTGACGTCAACCGTTATTATTTGCGTGGTGCCGCGTGGATGGGAGTAATTTTGTTTAGTGGTACGGTTCAGTATTTTTTATGCTTCATCAGTTGCAGGTTGCAGGCTATGCATAATAGGCACGTGTCAGTCGTTTTCATTTTACCCCTTTATTCGCTATTAGCTTTTTCGCAAAAAAATGACTGCACTATTTATCAGAGTGTACGAATTCATGAAATTACATTAGCTACAAAATTGTGACAATGTCTTCAATTCTGTAATCTTTTTTTGTGTGCAGGGTAGTAAGTAATCCATTATCTTGGTCACTCTTTAATCAATTGGCTAAATTAGTAAGCTAAAAGAAAAAAAAGAATTATCCAACTACTTTTAATGGTGGAAATTGAAGTTTGTTATAAAACAAGAACGAATAAAGAAGAATAGTAGAGAGAATAAAGAGAGTGATTCTTATTTCTTCTCTTGAGGGATGAGAGATCATCAGATTGTAAATACAATGAACAAAACTCCTCTATTTATATCGGAAATTTACTCCTAGTCTGAGTAAAAGACAGATGATATCAAAGTAGATCTTGATACACATTCAATATAATGTAAATATATTTATAACACTCCCCCTTGAATGTCTAATTGGTAGATAATGTACCTCGTTAAAACCTTACTAGAAAAAGCCTAGTAGGAAAAAAATCTAGTAAAGGAAAAAGAGTACACATCTCTAATAATACGCATTTCGACCGCCTCATTAGAAAACTTACAAGGGAAACACAGTGGGACAAAACCTCGTAAGGGAAAAAGAGTACAGCGCGTATTAACTCCCCCAAATGAGAACATCCTTGACCTTTGCATCTCGATCTTGTGCAGCATCTTCTTGAAAGTTGCAATTGAAGAAGATTTGGTGAATAAATCAGTCACATTGTCAGTTGAACGAATTTGTTGCACGTTAATATCATCATTCTTTTGTAGCTCATGCCTGTAGAAAAGCTTTGGCAAAATGTGCTTCGTCCAATCTCCATTTATGAATCCTTCCTTAAGATGTGCTATGTATGCTGAATTATCTCTGTATAAAATTGTGGGTAGATTGTTATATTTCACACCACGTTTTTCTCGAATGAGATGTATCATGGATTCCAACCATATACATTCTCGGCTTGCTTCATGAATAGTTATTATCTCAGCATGATTCGATAAAGTGGCTACGATAGACTGCTTTGTATATCTCCAAGATATGACAGTACCACCACATATAAACACATAACCTATTTGAGATCGAGCTTTATGCGGATCAGATAAGTACCCAACATCAGCATGACCAATAAGATTGGGACTGCAATCTTTAGAATAAAACAAGCTCATAGATTTTATCCCATTTTGATGTCTCATAGTAGGAACAAAAATATACCTTGCTAACAAATTGACTGAAAAGGCTATAGGCCTTGTAGTATTTGCAAGGTACATGAGTGCATCAGTTGCACTAAGATATGGTACTTCATAACCAATTCAATTCGATATATTTCAAATTTCAGCAAATAATCTATTGCTTTGAAAACTCTCCAAGAGTTCCAATGATGTTCAAGCAATAAGCTTATACAATATAAGGATTATAAATAAGTTTCCTAGAAACTTTTATATGCTTCAAGCATTTTGAATCCTTAAAAGTTTTTCACATAAGTTTTGTCAAGTGATAATATTCAACATTTCATGAGTGACATCTTCAAATATCTGAACTTTAAATCAAATAAGTTTAATGCTTACCAAGATGCATCCTTTCATGTCACTTGATAAATGTTTCTACGTTAGCATGCTTAAATTAACGTAGAATTAAGATCCTTGTAATCTTTCACAATATTGCGCCAATATTGTGTCAAAGATATTGATGATATATCATTTAATATCGGTTCACAATGCGACATACCATTTTGAGATCTCATCACTTCATTATTTTCAGATACATGAACCTCTTATAAGGTTTCATGAAGTGTTATGTCGTAGGCTTTTCAAGAGCCCATTGCCTTCTAATTATGATTATTTTCTCCTTATTTTTCAAGGACTATTTCATTTGGAACCGATTAGTCTACCACGCTTCACGCATGCATAGACTTTGTCCTTTTGGAACACAAAATAAGAGCACTTGCGCTTAATATGAGATGCTTTCGGCATTTGACTTGAATTATCTTTTGGATGAGGATCTGGTGATAATTTCTAACATATTTCATAGCACTTATAATCTCCCCCTTATGTTAGAAAAACTAACATACATCATCTATCTTCTTTGAGGAATCCATCTTTGTGCATCATGGTATATTTATTAATTGTATACCGCACATCAAAATTATTAGATGGGATAGTTAGTTCCTGATCTTGAACCAATTGAAAGGGAAGAAATAATCATAATATATTGTTCTAACGCATACAAGTGATATTGTATGCAGCATATCATATTTCATACCAATACATGAAACTTTGTTTTCATTAGTAATGGTTCAGCTATTTATGGAAGGCATTCAATGCTAAACAATCATCATCAAGATGAATTATCTTGATTACACAATCTGAAAACTATGCTCAATTTATATTGAACAAGTAACTTTATGAATGTCAAACGTAGGTTGACCATGAATGTACATGTGATCATCTTATTGATGCATCTTTTCAACATACACATGATAGGTGAACGGGCCCTTATTCACCTTTTATTCTTTTCAGATTTTGAGGGATCCAATCCCAAAATTAGTTGGTCCAATCAACTTATCATGAGAACAAGCAACATTAAAGTTTATGAAGAATTTTCTAATTCTTCAATATATGTTCAATACTCAGTATGCACACTTCGGGATATCACAATTGTTCATGTCAAATTATGAACTTTTAATCTATTAAACTCCAAGTTTACCATGATATGTGTTTTTGCTTTAGTAAATTTCAGATTTACTATTATATGAATAAATTTCAGATTTACTACTTCAGAAGTAGATTTCAAAATTATTCAACCCCTTTCGAAGGTGAGTTGTGATACAATCACAATCAAGTGAACGTTTGCATTAATAAGTTTCTCATTCCCTAGGAATGTAATATAATTGTGCCTTAAGCTTGTCAAATTATGATAGCTTATAACCTCTTTTAAGATTTTGCTGCTTCAGAAGCAAATCAAGGCACACATATGATGTAGAGAATTCTTCTCTAGTATATCTTATAATCATATAAGCGTGTGAAAATATCATCACTTTTGATGATCATTATCATATTGTCCCTCCACGCGTATATTCGTGCATTCAATCACTTGTCTTCTTTCAGACATATTACGCACTGTTACCACATACACCTCAAGAATGAAGTAAGTTTTCATATTTCAGACTTATCATATATTGCTACCACATTCACTTCATGGAATGGAGCATATTCAATGGGTCGAATTTCATGACTTTTCATTAAACACCCATTATTTTGCCTTAGCCATCATAATATCATCAATATGGTGTATTGAGATTCAAACTCAATATCTTATCCATATAAAGGCGTCTTAGGCATAATCCGATGGGACTTAAATCCCTTTAAACAATATTATTCTTCGAGAATAAATTTTAAAGTATAAATGGTTCCAAACCATTATGTTCCCATAGATCTAACAAATCCAATAATAATTATATCATTAATAGCAAATACAAATAAATAAGAAATTAAAAATAATATCTTCCTGCAATTCAAGAAATAAGTGTGAATTATTTGTATTTTACCAATTAGCAGATACATGCTTATTTTATTTATTTACAAACAATATTAATATCGGTTGCTGGAAAGCATGACTTCTATCTTATGTATAAAAATAATATAATAATACATAAGATTATATTTAACCACAAAAATTACGTAGATGTACAATGGGAACTTCACACAAGGTTGAAATAACGGCACTTATTTTCTGACTAATATATGCCAATATTTAAAGTGGTTAGGCGTTTGATTTTTTTTCCCTCTATCCTCAAGATTAAGTTTATTCTAGTATAATATACGTATATAAATCATAAACACAAACAGAGAGAAAACACGGATAGAGAAAAGAAAAATTCGCTCAACCTTTCGTATTCGAAATATGCATGACCTTGTGTTACAAACTTTGTTCTTACCGACTGCACTTTTCTCGCCAAAATTACTTGTTCATCTATCTCAGCTGATTTGAGACTCGTACTGATAATATGTTATAAAACAAGAAAGAACAAGAAGAATAGTAGAGAGAATAGAGAGAGTGGTTCTTATTTCTTCTCTTGAGGGATGAGAGATCATCAGATTGTAAATACAATGAAAAAAACCCCTCTATTTATAGAAAAAATTTACTCCTAGTCTGAGTAAAAGACAGATGCTTCAAATCCTAAAAGATATCAAAGTAGATCTTGATAGACATTCACTATAATGTAAATACGTTTATAACAAAGTTTACCTTATTTGATTAATAGAGACGAGTTCAAAGAGTTCATTCATAGAGACAAGAATTCAAAGAGACTCGGCCATATGATGAATACCGGAACTGTTTTCTTGTTTGGGCGTTGGCACTGTGTAGAGACCTGATAATCCAAAAAATTTCACTAATAGGGCTAATTAGCAAAATGATCTATTTTTTTTTTTTTT
This sequence comes from Capsicum annuum, assembly GCF_002878395.1. NCBI lineage: Eukaryota > Viridiplantae > Streptophyta > Magnoliopsida > Solanales > Solanaceae > Capsicum > Capsicum annuum. The sequence goes on along the minus strand of NC_061111.1, from coordinate 157,833,591 downwards.
TAAAATACTAACTTCAATGAAGAATTGAGCTATAATAATCTACCTCTATAATATATTAAACGTGTGTGTTATAAATGTATTCATATTATCAAGATCTAGTTGATATCTATCAGGATTTGAAGTATTTGTCTTTTAGTGAGAAATTATGAGTAAATTTCCCCTATAAATAGGAAGAGTTTCCTTCATTGTAAATCATACATCAAGATCCCCAAGAGAAATAATTACTCTCTCTTCTCTCTCTATTAATTCTTGTTTATATTTTCTTGTTCTTATTTTTATATTTCATAACACGTTATCAGCACGAGACTCTGCCAAACAAGATGAGATTATAAATCTAAAGGTAATTTCATGGTTAGTAATTTCTTATGTTATCTGTCTTTTGTTACTAATATTATAATTGATTTGAGGAAAAATAATTGATTTGAAATCATTTATGTTTTAAATTTATTCCTCAAGAACAATATTATCAAAATAGATGATACTATGTTGGGTTTAAGTTCCATCAATTTATGTCTAAGACGTCTTTATATGGGTAAGACGTTGAGTTTGAATCTCAATGCACCATATTGATGGTATTATGATGGCTAAGGCAAAATAATGTATTTTTAATGAAGAGTCATGAAATATGTCCCATTGAATATGCTTCATTTCATGAAGTGAATGTGGTAGCAATATATGATAAGTCTGAAATATGACAACTTACTTTGTTCTTGAAGTGTATGTGATAGTAGTGCATAATATGTCTGAAAAAAGACAAGTGATTGAATGCACGAATATACGCGTATAGGGACAATATGATAATGATCATCAAAAGTGATGATATTTTCGCACGCGTATTATGATCATAAGATATATTAGAGAAAAATTCTCTAGATCATATGTATGCCTCGATTTGTTCCTGAAGTAGCAATATTTTGAAAGAGGTTTTAAGCTATCAAATTTGATAGACTTAAGGCATGATTATATTCCATTCCTGAGGAATAAGGATTTTGATTGTTTTAATACAAACGTGCACTAGATTGTGATGGTATCACAACTCATCTCCGAAAGAGGCAGAATAACTGAGGAGAATAATTTTGAAATCTACTTCTGAAGTAGTAAATCAGAAATTTATTCATGTAATAGTAAGTTAAAATTTACTAAAGTAAAAAGCACATGTCATGGTAAACTAAGAGTTTACTAGCATAAAAGTTTATAAGTTGACATGAACGATTGCGACATTTTAAAGATGTGCATATTAAGTATTAAACATATATTGAAGAATTCAAAAATTCTTCATGAATTTTAATGTTGTTTGTTCTCATGATACGTTGGTTGGACCATCTAATTTTGGGATTGAATCCCTTAAAATCTGAAAAGTATAAAAGGTGAATATGAGTCCGTTCTCCTATCATGCGATATGTTGAAATGATGCATCAATTAGATGATCACATGTATATTTGTTGTCAACCTGTAGTTTGACATTCATAAAGTTGCTTGCTAAATAAAATTGAGTTAAGAACATAATTTTCAGATTGTGAAAGACAATTCATCTTGATGATGATGGTTTGACATTGAATGCCTTCGATAAATAGCTAAGCCATTGTTAATGAGAACAAAGCTTCATGTGTTGGTCTAAAATATGATATGTTGCATACAATAACACTTGTATGGATTAGACCAATAAATTATGATTATTTCTTCCCTCTCAATTGGTTCAAGGTCAGGAACCACATGTTGTCCATCTAATAATTTTGATGTGCGGTATACGATTAATGAATATACCATGATGCACAAAAATGGACTCCTCAAAGAAGATGTGAATGAATGTTAGTTTTTCTAACATAAGGAGGAGATTATAAACAGCTGTAAAATATGTTAGAAATTATCATAATATCCTCATTCATAAGATAATTTAAGTCAAATGCCGAAAGCATCTCATATTTAAGTTGCAAGTGCTCTTATTTTGTGTCCTTGAAGGACAAAGTCTGCATGCTTGAAACATGGTATACTAATCGGTTCCAAATGAAATAAGAAGCAAATAATCATAATAAGAAGACAATGTGCTCTTGAAGAGCCTACGACATAACACTTCATGAAACCTTATGATAGGTTCAGGTACCTGAAAATAAAGAAATGATGAGATCTCAAAATTGTATGTCACATTGCGAACCGATATAAAATGAGAAACCGTCGACGATAACTTTGATACAATATTGGCGCAATATTGTGAAATATTATGAGGATCTGAATTCTATGTTAATTTAATCATGCTGACGTAGAAATATTTATCAAGTGGCATGAAAAGATGCATCTTGGTAAGCATAACACTTATTTGATTTGCAGTCTAGACACTTGAAGATGTCACACATATTGATATTATCACTTGAAAAAAATGCATATGAAAATCCTTAAAGGATTCAAAATGCCTGAAGTATACAAAGTTTCTGGAAAAACTTGTTTATTATCCTTATAAGAGATAAATTGATGGTCTGAATATTGTTGAAACTCTTGGAGAGTTTTCAAAAGAAATAGATTATTTGCTGAAATGAGAAATATACTGAATTTGATTGGTTGTGAAGTACCATATCTTAGTGCAATTGATGCGCTCATGTATCTTGCAAATACTACAAGGCCTGATATAGTCTTTTCAGTCAATTTATTAGCAAGGTATATTTTTGCTTCTAGTAGGAGACACCGAAATGGAATAAAAGACATGAGCTTATTATAAAGATTGCAGTCCCTATTTTGTTGATTATGCTGATGTTGGGTATTTATTTAACCCACATAAATCTCGATCTCAAATAAGCTATATGTTCACATGTGGGCTACTGTCATATCTTGGAGATATACAAAACAATCTATCTACCCACTTCATCGAACCATACTGAGATAATAATTATTCATGAAACTAGCCAAAAATGTGTATTGTTGAGGTCCAAGATACATATCATTTGAGAAAAATATGATTTGAAATATGATAATGTACCCATAGTTTCATACATAGATAATGCAACATGCATAATACATCTTAATAGAGGATTCATAAAAGGAGATAGAATGAAGCACACTTCATCAAAGTTTTTCTACATACACGAGCTACAAAAGAAAGGAGATATTAACGTGCAACAGATTCGTTCAAGTGACAATATGGCTGATTTATTCACCAAGTCTCCTCCAATTGCAACTTTCAAGAAGATGGTGCACAAGATCGGGATGCAAAGGTTCAAGGATGTTCTCATTAGGGGGAGTTAATACGCGATGTACTTTTTTTTTCTTACGAGGTTTTGTCCCACTGAACTTTCCTTCTAAGATTTTTAATGAGGCAACCTATATGCGTATTGTTAGAGATGTGTACTCTTTTTTCTTCACTAGATTTTTTTCCACTGGATTTTTTTTCTAGTAAGGTTGTAACGAGGAACATTATCTATCAAATATACATTCAAAGGGAGTGTTATAAATGTATTCATATTATAGTGAATGTCTATCAAGATCTAGTTGATATCTATCAGGATTTGAAGTGTCTGTCTTTTAGTGAGAAATTAAGAGTAAATTTCCCTTATAAATAGAAGAGTTTTCTTCATTGTAAATCACACATCAAGATCTCCAAGAGAAATAATTACTCTCTCTTCTCTCTCTATTTATTCCTGTTTTTGTTTATATTTTCTTGTTCTTATTTTTATATTTCATAACAGTGTGAAAATTCTTACAAAATATTTAAACTTTTGCCCTTCATTCAAAATTTCGCAATAGATAAAATTGTCTTTTGATTTATTTACTCAAATTAAAAATATAAGAAAAAAACATTCGACTAAGCATTTTATTGAGAAAAGTCATTAAAAAATCCCTGAACTTGTCCGCTCAACTCACTTTAGCACTTAAACTTAACTTCTATTTATTTACCCCCTTAATAGCTTTAAAGTGAATTAAATTCACCCTCAAAATTACAATCCCACTCTCACTACGGAGCGTGCACTACACCCGCGCCATGCCAGTGCCACATCAGTGCCAGGTCATTGCCACATAAGAAAATAAAATTTTTTTTAAAAAAATAATCCCACGCACATATTATTTATATATATATATATTTAAAAAATATATATTTACTATTTATATATATATATATATATATAAATCCCTTTCTTCTTCACACCCCCACCCCACCCCACCCACCCCCTCCTTCTTCAGATCACATCCCCCCTTCCCCAGACCCTTCCCCTCTCCACCCGCGCTCTTCCAGCCCCTCCCCCACCCTTCTCTTTCTCCCCTTTCAATTCTCACCCCTGCAATGTCTCTTCCTCCATTTTTTTTCATTTTCTCCATTAACACCATTAGAGAACAACCATGAACACAACAATTTAAAGTTTTTCCACATTATTTCAACCTTCACTTCAAAATACCTGCAAATTCAATTTATTATTATGAAAATTGAAAAAAAAGATAAATTAAAATGAAATTTTTTTGCAAGAATTAGATGAAAATTGTTTAACCTTACAAAAAATTTGCTTCGTTTTCAGCTTTGTGTTTGTTGGTAGAGTTTTTTTTTTTTTAAATATATATTGAAGAAAGACTTTGAAGGTTGAAAAAAAGGTGTAAGATAATTGATGATGAGGGTGGGGAGGGGGTGATGGGAATGAGAGCGGGTAAAAGAAGAAGATGAAGCGGGTTCTTGATTTTTTTTTTTAATTTATACATATATATATATACAATAACAACAACATACCCAGTGTATCACCACCTAGTGGAGTCTGGGAAGGGTAGAGTGTACGCAGACCATCTCATTACCTCAAGAGAAGTAGAGAGGTTGTTTCCGATAGACTCCCAGCTTAGGACCAATAATAGTATAACAAATACAAAAAGTAAGTGGAGACAGACTAGTATGGTACACAAAACAAACTAACAATATAACAAACACAAAAGATAAGTGCATAATAAACTAGTACGGGATGCAAAAAAACCAACACCACTAACCCCAAAAACTACAGCCCCAACACTATGAACCATATATATAATAAAGTGGGTCATTTTAAAAAAAAATCACTCATTTTTTTTTTGCCACGTCAGCTTTAGGGGTGAATTTAATTCACTTTAAAGTTATTAAGGGGGCTAAATAGATGAAAGTTAAGTTTAAGTGCTAAAGTGAGTTGAGCGGATAAGTTTAGGGGGGTTTTTATGACTCGAATATGGGTATAGTACTTGTAGGAATGTCTTATTTTAAACTTAGAAATTCCTTAATATTTGACAACTTTAAAGTACTTAATTAAACTTAGAAATCTCTATATATAATAAAGCAAAATAGTCTAGCCAAAAATTATGCCAAGTGGTATCTTAAGAACTAGCTACTTGACATTTGACAACAAAAAACTATCATTTTATAACAAAAAACTATTTTATTGATTATTTAAATATTTAATATTAGTTCATGTTTCATATTGTGGTTAAAAATAATTAAGATTCATTCCTATTGGATGAAAACTCATATGATTTTTTAATTATTTTTTATTAAGATTAGTATTTACTTATTTCATATTATTTTATATTTTATTAATTATTTATTTATTAAAGTTGTTTTGTTAATTATTTAAATATTCAATATTATTTCATATCTATATATATAATAAAGCAAAATAGTCTAGCAAAAAATTATGCCAAGTGATATCTTAAGAACTAGCTACTTGACATTTGACAACAAAAAACTATCATTTTATAACAAAAAACTATTTTGTTGATTATTTAAATATTTAATATTATTTCATGTTTCATATTGTGGTAAAAAATAATTAAGATTCATTCCTATGGGGTGAAAACTCATATGATTTTTTAATTATTTTTTATTAAGATTAGTAGTAAATTATTTCATATTATTTTATATTTTATTAATTATTTATTTATTAAAGTTGTTTTGTTAATTATTTAAATATTCAATATCATTTCATATTGTGGTAAAAATCAATTCTTTCAAAAGTTGTATGTATTGTTATTATTGTTAAAACTTATGACACTACAATCCAAATTTTGTCAATTAATTATAATCAAACAATTTATATAATAAATATTATAGTCATTTTAAAATAAAAAATATTGAAAAAAAATGTCATCCCTCTAAGTATGTAACCAATTTAAATAATGAGATTATATTAAGAGTCACAATTGGATTAATCAATTAGTAATCAAGCAACTTATATAAAAGAAGATTATTATGACCAAAAAGTCATTCCAATTTTTTTTAAAAAAAATTATGAAAATAATGACATCCCTTGAAGTATGCAAACAATTAATTTAAATAATATAAATAATATTATAAAAATAATGTTTTGAAATATATACTATTTTAAAAATATATATGGAGTAGAAAACAATGTTAAAAATTAGTTAGGATTGACTACTATAGTACTATTGTAGCAGTAAATGTATTTCAAATACATAATTAAATTCTCTTTAAATAATAATAGTTTAGGATGATTCCTTAATTTAAGCCACTTAATTATGGAGGAAATCAATCACGCCGTACATGATTAGGATTTATATTAATTATGTTTTGGAGTCAATTAGAATGTAAATCATCAATTACATTATTTTCTATTATGAAATATATTGTGATCTTATTAGAATTTAGAATTTTTTTAAAAGGTTAGTGTTACACACGGAAAGATCTTATGGATATGATTAGGCTAAAGTAGAGGTAGTATATAACCTCTCTATATGGAAAACTAAAGTTAAGGTATAGAGTTCAAACGAAATTCTTATTTTTAAATAATTATTCTATTAAATATGGTAAATTTTATGGAGAAAATATTTTATATATTGAAAGATGTAATGTTTTTTTTTTTTAAATGCAATTAGATGTAAAAGCTGATAGCCTTTTTAAGGTAGACATTTACCATTTACAAGTCACCACAAATATTTCATTGTCCTATTGATTCAAAATTTGACATATCGTTATCAATCATTTTTATTTTTCTTAAAAATCTATCATGATTTATGTAATTTTAAAGCACACATATACTTATTATAAACTGTTGAAGAAAAAAATCAAGACTATAACATGTGAGTTTGCCATAGTTTCTTCTTCTTCTTTTTTTCTTTCGATGTTTGAGTATCTCTACTATCTAAATTTTTTATCTGAAATGATCATAAAAATTACAGTTTTAAATTTGATTAGTTGCACGTTTTACTGAATAAGTAATTGATAACGAGAATTTTTTCTTGTTGCAGGTTCAATTATATTTAGCTTACAAATGCATATCATATTAACTCTTTAGCTATCATGAACTGAAAAGACAAGAAAATAATTACCAAAATAGCGATCAGTTTATACATCAAATCAAGTTGGATATATAGGTGGGTGCTTCTTACTACTTTATATTTAATTCTATATTAGAATTTTCACTTATGCCTTTTTTCTTCTTATTTTTTGAGTGTTTTTTAAGGAACTAGCCACTTGGTATTTTGGCAAAGAAGTTAGCCTAAAATTAAGTCAAGTGGCATATTGAGAACTAGCCACTTAGTATTTTGGCAACAAGAATCTATTGTAACATATCGTTATCAATCATTTTTCTTTTTCTTGAAATTCTACCATGATTTATGTAATTTTAAAGCACGCATATACTTACTATAAATTGTTGAAGAAAAAAATTAAGACTATAACATGTGAGCTTGCCATAGTTTTTTTTTTTTTTCTTTCGATGTTTGAGTATTCTACTATCTAAATTCTTTATGAGAGATGATCATAAAAAATGTACTTTTAAATTTGATTAGTTGCACGTTTTACTGAATAAGTAATTTATAACTAGAATTTTTTCTTCTTGCAGGTTCAATTATATTTAGCTTACAAATACATATCATATTAACTCTTTAGCTGTCATAAACTGAAAAGATAAGGAAATAATTACCAAAATAGAGATCAGTTTATACATCAAATCAAGCTGGATATATAGGTGGGTGCTTCTTACTACTTTATATTTAATTCTATATTAGAATTTTCACTTAAGTTTTTTTCTTCTTATTTTTTGAGTGTTTTTTCAGGAACTAGCCACTTGGTATTTTGGCAAAGAAGTTAGCCTAAAATTAAGTCAAGTGACATATTGAGAACTAGCCACTTAGTATTTTGACAACAAGAATCTATTGTTGGCAACAAAATTTATTTTGGTGATTATTTTAGTGAATAATCAATTAGTAATCAAGCAACTTATATAGAAAAAATTACGATGACTAAAAAGTCATTTCAAATTAAAAAATATTTCAGTAGAGATGTCATTCCTTAGAATATTTGAACAATTAATTTAAACAACACAAATAATAATATTATAAAAAGTAAATGTTTATGATTTTACTACAATTGAGTAAATCAAGAAAATATTACAAAAAATCATTTAGTAAATAGTAAACATGTAACTTATATGAATAAGATTATAATAACCAAAAATTTATTTCAAAATAAAAAAAATATTATGAAAAAGATGTTATCCCTTAAAAATATACATCATTAATTTAAATAATAATGTTATTTAAAAATATTTATGATTTCACTGCAATTTAGTAAATCAAAAAAGTATTACGAAAAAAATTAATTTAAGAATAACTAATTAATAATCAAGTAACTTATATGAAAAAGATTATTATGACAAATAAGTCCTTCCAAAAGTAAAAATATTATGAAAAAGATGTCATCACTCAAAATGTGTATATAATTAATTTAAATAACAATATTATATAAAAAAACAACATTTATGATTTGATTACAATTGACTAAATTAAGAAAGTATCTAGAAATATCAATTAAGGGAATAATCAATTATTAATCAAACAACTTATATGAAAAAAAATTAGGATAAATGACCTTCTGGACCTCTGTACTATGTCGGTTTTGTAAGTTGGACACTTCTACTTATATGTTTGTCATCTGAACCCTTGAATCCATTAAAAAACAATATTTTGCACCCTTTGACCGTTGACCTTGTCTATGTGGCATTGAAATGGTGACTAGGATAAAGAGAGTGTAGCCACTCGCCTGGAGTGCGAGTGGGGGTCAATTTTTGGCCAATTTTACATTAAAATAATTAAAAAAAATAAAAATAATATTAAAATTTTAAAAGGGTCCTTTTTTCTCTCTCCATCTTTTCTAATTTAAAATATTTTAATAAAATTTAAAATAATTTTAAAATATTTTTACAAATTTAAAAATAATTTTAAAATATTTTTAATTTTTTTTTTTAAAATATTTTTTCCCTCCCCACCCCACCCCAACACCCGTCCAGCCCTTCCCCACCCCCACCCCAGCTCGTCCCTACCCTATACCCTACCAACCTCATCCCACCCCACCTCAGCTCCGTCCCCACCCCCCACACCTCACCAGCCCCATCCAGTCCCTCCCCATCCCACCCCCAGCCCCCACACCCCACCCCAACACTCTTTCAGCCCCCCCACCACCTTCACTTTTTATTTTTTATTTTAATTTTTCCTCAATTCAATTCTTTTCATTTTTTTTGAATAAAAATTTAAATTTGAAATTTTTTTTTTTTGAGATTAAAATTTAAATTTGAATTGAAAGTGAGTGATAGTGAATATTGAAAAAAATTAGTGAATTTCGCTCGAAAAAAATTAAACTTTTTGTGAATTTTTTAAAGATATTCAAATTTAAAAATCAAAAATTTATTATGTTTTGTATATATGAATTTATAGTTAAAAATTTAAATTAGTTGGAGAGAAATTTTAATTATTTGGAATGAATTTGATATTTAATTTTTGAGCAAAAATAAAAACATGATTATTCAAATTTTTCTACAATTATAAATTTTTCTTATTTAATTAAATTAATTTTAATATTTAATTTGTTATTTAGCATTTTAAAAATGACTTGAAATTTAATGTAATACTTTTTTTAATTTTTTAATTTTTTTATGTTTTAATTTTTTTAAATGATGTGGCAGCTGACGTGGAAGATGAGGCAGACGTGGCAGCTAACGTGGGGAGAGTGTGTTACACTCATCAAAAAAAGATTTAAAATGTTTCTTTTTAGTGGGTTCAGGGGTCCAGATGACAAACATGTAAGTAGAAGTATCCAACTTACAAAATCGACATAGTACAACGGTGCAGAAGTTCATTTTGCCAAAAAAAAAAAAGTAACAATCAAAGAGTTAATCCAAAATTAAAAATATTATGAAAAAAATGTGACCACTCAAATCTTTGGACTACAAAATGGAAGAAATTTATTTCAATATATTTCAAGTAATTTTATTTAAAAAATATGCATTCATATTTATTGGAAGGATTTTCATTTGATATATTTTAAGTAATCTATGTTTAAAACAATATGCACTCATATTTAATGAAAGGATTTTCATAATTGAGAATAACTATCATTGAATAATAATATTATCATTCTATATTAGGAAATGAATAAATGATAGTCTTGAATTTAAAAGGAGGGTAGATTGAAAATAAATAAATATTAAATTTTTATAAAAATGAATATTACTACACAGAAAAGATTACATAATATTTATTGAAAATAACTACAAAAATTACATAGTCCTAATTAATATTTGAAGTCAAATAAAATTTTGCCTTACAAAGTAATTCTTTAGTTGACCAATTATATAACTTTATATATGTCTGTAAGAATAATTTTGGATTTTAAAATAATCAAATTTGAAAAAGATACTTCGTTTTAATGAACAAAAATTAATTTAAAAAGATTAAATTATCTTATATAAAAATTGAAACGTGTAGATCAATAAAATAAATTAGGAATAAATATTTCTTAATAATAAAAATATCAATAAAAATCTATAATAATTTTTATATGATGAAACGTAGGTGTGAGTTACTAATTATATGCAATTGAAGTATTACCATAAAATGAATATTTATATGACAAAAAGTATTTATGATTTCATTCAATGTAAATTAAGGAAGCATGACAAATTTGATTGAAAAATATAAATATAAAATGAATAATCAAATAACAATTATATACATGTATATGGAAACGAATATCGTACCAATTGCAATTAATTTAGAAGTTTTAATGCCATAACAATTTACCATTGTATAAAAAGGTTACACTCAGTAAAAGATAATTAATTTCTGCCATAACATATTGGAAAAGATGAATTGTGCAAATAATTTCTGCCACAACTTATTTTGTCGTGATTATTGCTAGGATCTCAATTTACTTTGAGTATAGATTTTTCTTAATTTATCAAGTCAACTAAATATACAGGTTATGTTGCATATTCATTTTATTTTCTATACGTTGTGAAAATTTTATGAGCCAGTATTCATGTACTTTATGTTTTATAAAAAGTATAATCTATACTCTTTGAAGATTTAAGTTAGTGATCTTTTATATGTCATACATTTTTAAAGACTTAAAAAAGTTTATCTTGATCGAAATGTGCAATGAGAATTTTAGCAATAACATAAAAATTTACAAGTTATACATTAAATATGAAGAAACTAATATTGATATTAGATAGTTGATTTTCTTGCGTTGCAAATATTGTTGCTTTAGATTTTAGTGAGATAATAATGTGATTTCAAAAATCAATAAATTATGATACTAAATTATTAATTCATTATATTTCTTTATGTTAGGATTAATACTTGATTTGTCTATACTATATTTTTATATGGTATAATTAATAATTAATTTGTAAATTAAATTGTGTAATTTTAATAGTATATTAAAAGTTTTGTGATATTATATTAGTAATGATAGTTAAGTGACCTTAGTAAAAAAATGATAGTTGTATAACTATCTATGAAATTTACTCGACACTAGAATTACTATCTCAAAAGCTATATCTCGAAGATCAAAATTTGGGTGAGCATCTCGTGGCTGATGCTCAATGGGCAATGCTCAAATTCAATAAATCAAATACTAATGAATATTGATTTTTTCAAATTCATTATATTTAAATTTTTACTGCAAATATTACTGTACTTTTACGTAGCTTATTATTCTAATGAGAAAGTAAAGGTCATTTATCATTTGTTATTTATAAACATTATGCTACAAACTTTCTTATTTTTTGTTTTAGTTGATATAAACAGACAATGAGTTCAATCATGTTTATCTTTATATTTGTAACTCTAATTTTAGAATATTTTAGATCTTTTGGTGCAATAATTATTTTGATCTACTTTGTATAATATAAAGGATAAAGATGAATAAGATTAATATCTTATTATACTGATGAACATAATTGTTTTATTATTAGTTGAATGTTCTAAGATGGGAGAGAATTCAATTTCGATAGGGATTAATATTTATAATTTCATTCAAATTGAGTAAATTGAGAAAGTATGATGGGGTTGATCGAAAATAGAATTGAAGAGTGAATATTCAAACCTATGAAGAACTATACCATTTATCCGAAACAATAATATACGATAAGATTCATTAATATTTGTTGGTCCATTATCATAAGAGAATAAGTGAACATTGTTAAATCGTGCAAACAGAATAGAACTTTAGATAATGTTATAAGTTATTTATTGAAAAATTGATAATAAAAAAATACGAGAGAGGAAAAATTGACTATTATTGAAACTTTGCTCAAAATATTTGCCTTGATGCAAAAATATTTTAAATTTATAAAAAATACACTATGATGAAGATTGTGCAAAGGAATACAAAATCTAGTTTGAAAGAAAATTCTATTAAGACAAAAAAAGAGAAGGGAAAACTCCTTTCTTCCTCTTGATAAGAGGGTGCAAATTAAGATATTTAAATATAAAAGAATTTAAATTTCAAGTTAAAATTTTACAGAAAAGTCTCGTGTGCATAACTCTAAAACATATATTTCATTAGTTCTTTGTTTTTCTAACCAAATTTAGAAGTAAGTCCTTAACTAATAATAATTATGTTAAATATGCATTTTTGTTTGTAATTATATATTTTTTTACAACATAAATCAATATAGATCACAATATTATCTAATATTCTCAAATAATTATATTACAATATAATATTATTTGCATGCAAATACTAACTTTTGAAAGAAATGTTTAAGTTTTATGTAATTAATGATATTAAGTTCAATATTTTAATAGTTATTTTTGGTATTGCATAAATTTATTAATTTCAAATGTGTGAACGATATTGAATAAATTTTTTATTATATAAAATTAATAAGATAATAATATCTATAATAAATTTCATTTAATATCGATCACGCGAGTACAAATACTAATTTAATTTAAAATAGAAAAGAAAATACTCGAAAGATGATTTTGTTTATTGTGTGATTTTTTAATTAAGAGCAAAAAGTTCAAATTTTTTAAGAGTCTTCACATAATGTAGATGTAGATTATAGATGTTGATTATTAAAGCTCAATTCTTTATTGAAGTTATTTTTTTATTTTATTTTAAAATAAAATAATAAAAAATAGGCCATTTTTCTCATAAGAGTCCTATTAGTCAATTTTTTTAAAAATATTTTAGCCCTTTTCGATTTCCAATATTCAAATATTGAAAATGGATTACTCAGAAGTTCCATGAGGTCATCGTTCTCGCCAAACAAATTTCGCAGGGTAATAAATTTTTCTTTTTAATAAAACAATCGAGTCCGTGGTGGTCTAACTCCCAAATCAAGTGGGTTGCCATATGGAAATGCGTATCTTTTCGTCTTCCACTTTCCGCCAAATGTCTGTAACCGCCGCCGTACCTCCTTCAACTTCCACCATGTCCTCCCCTGCAACTTCCTCCTCCTGCTCCTCCTCCTCCTCCACACTCGATCTTAATGCCAGAAGAAAGTCGATCAGTACATCCTCCTCCTCCTTCATCAGCACACACAGATTCAAATGCATCATTTCTAGATCCTTCCGGAGCACTTCTTATCCTTCTCCCATCAGGGTCAGACACCTCTCTCCAGTCATGGAATGGCAAGATTGCACGTACGTTGACATCCTCTTTTTATATCAAAATACTTGTTTAGAACTGAGATTTTGATTCGATTTTGCGATTTACTTGCCAAATATGTGGTTGTGGATTACTATTTTCCTATTTTAGTTGTCTTTGAGTTTTGATGGATGCAGGGTCAAAATGGAAGTAGATGTGCCGACTTCAGTTGCTTATAAGTGCTATTCTGATCATGGGGCTATTCCTGAATGGATGCCTTTTATTTCATCTGTAAAGGTGCGCAATGCCATGTTAGTTGCCGGTCAGCTACCTGCTGCATACTCATTCAAATGTTTTCAATCATACTTACTACCTTCTCTTTGCTATTAAACTCTTTAAGGTCTGAACGACTGTTGACTAATCTTTTTGTCTGTTTTTTCAGAATGATGCATTTCAGTATTGCTCCATTGCTCATTTTATTTGATTGTGTTTGACTAGATGCGGAATTAAGTGCCATTGGTTGACTGGTTAGTCGTGGAAAAAAATGTTAAAAGTAGTGATCGGAAGTGTTAAATGTAATACTGTTAGGATCGTTTGGTACATGGGATGGAGTAAGATATCGTTGGGAAATCCCACCTTCTATATGGTATAGTAATCCCACCATTTTAGTATAAATGGTGGGATAAAATAATCAGGTTATTAGCTAGTACCTCAAACTAAACGTGAGATAAAGTTAATCCTAAATTTTGTCTCGGGATTATTATTCTAATCCCACTTACCAAATGACATCTTCAGAAATTAGTCTGCTAGAGAGAACTCTTGATATTGAAGTCTAAAATTAAGTCAAACGAATTTAAAATTCTTGAATGTTATTAGGGGAATGATGTTAGACATTTTGGGGACTTCTAAAATGGAAAGAGTGTCATATAAATTGAACGGAGGAAATATTACCTTCTCTTTTGCAATTTCTTTCCAGGATGTTAAGTATTTTTGCTATATTGCTGGCTTCTGTGCTAGTAGTGTCCTGCATCCTGAATTACTTCTCTTTGTCATCTCGAGCATCTCTTCATCTGTCTCATTGCCTGCTTCACTTAATGAGTATCGTTGGCGGATTTTTGTTTGCACTTTGGATATGAAAAAACCATTCACCGAAAAAAAATTGAAGCTGAATTTGGAATTATAATTTACGGCGTCTACATCTAGTTCATTGATTATTTCAGACATCCATTATACAGCCTCACCTTCTGAATCTCATTCTAAGTGAACTTGATGTTAGACTCTCTTGCCAGATGGTGGAGGATAAGCCTGACTTATCTAGATGGTCACTGAAGTATAAAGCTTTTGGGCAGGATCTTGAATATTCATGGCTTGCTCGACATATGCAGGTAAAATACCCCTTCAGTAAGCACTTCCATGACTTTGCTTCTTTATTTCTAAACTTCAGCTTTCCTGCAGAATGTGGTATTGCTACTCATTTTTCCCCATTTTACAGCCTACTCCAAACCAGAAGCTCCACTGGAGATCTGTGGAGGGCCTTCCTAACAGGTTTTCTGCATCTTAGTTTACTGTTTATTGATATCCAAACAACACATCTACTGAAAGTCACGGATTTATTTTCTTCAATTAGACCAATATGCCATAGATAAAACCCTGAAAGTTTACTTTGGTATCGGTGGCAGAATATTTCTGGTTTCATATCTCGATGAGGCAGTTGGCAACTACAAAATAGCTTGAAATCTAATGTTTTCTGATCAATTCTAAGAACAAATAATCATTGACTCCTAGTATTATTGCAACTCATCAGCAGTTTTATGATGAATTCCTTATCCAAATTGCAGGGGAGCTGTGCGATTTTTTCCCAAAGGCCCATCATCCTGCATCATACAAGTGAGAATTTTACTTATAACAACTTTGTCCTTTTCCTTTAGACTTCAACTTATCTTTATTAAACATTAATTTCTACAAAAAATACTTATGGGATAATTTGGAAGATTCACATGCAGGAAGGGGCAGAAAATGTTATTGCACTTTTTCTTCTAGTTGCGTATAGGCAACACAAAGTTGAGAATATGTTTTTGACAGAAATGGCTATATCCTTTTGATCTTCGATTGCTCAAAATTGATTAGTGCTTTTCCTTTTTTCAGCTAACAGTTTCATATGAAGTGCCTCTATTGTTGGTTCCAGTGGCATCAGTAAGAACTCTGAACTCACATATTAGAAGACGTATTTCACATTGTTGTTTAGAAGTATGCAATCATTATTGAGGTTGCAGATTTATTATGATAGCAGAGGGTATGATTTTCAAGTTTCACTTTATAATTTCATCTATTGTCCAGGCATTGAAACCTTTTTTTGAAAACCTGCTGGCACAAGGGTTGGAACGCTTTGCAACATTTGCTAAGAGCTACTCAGCTGACGTGCACCTAAATGATTTATAAACTAATTTCATGCCAGTAATGGTTCTCTGTCTCTTGCTTTTTGCGTTGGGGAAGAAGCAAAAGAATTGTACAATTATGGGGAATAGATTTTTAAATGAGCAAAATATGAACTGTTAAGTTCTTGGATATTGTACTAGATATAAAACCATTAAGAAATTAAGGGGTCGTTTGGTATCAGGACAATTAGTACAGATTTGCAATGCAAGAATTAGTAATGCAAGAATCGTAGTGTTTGGATTGTTTTTGATCAAGCGTTTGGTTCATGGATCTGTTTTCAACATTATTTCCATTAAGAAATTAAGGGGTCGTTTGGTCTCAGGACAATTAATACAGGTATTTGCAATGCAATAATTGTAGTGTTTGGATAGTTTTTTATCAAGTGTTTGGTTCATGTATTTGTTTTCAACATTATTTTGTAGTGATAGAAATAAATTGCAATCACAAATAAAATATGAAGAAACAAGATTTTTTTATTGCTAAATGATATGAGTACAATTATGTTCCTTTCTTAATTCTTCTCTCTTGATTTTCTCCGTAATCTGAGGGTCGTTAGTAGCCTATTTTTCAACTGTTAGAAGAGTTGGATTTGATCATGAAAGGAGTATTTGGATTTTGTTGATCTCGTATTTGATTATCAAGAAAAGAAAGTTTTGATATATTTTTGAGAAAATTCCATGAGTTATATGGGATTATGGAGATATTTGATCTCTTTATGAATATTCCATGAATTTGTGGGATATTGGAGATACCTCTTTAAGAGAATATTTTTTCTTTCATATAGGCAATTTAAGGTTTAGAATAGAGTAGCCACCAAGTTAGGTTTAGGGTAAAGTAGCCTTCAAGAACTCTAATAAAAATTGGATACTCCTTGTAGAGTCCACAAAATTTCGATGTCTACAAATGTCCCCTACTTCAAGGCTTGTCGGAGTGTAGAATTAATGAAACTCAAATACGAGTGTTGAAGTATTCATAGAATTTCCGTCTTTGCGGTCTTGAGGCTACAAATTTGTAGATCTGATTTTTGAGAGAAAAGATGAAGGGCAAATTTGGTGTCACGCCCCTAACCTAGCCTAGATAGGGTGGACAAGAATTGTATAAGCATCAACTATGTGGCTGACATATATACTATGCGGAGAAGTTACAATCTACAAATAATGATTAAAGGCTATGTACAACTCAATCCTATCTCATTGAATATTTATTTGATATAAATATGTGGAACTATGACCACGTATGAGAATTTATCTCGGTCTACGAAGCCTCTAAGAGATTATAACTGTACTAGAGAAGGTGGCCGGGGCAGGGGCCCTACATATCCAAACTATAACTAGAAATACGATTAAATAGTACTCGACGTTTAATAGCCTCAGATAAGAGAGGAGCTCACCGACTGCTTTGGTGAATACAAACAAGTGCCTAGTATAGAAGTCTGCTCATCAATATACTTGATCCTGTATTTACAGAAATACAGTGCCCCCGAACTTAGGGACGTTAGTACATATAAAATATGTACTAGTATGTAAAGCAGACAGAATAACAAGTAAATATATAAGGATGCTCAATGAGTCAAATAATAGAATGAGCAACTGCGGACGACTGAATACTAGAAACTCTTATATGAAACTATAACCTATGAAAGAAAGGGTGACAAGTACACCATATAAGACTATTACCTATGTATCTTCCTTATTAACTTATCATGTAACCGCTTATGAGTAAATCATCTTATTAAGGGCCTAGTAATTTGCCTAAGTGATGTCCTGTGCTCCACTTTTAATACAAATAATCATATAATAGCCCACCAAGGGCATTCTATATCAAATGTACCATATGTGTTACCAAGATACTCCTGACTATGATTTTATATGTATAACTGTAATCGTGGTTTGATATAGGGTATGCCCCTCCTTGGGGCTCACTATAAGGGTTTGTCTGCAGGCCATATGTGCCATAAATTGGCTCGAGTCAGGGGCACCCCAGCTGACTCCAAATGCAAATGATGCCACAAGGACGGATACGCCACAATGTTTGGGTTCACGGTAGTGGTATGGTCATAACTCTGTGCATAGAATTACGTCGCGCGTGTGCCAAGCAAAACCTAATACGCTCTCTCTATGATGGTAAACCTTTAACATATACTGCCTTAAAGGCCCAAGTAAATTATAATGATAGTTATTTAGCCAGTCAGATAGTATTCCATATACTACTAACTTCCTTAATATGATCCATCTATTTAAACGCTAGTTCTTTCATTATGTCAACTTATAATGCGTCGCTATGTGGTCAGCTATACTAGTGCAGCTATGTTATGGCCATTTACTTTAATTTATAGAATGCGACACCTATATACCATGGGTCTTCTAAGAATTTCTAATGAATACGAGCATTATCAGGCGTAACTCTATTAATACTTGGCTTGACAAGAGAAACATAAATATTGTGACTTCAACAAATAAATGCAGAAAGTGTGAAGGCGAGAAATTTCAAATGGAACAGATGTATAGATATTGAGGGCATATTAGGCATGTAGTTGTGTGTTAAACGTATAGGAAGTGAAGGCTCTATTCACCTATTCAAGTAGGCTATATTTGACTCTTTTAGGAGAAACAAGTGACAATAGATCGTGTCTTAACAACGAAGGAGATTTTTGCTTTACATACCTTAATTTCGAATCCCACAATATATAACAGGCTGTCCTTTTATCTTGCAGTAAGAAATCCCGAGGACTTCATAGATGAAGTAGATTTGCGGTTCCAAACGATCCAAAGATTCCATCTACATAGTCATAATTTATTCACATCATACTCAACTATAAAGTTAAACAATTAGATCATTACGATATTTTATCGAACACCTAGTGGACATAAAGCTCCCCAAACCTTCAACAATGGTGTTTAACCAATCAATAACTCCTATCCTTAAAGAAGAGAATTCTACAAACATACATATATAGAACGACTTACTTCACCGCTGATGAATTAAAAGTTCATCTAATACATAATTCCATCAATTATATCCAATTTAACTTTTTCTTTTATTCAAGAACCTAACTAATCCGACCCATATGAAGAGCTAGTACAAAGAGCCAAATTAAATATCCTCAAACACTTACCAACAATTAAATTCAAGAAAGGGGGTAGAGAATTTATCTCTTGGGGTTCATCCTAACCATAGATTTGAAAAGAATCCCTTGCTGTTGGAAGAAGCTGAAAGGAAACGGAAGAGAGAAGGGAACCTTGGCTACCTTTCTCTTTAGGTACTAGTACTATTTATCTTTTTTATTTGTCCCAATTTTTCTTGCAATTTGCTGAGCAAGGAAGAGGGTAAAAAAGGAATTTCTCTAGGTTGTACCACATTCTGGAGAACATGGCCAAGTAAAAAAAATTTCTTCCTCCCCTTTAATTCACAAATACTATTTTTAGAAAGTGTTTAAAGTGGTATCCACTACACCAAATATATATATATATATACACACACACACATAATATAATTTTTTTTAAAATATATGTACTATGTAAATCTCTATGGATTAAGTTTATACTCATCTAAAATATTAAAATAGACGTTAAAATTAATCGAGGTGTTATAATCTCCCCCACTTAGGATCATTCGTCCTCGAATGATGTGTATAACATATTTCAACTCCTATAATTATCCAAGACATTTATGAGATCATTTACTCAACTTCCACTTTCCTTAATCTACCTCAAGGTCTTAAAATTTGGCTAACTCTTAAATTTTTCAAAAATTTTGACAGAGTTTTCCCTATAAATAGGCCTATTGGGAATCTGTCAGCTAACTAGAATACATATGTCTATGCTTCACAGAGCGGTCACGACAAATACAAGGCAAAATGTATGTAAATATGCTTCACAGAGTGTTACGATACATACAAGCTAAATTATATACAAATACGTTTCACAAAGCATCAAGACAAATACAATATCCAACAAATAACACATGAGGCTCTATTTGGCTGTATAATCAATTAATAGCTATAATCAATACGGTAAATACATTATACTCAACATCTAGAAGTAGCATTCAGGCAAATTTCTAGAATCATAGTCACACATAATGCGTATTCAGATGGTTTATTAAACAGGTTAAATATCTCACCTTCTGTCCTTATGTTGAAGTAACTCACCAGAGAAGAACACCTTAGATTTTGGGGATTATAAGCATAAATCATATCCTCGAGACGTTAGGGTGGTATACACACAAGGAATGTTGGGTGATCTATAGCTCTACTTGGAGTCTATCATCCCACTTAGGCAACCTAGATAATCTCTATATATTAATATAAGTCATACATCATTTGTTTCTCCTTATACACTTAGGGCTCAGCTTGTCGATTCTGCAGAGTCACTTCATGCCTTTCCTAGGTGATACCTGTCTAATCAATCAATCATACAGTAACTGTAACATGTTAGCAAATAGGCATGAATTGCATGTACCTATACTAACACCTAAGCCGCAAAAGGACTTTTAACTTATAAATATATAAACTCTAGCAGTTGTGTAACTTATGAAGTAGTAAAATATAAGAACATATAGGCAATGTACAAGTAGATTCTGAAAACCTATGACGCATGAATATATGAACTATAAATAACTTGTGAACATGTGGGCTAAAAAAAATTGACATGTGAACAGTTGGATTATAGCACGAAATCTGTCATTTGATCACATAGACAGGTAAAATCTTAATACCTAATACATGGCGCTATAAAAAGTGCAAACATATAGCATATAATGAGTTACTTTCGATATATAAGAAGATAAAATGTAAAAGCACCTAGTACCTCTGTTCTAGGATTGTAAAAGTACATGACGAACAAGTAAACTAATCACAACACTTAAATGTGTTGATTATAAAACTCATAGATAAATATTTACATGTAAATGAATAACCATATGTCATACAAACAAATAGGTCCTTAATATTTCTAAATACATACCCTATGAAACATATGATAGCCAAGTAACTATAACCTAAATACGGTGATATATAAACAAACTTTTTGTCCAACCTATAAGATACAAATAAAAATTTGCAATATATATATATATACATATACATATATATATATATATATATATATATATAATATGTAGACAAATGAACTATATTGTAATATTTATCGTCTAATTATATAATAAGTAAACTATGAAAGTGTTAGATGCTTAAATCTTAACGTTATGAAAACACAGTGTGTGTAAGTAACTTGATTATAACATATGAGCATGTGAAATATAATCTTTGAGCAGATATTTCTATAACGTATAAAAATTAAATGTGTCATATGAAATAAAAACTTTAGATTTTAGTCATATAAACTTATGAAATGTATAACACTTAAATAATTACGCTTTTAGAACAGGTGATGTACAAACAATGATATATGACGACTGTAACATATAAACAATAGCCTTATGACCTTTGAATGAATAGCCTCTAATACGTCTGCACATAGACTATAATTGAGTATTCTATGAAACATATGATTTGTGCATCAACACTTTATGTAACAAATAACATGTAAGCACATTCTATATAAAACATATAGTATACAAACGATGAATCATAAAATATGTAACCTATAAACAAGAATCTATAGTATAAATAATATGTAAATAATTAACCCTCATAAACGCATAACAAAATAAGTACCATGTAAATAGTTAAGTTACCATACATGCAATACATATAATCTTGCAAGAAAGTTATCTATAACACATGCATATCTTGTTGCCATCTAGTTTCTTTGTAAACTACGAGGGATTTCATGGAGTCATCCAGTCATAATTTATATGCGAGCATACTTCTGCTGTTTCCAAATAATACTAAGGCTACTTCTATCCGCAATTTCTATTTTTTTAGGTCTATGTAACCAGGTTATCCTTCATTTCAGTCCTAGAAAATCCTCCTTTATATATGTTCAAACATAGGAACTATACACTATTACTATTAATCTATTTAACTAATTACTAGCGCAAAGACAGAGGGTAATACTTTATAAGCCCCTTACTGGAGTGGCAAGTTAGACCATTCTGTTTCTATTGCTATCAGGTGCCATATTATTAAACTCGCTATCTAAAAGCTCATATAAATTTGGTGGAAAGATGAATAAGCAGGATGCTAAAGACAATGCAACCCGAGAACTCTTGTTTACCACAGACTTATGGAGTCATTTTATTGTCTCTCCACAGCACCTAAAGATCAGACACCTTGGACTTAACAACCGAGGTTCGACTGCACTTGGCAAAACTGCTACAACCATGTATCAAAAAAAATTCATGAGTAATCTAACATATTTTTTCTAAGTCAGGCTATGATCAGTAAGCTTATGATGACCATGTATCAGGTGAATACACACATTCCATCCTTTCATTCGAAAATAGATCTTATAAACTTCAGCAATATCCAAGAAATAACTAGTTAGGCCGCAAAGACACCTAATAAATAAGTGCGCCCATGTGAAATCAAGTGAACATATAATTTTTGTATCTTAATACATTTGTAATCTACTATTGGCAATTTATACCTCTCCAGATATATTCTTATCCTCCAACGCAGGTACGCTCTTAAAATCGTACTAGATTAATGTATCCCTCATCGAGAGGGCCTACTAATTAGCTGCCAACTGCCACTATTGTATAGAAAGGGTACCAGACCTCAAAGTAATACTAACATTATTTCTTACGATATGGCATCACAACCCCTTAAGGTTAATTGATCATATTTCTATAATTTTTTTTTCTCTGTAAAAGTCATACTTTAACTAGGTGCACTATTCCATGTATATATGTAATCTAAGTTGTTCAAACAATACTTTACCATTCTTCAAACGTCAGAAAATTTCTTCTTATAACCAATTAACCAATACTATGTCTTGATCTATTCTAGGAACAAATGATAACCCTTAGTCTATGTCCGACTCCTTGATATTTTCAACTCTAATCTTTGATCGAACATTATTGCTAATTTTTTTTGCTAAACAAATCACAATGGGTAATTCCTACTCATATATTCCTATAAAATGATAACAACACTTATCCTTGAGCTTGCTATCCTTCCAAGGATTCAAACACATAGGTCATTGCCTACTCAACATAATCAAATACACGTATTATATGAAGATGATCTAGTACTCTCTTGGGAAAATGTGTTATAAAGCATCTATGCCTAGTTGACTAGCTAGGGATACTCTTAATTAATTAACACTGGCGAGATATATTTACCTAACAGTCAAAGCTACCAGTGTACCTTAAACTCATAAAGACCCAATTGATTACCTTTACTCTAAAATTATACATTATCCTAAAGCTTATGGGTATATTATCGAGGAAATACTGAATATCCTTTATTTACTTAAATCCTGTAAGTACCAAAAGGATCACGTGGAGAAGTTTTCGAACTTGAAAATCCTCTAAACCTTTTTGCAATATTATATTGGGATATGTCACTTTCTATATACGTAGTTAAACAACCCTTAACCGAAAAGTCATATGAGTAATTCCCCCATAGGTAACCAACACCAATACAATTATAATGGTAAAGTCCACCTGAATCTCTATATATCTTTATTCTATAAGTGTGAACCGGAAGGGTCAAACTCACCAAATGATCTCGAATCTTCGTTTAAGTCTTGTGGCTGAGCTTTTGGTTGTAAACTTACTTTTGGAATACTAGTATCTGGCCTATTGGCCTGACATGAGGCTACCTTTACAAGAATAAATCCACATGATGATTAAGCAGAATATGAATCAGAAGTAACTCTTTATAAGTTAGCTTTGTGGCACAATCTAGATCATAAAATAAGGTCAAAAATCCTAAATGCCTTAGCAACTCCCCTATTATAAATGTGGTGCACAACACATTCATAAGTGGGGCTCTACTAGACACAGTTTCGTAGACTCCCTGGGACACCTTAAACCTAGCGCTCTGATACCACTTTTGTCACGCCCCTAGCCTAGCCTAGACAGGGCAGACAAGAACCGTATGAGCACCAGCTATGTGATTGACATATATACTATGTAGAGGAGTTGCAATCTACAAACAATGATTAAGGGCTATGTATAACTCAATTCTATCTCATTGAACATTTATTTGATATAAATATGGGGAACTATGACCACGTATGAGAATTTATCTCGATCTACGAAGCCTCTAAGAGAAATTATAATTATACTGGAGAAGGTGGCCGGGGCAGGGGACCTACATATCCAAACTATAACTAGAAATAAGATTAAATAGTACTCGACGTTTAATAGCCCCAGATAAGAGAGGAGCTCACCGACTGCTTTGCTTAATACAAATAAGTGCCTAGTATAGAAGTCTGCTCATCAATATGATCCTTTATTTAGAGAAATGCAGTGTCCCCCAAACGTAGGGATGTTAGTACATATAAAATATGCACTAGTATGTAAAGCAGACAGAATAACAAGTAAATGTATAAGGATGCTCAATGAGTCAAACAATAGAATGAGCAGCTGCGGACGACTGAATACTAGAACCTATTATATGAAACTATAACCTATGAAAGAACGGGTGACAAATACACCATCTAAGACTATTACCTATGTATCTGCCTTATTAACTTATCAGGTAACCGCTTATGAGTAAATCATCTTATTAAGGGCCTAGTAATTTGCCTAAGTGATGTCCTGTGCCCACTTTTAATACAACTAATCATCTGATAGCCCACCAAGGGCATTCTATATCAAATGTGCCATATGTTTTACCAAGATACTCCGTACTAAGATTTTATACGTATAACTGTAATCGCGGTCTAATACAGGGTACGCCCCTCCTTGGGGATCACTATGAGGGTTTGTCCGTAAGCCATATGTGTCATATATTAGCTCAATTTAGGGGCACCCCAGCTGACTCCAAATACAAATGATGCCACAAGGGCAGGTACGCCACAATGTTTGGGCTCACTGTAGTGGTATGGTGAAAACTTTGTGCACAGAATTACATCGCGTGTGTGCCAAACAAAACCTAATACGCTCCCTCAATAATGGTAAACCTTTAACATATACTGCCTTATAGGCCCAAGTAAATTATAATGATGGTTATTTATCCAATCAGATAGTATTCCATATACAACTAACTTCCTTAATATGATCCATCTATTTAAATGCTAGTTCTTTCATCACATCAACTTATAATGGGTCGCTATGTGGTCAGCTATACTAGTACAACTATGTTATGGCCATTTACTTTAATTTAGAGCATGCGACTCCTATATACCATGGGACTTATAAGAATTTCTAATGAATACGAGCATTATCAGGTGTAACTCATTGATCTTGGCTTGACAAGAGAAACATTAATATTGTGACTTCAACAAATAAATGCAGAAAGTGTGAAGGTGATAAAGTTCAAATGGAATGGACGTATAGATATTGAGGGCATATTAGGCATGTAGTCGTGTGTTAAACATATAGGAAGTGAAGGTTTTATTCACCTATTCAAGTAGGCTAATTTGACTCTTTTAGGAAAAATAAGTGACTGTAGCTTGTGTCTTAACAACGAAGGAGGTTTTAGCTTTACATACCTCAATTCTGAATCCCATAATATATAACGGGCTGTCCCTTTATCTTGCAGTAAGAAATTTCGAGGACTTCATAGATGAATTAGATTTATGGTTCCAAACAATCCAAAGATTCAATCTACCTAGCCATAATTTATTCACATCATACTCAACTATAAAGTTAAACAAATAGATCACTACGACATTTTATTGAATACCTAGTGGACATAAAGCTCCCCAAACCTTCAACAATGGTGCTTAACCAATCAATAACTTCTATCCTTAAAGAAGAAAATTCTACAAACATACATAGACATAGAACGACTTACTTCACCGTTGATGAATTAACTGTTCATCTAATACATAATTCCATCAATTATATCCAATTTAACTTTTTCTTTTTATTCAAGAACCCTAACTAATCCAACTCATATTAAGAGCTAGTACAAAGAGTCAAATTAAATATCCCCAAATACTTACCAACAATTCAATTCAAGAAAAGGGTTAGAGAATTTACCTCTTGGGGTTCATCCTAACTATAGATTTGAAAAGAATCCCTTGATGTTGGAAGAAGTTGAAAGGAAACGGAAGAGAGAAAGGAACCTTGGCTACCTTTCTCTTTAGGTACTATTGCTATTTATCTTCTTTATTTGTCCCTAATTTTTCTTGCAATTTGCTGGGCAAAGAAGAGGGTAAAAAAAAGGGGATTTCTCAAGGTTGTACCATATTCTGGAGAACATGGCCAAGTAAAGAAAATTTCCTCCTCCCCTTTAATTCACAAATACTCTTTTTAGAAAAAGTTTAAAGTGGTACCCACTACACCAAATATATATATATATATATATATATATATATATATATACACACGCATACACACAATATAATTTTCTTTAAAATATATGTACCACGTAAATCTTTATGGATTAAGGTTATACTCATCTAAAATATTAAAATAGACTTTAAAATTAATCAAGGTGTTACATTTGGTCCCACTGGGTGTGCCAGAATTTTTAGACTATAAAATTCTGAGAAAGAAAATAATAATCGAGACAAGAAAAATATTGCAATAATTATTTTATTGATTTTAATATGTGTGTGTTACAATTTTTATGAATTGTAATACCCCATATTTTCCTAGCTTAATTTAACTCTTAGTACATGAGTATTCATATATAGTTTTTGAAATACTTATTATTTTTCAGTTTAGTGCTTACCATTGTGTAGGAAATTTAGTGACCTTTCCAACGATATAAAATTTACCTAAATCCGATATTCGAATGAAGAGTTATAGCATTTTTAGTAAAATAGTGTACCACCTGGTACTTCACCGCATCGCGGAGATGGTGCAAACGGCAATTGTCAAAATTCAGTAAGCCATCGCGATCCCACCGCATTGGGCCACCAGCCAATTTCCCAATTGTCACTTTCCAGTGTGACTTCGCGATCATGGCGTGTCGTGCCAAGGATGAAATTTACATACAAAGGGGTATCGCGATTACACCGCGTCGCATTGATGACCTAGTTTGCAATTGTCAATTTCTAGTGACACGGCGTTATAGCACTGCGTCATACCAAGGTCCCAAATCGGGAGTTTTCAGTGACGATTTTTAAATCTTTTTCAGGGGTAATTGGGTATTTTTTCATGACCCAAATCAGCCTTTAACACAAAATTAAACCCCTAAATAACCTATTATATCATTATTTACTCATTTTTCTTAAGATTAAAAGTATTCTTTCTCAATTAGCAAATCCTAGTTTTCAAGAAAACAAGAACAAAGCTCAAGAATTCCTCCAATAACCTTCAAGAACTCTTCTTCCCAGGTATGTTAGGTGTTCATCCATGGGTTTCTTTCACCCACAGAGTTCAAGAATCCATTTTTAAAACTACAAGATTATTTATTCATGATTTACATGTTTGAAATTGGATTGTATTCATGTTCATGACATTAATTGAGATTAAATCCATGCTTAATGATAGATTCCATGAAATTGAAGTAGCATGTATATTGAATTATGCAATTGCCACGTTATAATCCCTGAATTAGCAAGTTTGGGTGTTGTGATTATGATGTTTATATGTTGTCCATGATTATATGCATTAAGTTGTGCTCCCCATGTGAATTAAATGGTGAAATCATGACATGCTAGCATATGTACAAGTTTATGCCCTACTAGTGTTTGATAAAATGTCTCTATGAAAGAATTATGATCAAGTGGACATTGTTATGCTTTTCAAGATCATGCTATACTTTTCTTTTTATGCTATTGAGTTCTGGGGGTATCTAATACCCGACAATCTAGTTATTTACCTAGAGCTACAGTAGTTATAGAATAGTCTCAATCATGTCCCAAAATAGTAAGTACTCAGGTAGTTATAGAACTCACTAAAACTCAGTATCAGTCTATATCAACTTAGTATAGTAATCAGTGTCATTCGGTTGGGAGTAAGATTAAGCACCGAGTGAACCCAAGGATGGGGGCTCACCTGTTAGTAAAGGTTGTGATCCTTAGAAGCAGTCCTTGCATTCCAAAACTACGTAGCCAGCGTAGGTTGAGACATCAACATTCCAGTTGAGGGTTGATGAGGTGTTTTAACCTGCCAGTTAAGGGTACCACTGTTCTCATTAGAGTACCTTCCAGATGAGGGTAACTCTTCAGTTGTCTTTACTCATGGCACGGTACTGACACCCATCCAGCTGGGGTTAAAGGCTGGACCCTAAATTTATTCAGAAAAGAGGCATGTTGGTTAGATGATTACTTTCCACAATTTCAGTTTCAGTCTCAGTATAGAACTCAGTTTAGTTCTACAAAATCAGGACTGTCAGACACAGTCAATCAGTATCAGTAACTCAGTTATCAGAAATCTTAGATATTATTTATTCAATTATTAGAACTCAGTATTCATCTTCAGTAAAAGCTCAAATACAGTATATATGCATATGCACAGTATTGCATACTCAGTATTTACAGTAGTTTAGATCTCTATGTACTCATAATCAATTATTCTATATCATTCACTCAGTTATTGTTCATGTATATGAACCCTTGCATTCGGCCTTACCTCATCTAGCATACCAGTACATTTCACGTATTGACGCATACTCTTTATTTGTGCTATGATGTCTCATATCATAGGTTCGAACGCTCAGGTTCCTGACTGCACATAGACAGATTCAGATTCAGCCAACTATGTTAGATTTAGTAGTGAGTCCTCATCTATCGAGGATATATTTTATTTTTGTATTTCAGTAGTCGAAGTTCGTTGGGGGCTTGTCCCATCAACTCTGCTTTTAGACAGTTTTATTAGAGGATTTTCAGACTAGACTATCAGACAGTATTCGATTTTGTAAATTATTATTATAGTTGATATTTTTTAGCTGTATTCATATTTTAAACCTTATGACAATTCAGCCTATTTTCCATATTGTTTTCAGTATTATTATTCAGTGCTCACTATAGATATCAGTCATGGGTTAGCTTGTGGTCTTTCGGGGTCGTAAGCATCGTGTAGCATTTGGGGTGTTACAAACTTGGTATCAGAACCTAAGGTTCAACAGAGTACTATGGAATCTGAAAGCTGCGTCTAATAAAATCTTGTGCATATGTGTGTAGCGCGCCACACTTATGGATAAGAGGCTATGCGACGTTTTAGGAAAAGTTTCCCTTCTTTCAGTATTCATGTCATGTGAGTAGCATGAACTCAAGTTAAACTCTCAGTCTAATCCTTTTCTTCCTTTCATTTACAGAACATGCCTCCCAAAAAAACTAGTGGGAGAAGAACAAGAAACCAGTCAGTACCTTGGCCCATTCAGGCAGATCCCCTTGATGAGAATGTTTCCCATGTAGAATTCAGAGTTGCGTTTACCACTCTATCTAATTTTGTAGCAGCTCAGAATGAATACCCAATTGCTGTTCAGGCCAACCCAGTGGCCAATACTACTACAGTCAGGATTTGAGACTTCACATGAATGAATCATCTCTTATTCTCAGGTCCAAGTCAGAAGAGGATCCACAAGAGTTCCTCGACCAGGTTCTGAAAGTAACAAATATTATGCGAGTGACATCCAGTGAGAGTGCTAAGTTAGCTGCCTATCAGCTATAAGATATAGCTCATACGTGGTTTAAGTAGTGGAAGGTAGACAGGGGCACAGATGCGGAACCCATAGAATGGGAAGAGTTTTCTACTATTTTTCTAGACAGATTCTTTTCCCTAAAGCTGAGAGAAGCCAAGGTGTTAGAGTTCATCAATCTTAGGAAAGGCAACATGAGTGTGAAAGAGTATTCCCTTAAGTTTAATCAGTTAGCCAGGTATGCTCCCCATGTAGTAGTAGACAATAGGTCCTGAATAAGTAAGTTCGTATCTAGGGTGTCAGAGAGTGTGGTTAAGGAGTGCAGAATCACGATGTTAATCAAGGATATAGACATATCCAGACTCTTGGTCTATGATCAGCAGATAGAAGAGGCTAAGAATAAAGAGAGAGAGAGAGGGAGAACAAGAGAGCTAGAACAGATAGCTTTAATTTTACCTAGCCTAAGTCAGAAGCTAGATCCTTCCTCAGCCAGTGCTCCAGTCCCTAAGTTCATAAATAGTAACAAAGATAGGGCGTCAGGCTCTAAATCTCAGGGTAGTATCAGTAGTGCTTGAACAAATCCTCTTTGCTAGAAATATGGCAGAAACCATCAAGGTGTCTACAGAGCTGGCAATGATGTTTTTTTTGGGTGTGGAAAGCCAAGCCACATAATCAGAGATTGTCCTCAGTCAGGTTCTCAAGGTCAGTACAATTGTCCTTCAACTCAGTCCGTTCGCCTGAATCAGTAGGGTACCACTTCCAGTGCCACCAGTGGACAATGCTAAAATAGGATTTATGCACTTCAGTCCATACAAGATCAGGAAAGTTCTCCTGATGTGCTCACTGATATGTTACAAATCTTTATTTATATGTTTATGCCTTATTAGACCAGGAGCTTCTCTATCTTTTGTAACTCCTTACATAGTCAAAGTCAGATCAGAAATCCTAGCAGAGCCTTTATCAGTCTCTACCCCAGTGGGTCAGTCTATCCTAGCCCGACGGATATACAGGAATTGTCCGGTTATGATATCTCAGAAAGTCACTTCAGCAGACTTATTAGAGTTAGAGATGACAGATTTTGACGTCATTCTCGGCATAGATTGACTTTATTCAGTTATGCCTCAGTTGATTATAGAAACAGAATTGTCCATTTTTAGTTTCCAAATGAGCCAGTCATTGAATGGAAGGGTAGTATTACAACGCTTATGGGTCAGTTGATTTCATACCTTAGAGCGAGAAAAATGATATACAAGGGATGTGTTTATCATCTTGTGTGAGTCAAAGACTCTAGTTCAGATACTCCAGTCTTGAGTCAGTTTCAGTAGTGAATAAATTCTTAGATGTATTTCTCGAAGATCTTCCTGGAGTTTCTCCCAAAAGGGAAATCAACTTTGAAATAGACCTTCTTCCAGATACTCAGCCCATATCTATTTCGCTATACAGAATGGCTCCAGCCGAACTCAAAGATTTAAAAGAGCAGTTAAATAACCTTTTAGATAAGGGGTTCATCAGACTCAATATTTCCCCGTGTGGGCGCACTAGTGTTATCGGTGAGTAAGAAAGACAGTTCTCTCAGAATGTGTATAGACTACCGTCAGTTGAACAAATTCACAATCAAGAATAAATATCCACTTCCCAGAATCGATGATTTGTTTGACCAACTTCAGGACGCCAATTACTTTTTAAAGATAGACCTCAGATCAAGCTATCATCAGCTCACAGTCAAAAAACGTGACATTTCAAAAATAGCTTTTCAAACCCGGTGTGGTCACTTCGAGTTTCTAGTCATGTCCTTTGGTCTCACAAATGCCCCAGCAGCCTTCATGGATTTAATGAATCACATGTTCAATCAGTACTTGGACATGTTCGTTATAGTCTTCATTGATGACATTCTTGTTTATTTTTGTAGCGAGAATGATCATGCAGATCACCTCAGAATCGTACTTCAGACTCTCAGAGCCCTCAATAGTTCCCCAAATTTAATAAGTGTGAATTTTGGCTAACGTTAGTATTATTCCTTGGTCATATTATTTTTTGTGACGGCATTAGAGTTGATCCTCAAAAGACCGAAGCAGCGAGAAACTGGCCTAGACCTATTTCTCCATCAGATACCAGGAGTTTCTTGGGTTTAGCTAGCTATTACCATTAGTTTGTTGAAGGGTTTTCGTCTATTGCATCCTTCATATCCATTGACTTAGAAGAAAGTTAAGTTTATGTGATCAAATTCATGTAAGAAGAGTTTTTAGGAGTTGAAGACTCGACTCACTACAGCCCCAGTCCTAACATTACCAGATGGTCAGATGGGTTTGTTGTGTACTGTGATGCATCCAGAGTAGGTTTAGGTTGTGTCCTTATGCAGAGAGGTAAAGTCATAGCCTACGCCTCTAGACAGCTTAAGCCCCATGAGAAGAATTACCCTACCCATGATCTTGAGTTAGCAGCTATAGTATTTACCTTAAAATTTTAGAGCCATTATTTGTATGGGGTGCATGTTGATGTGTTCACAGATCTCAAAATCATGCAGTATGTGTTCTCTCAGAAAGATTTGAATTTGCGTCAGAGCAGATGGTTAGAGTTGTTAAAAGATTATGACATGAGTATTCTGTACCATCCAGCTAAGGCCAATATAGTGGCTGATGGTCTCAGTAGGTTATTTATAGGTAGTGTTTCTCATGTTGAGAGTGGTAAGAAGAAGTTAGCTCAGAAAGTTCATCAGCTTTCCCGACTAGGTGTCCGCTTAGTCGATTCAGCAGGAGGCAGTGTGTGGGTGCAAAATAGTTCTGAATCATCTTTAGTTTCCAAAGTGAAGGAAAAATAGGATGGAGATCCCAAACTTTTTAAGTTGAAAGAGTCAGTCAAAGATCAGAAAGTAGAGGTTTTCTCCCAATGAGGGAGATAGTCTGTTGCGTTGCTAGGGTTGACTATGCATGCCAGGTGTAGATGACTTGAGGCAACGAATTCTTGCAGAAGCGCATGGTGCGCGTTACTCTATTCATCCAGGGGCCACTAAGATGTACTGCGATTTGTGGGAGATCTATTGGTGAAGTGGGATGAAAAAGGATATTGCAGAGTTTGTAGTTAAGTGCTCTACGTGTCAGCAGGTTAAGATTGAGCACCAGAAGCCTAGTGGCTCCATGCAGGAGTTCAGTATTTCCACATGGAAATGGGAAGAAGTGAACATGGACTTTGTGATGGGTTTTCCTCGTACTCATCATCAACATGATTCGATTTGGGTTATCATAGATAGGATGACCAAATCCGCTTATTTTCTTTTAGTTTATACTTTCTATTCAACCAAGGAATACTCCAAACTCTATATCAGAGAGTTGGTTAGGTTACACAAAGTCTCAGTATCTATCATTTCAGATAGAGGTACCTAGTTTACCTCTCACTTCTGGAAAGCATTCTAAAAGAGTCTTGGTACCCAAGTTTACCTCAGTACAACCTTCTACCCTCAGACAGATGGTCAAGCAGAAAGGACTATTCAGACTTTAGAAGATATGTTAAGAGCATGCGTGATTGATTTTAAAGGTAGTTGGGATGACCACTTTCCTTTGATTGAATTCGCATATATAACAACTATCATTCCAGTATTCAGATGGCTCCATTTGAGGATCTCTATGGTAGGAGATGTAGATCTTAAATTAGTTGGTTTGAGGTAGGTGAAGCTGAAGTAGTAGTGCCAGACTTAGTGTTTGATGCGTTAAAGAAGGTTTAGTTGATTAGAGAAAGGCTTAAGACAACCTAGAGCCGATAGAAATCGTATGCAGATGTGAGGAGAAAAGTTATCGAGTTTGAGATAGGTGATTTTGTGTTATTAAAAATCTCTCCCATTAAGGGAGTGAAGAGGCTCGTCAAGAAGGGGAAGCTCAGTCCCTAATATGTCGGTCTTTATAGAATTCTCCGCCATTTTTAAAAGGTAGCTTACGAGTTTGAGTTGTCTTCAGATCTAGCTTCAGTGCACCCAGTATTCCACGTCTCCTTACTAAAGAAATGCATTGGTGACCCAACAGTAATAGTTCACTTAGAGGGCGTAGATATTCAAAATGATCTCTCTTTCAAAGATGTTCCAGTCAGATCCTCAATCATCGGATTTGCAGACTGAGGAACAAAAAAGTTTCCTTGGTCAAAGTTCTTTGGTAAAATCCGTCCGTTGAGGAAGCTACTTGGGAAGTAGAAGCATATATGCGGACCAAGTATCCTTACCTCTTCTTCATAAATTCAGATTCAGCTTAAGGTAATAGTCTTTCTTAGCTTTACTCAGTTCCATATTCAGTTACAGTTATAAACCTGATATTCTTTACTATTGCATATTCAGTCATGCATTCACGAATCAGTTTAGCCATGTATTCATACATTAGATATGCATGTTTAGTATGAACTTTCAGCTTATCAGTAGTTTCAGTCATGTATTCCATGCATCAGATATCCATGTTCAGTGTATAAACTTAGTCTATCAGTATTTCTTAGCTTAATCAGTCTCATTCGAGGATAAATGCTCCCAAGGGGGAGATATTGTAATACCCCATATTTCCCTAGCTTAATTTAACTCTCAGTACATGAGTATTCAAAAATAATTTTTGAAATACTCAGTATTTTTTAGTTTAGAGCTTAACATTGCGTAGAAAATTCAGCCAGCTTTCAACGATATAAAATGTGTCCAAATCCAATATCTTGGCAAAGAGTTATAGCATTTTTAGTAAAATAGTGTACCACCTGGTACTTCACCGCATCGCGGAGAGGGTGCAAATGGCAAATGTCAAAATCCAGTAAGCCATCGTGATTCCACCGCATCGTGCCACCAGCCAATTTCCCAATTGTCACTTTCCAGTGTGACTTTGCAATCATAGCGCGTCACGCCAAGGTGAAATTTGCATACAAAGGGGTATCGTGATTCCACCATGTTATGTTGATGACCCATTTTGTAATTGTCAATTTTCAGTGACAGCACCGTGTCGTACCAAGGTCCCAAATCAGGAGTTTTCAGTGACGATTTTTAAATCTTTTCCAGAGGTAATTGGGTATTTTTTTCATGACCCAAATCAGCCTTTAACACAAAATTAAACCCCTAAATAACCTATTATATCATTATTTACTCACTTTTCTCAAGATTAAAAGCATTTTCTCTCAATTAGAAAACCCTAGTTTTCAAGAAAACAAGAACAAAGTTCAAGAATTCCTCCAAGAACCTTCAAGAACTCTTCTTCCCAGGTATGTTAGGTGTTAATCTATGGGTTCCTTTCACCCATAGAGTCTAAGAATTCACTTTTAAAACTACAAGATTGTTGATTCATGATTTACATTCTTGAAATTGGATTATATTCATGTTCATGACATTAAGTGAGATTAAATCCATGCTTAATGATGGATTCCATGAAATTGAAGTAGCATGTATATTGAATTATGCAATTCTCACATTATAATCCCTGAATTAGCAAGTTTGGGTATTGTGGTTACGATGTTTATATGTTGTCCATGATTATATGCATTAAGTTGTGTTCCCCATGTGAATTAAATGGTGAAATCATGACATGCTAGCATATGTACAAGTTTATGCCTTGCAAGTGTTTGATAAAATGTCTCTATGAATGAATTATGATCAAGTGGACATTGTTATGCTTTTTAAGATCATGCTATGCTTTACTTTTCATACTATTAAATCCTGGGGGTATCTAATACCTAACAATCTAGTGGTTTACCTAGAGCTATAGTAGTTACAGAATAGTCTCAGTCATGTCCCAAAATAGTAAGTACTCAGGTAGTTACAGAACTAACTGAAACTCAGTATCAGTCTATATTAGCTTAGTATAGTAATCAGTGTCATTCAGTTGGGAGTAGGATTCAACACCGAGTGAACCCAAGGATGGGGATTCACCTTCTAGTAGAGGGTATGATCCTTAGAAGCAGTCCTTGCATTCCAGAACTACGTAGCCAGCATAGGTTGAGACATCAACATTCTAATTGAGGGTTGATGAGGTGTTTTAACCTGCTAGTTAAGGGTACCACCGTTCTCATTAGAGTACCTGCCAGATGAGGGTAACTCTTCAGTTATCTTTACCCGTGGCACGGTACTGACACCCTTTCATCTGGGGTTATAGGTTGGACCCCAAATTTATTCAAAAAAGAGGCATGTCGGTTAGATGATTACTTTCCATAGTTTCAGTTTCAGTCTCAGTATAGAACTCAGTTTAGTTCTATAAAATCAGGACTGTCAGACACAGTCAATCAGTATCAGTAACTCTGTTATTAGTAATCTCACATATTAGTTATTCAGTTATTAGAAATCAGTATTCAGCTTCAGTAAAAGCTCAAATACAGTATACATGCATATGCATAGTATTGCATGCACAATATTTACAGTAGTTTTAGATCTCTATGTTCTCATAATCAGTTATTCTATATCATTTAGTCAGTTACTATTTATGTACATGAACCCTTAAATTTAGCCTTACCTCATCTATCATACCAGTATATTTCACGTACTGACCCATACTCTTTCTTTGCGCTATGATGTCTCATATCATAGGTTCGAACGCTCAGGTTCCTAACTGCACATAGACAGATTCAGATTCAGCCAACTATGTTATATTTAGTAGTGAGTCCTCATATATCAAGGATATATTTTATTTTCATATTTCAGTAGTCGGAGTTAGTTAGGGGCTTGTCCCATCAACTCTGCTTTTAGACAGTTTCATTAGAGGATTTTCAGACTAGACTATCAGACAGTATTCAGTTTTGCAAATTATTATTACAGTTGATATCTTTATTAGTAATCAAATTTTGAACCTTATGGTAATTCAACCTATTTTCTGTATTATTTTCAGTATTATTATTCAATGCTCACAGCAGGTATCAGTCATGGGTTAGCTTGTGGTCCTTCGGGGTCGTAAGCACCATGTAGCATTCGGGGTACAGATTTGGGGAATTACATGAATCCTTTGATTCATTTTTTCAAATATAAATTCAAGGGCTTCGAGCTTAATCTTGAATTTGAACTTGATTTATGGATTTGATCTTGACTTGTAGTTGAATTCAAGGGCTTTTGAGCTTGTTCTTGAATCTTATGGTGTTGATCTTGAATCCCAATGAACTGATCTTAAATGCTTGAATTTGTAGAGAAATTTGAACGTTTGATCCACGAGCTTTCTCTTACTTCTTGTTAGAATTTTCTGTCTTATGAGACACCTATTTATAGTTGTAGGGAGAAAAGAGTCATGGTGAAGATAATTTCTTTTGACCAATCAGAAGTGACATGACTCATTTTATGGGATTTTGATTTACTTGAGCCTGCTGCATTATTGTGACATGTGGCATGGTCCTATTGACTCTTTCACTTGACTTGGCATGTCACATCATTCGACATGTTGCGTTCATTTGAGCCTCTAGAATATGACGACATCTTGGATTTAGAAAAATGAGTTCATCATTTATAACCTAAATCAATGGGCTAGCGCAATGAAAATTGAACTTTAATTAAATTCATACATGTTTAAACTTAAATAATTAATTCAATTATACTAATCCATAATATTTATTTAAGACTAATATATTTTGAATTTAATATAATTGTTATGGAATATAAAGTAAGAATAACAAGAATAAATAGAGAGAGAAGAGAGGAGACTTCTTTATTGAGGGATGAGAGATTATAAGATTCTTGAGAATACAATGAATAAACCCCCTCTATTTATAGGAAAAATACTCCTAGTTTCTGACTAAAAGACAGATACTTCATATCCTGATAGATATCAATTAGATCTTGATAGCTCTTATCTATATTCTTGATTGACATTCACTATAATGTAATACATTTATAACACTCCCCCTTGAATATCTAATTGATAGATAATGTGCCTCGTTAAAACCTTACTAGAAAAACTCCAGTGGGAAAAAAATCTAGTGAAGGAAAAAGAGTACAAATTTCTAACAATACACATATAGGCTGCCTCATTAAAAACCTTACATGGAAAACCCAATGGAACAAAACCTTGAAAGGGAAAAAGAGTACAACGCGTATTAACTTCCCCTAATGAGAACATCCTTGAGCCTTGCATCCCGATCTTGTGCACCATCGTCTTGAAAGTTGCAGTTGGAGGAGACTTGGTG
This sequence comes from Capsicum annuum, assembly GCF_002878395.1. NCBI lineage: Eukaryota > Viridiplantae > Streptophyta > Magnoliopsida > Solanales > Solanaceae > Capsicum > Capsicum annuum. Next base: position 157,795,609 of record NC_061111.1, on the reverse strand, counting down.
AATAAATCAATCACATTGTCACTTGAACGAATCTGTTGTACGTCAATATCACCATTCTTTTGGAGCTCATGTATATAGAAGAGCTTTGGCAAAATGTGCTTCGTTCTATCTCCTTTTATGAATCTTCCCTTAAGTTGTGCTATGCATGCTGCATTATCTTTATATAAAATTATAGGTATTTTGTCACATTTCAAACCATATTTTTCTCGAATGAAATGTATTGTGGACCTCAACCACACACATTCTCGGCTTGCTTCATGAATAACTATAATCTCAGCATGATTCGATGAGGTGGCTACGATAGGCTGCTTTGTATATCTCCAAGATATGACAGTATCTCCACATGTAAACACATTCCATGTTTAAGACTGAGATTTATGTGGATTAAATAAATCCCCAGCATCAACATAATCAATAAGATCAAGACTGCAAAAATGAGACCATATCCGTAATCACTTTTAGATACCGTAATATGTGTTTGATCTTATTCCGATGTCTCCTAATAGGATCAAAACTATACCTTGCTAACAAATTGACTGAAAAGGCTATATCGGGCCTTGTAGTATTTGAAAGATACATTAGTGCACCAATTGGACTAAGATATGGTACTTTAGGATCAATCCAATTTGGTATGTTTCTCATTTCAGTAAATAATCTATTGCTTTTGAAAACTCTCCAAGAGTTTCAATAATTCTCAAACTATAAGCTTATTCAATATAAGAATTATAAATAAGCTTCCCAGAAACTTTTATATGCTTCAAATATTTTGAATCCTTAAAAGGTTTTCATATAAATTTTGTCAAGTGACAATATTCAACATTTCATAAGTGACATCTTCAAGTATCTGGATTGCAAATCAAATAAGTTTTATGCTTACCATAATGCATCCTTTCATGTTACGTGATAAATTTTTCTATGTAGCATGATTAAATAAACGTAAAATTCAGATCCTTGTAATCTTTTACAATATTGCGCCAATATTGTATCAAAGATATCATTGATGATATATCATTTCGTATTGGTTCACAATATGACATAACATTTTGAGATCTCATCACTTTATTATTTCAGGTCCTAAATCTCTCATAAGGTTTTATGAAGTGTTATGTCGTAGGCTCTTCGAGAGCACATTGCCTTCTTATTATGATATTTGCTCCTTATTCTTTTCAAGAAATATTTTATTTGGAACTGATTAGTCTACCATGCTTCAAGCATGCGTAGACTTTGTCCTTTAGGGACACAAAATAGGAACACTTGCAACTTAAATATGAGATGCGTTCGGCATTTGACTAGAATTATCTTTTGAATGAGGATCTGATGATTATTTCTAATATATTTTATAGTTGCTTATGATCTCCCCCTTATGTTAGGAAAACTAACATACATCCACCATCTTTGTGCATTATGATATATTCATTAATCATATACCACACATCAAAACTATTAGATGAAATAGTTAGTTCCTAACCTTATACCAATTGAGAGGGAAGAAATAATCATAATTTATTGGTCTAATACATTCAAGTGCTATTGTATGCAATATATAAAATTTCAGACCAACACATGAAGCTTTGTTCTCATTACTAATGGTTTAGCTATTTATCGAAGGCATTCAATGTCAAACCATCATCATCAAAATTGTCTTGATTACACAATCTGGAAGTTATGCTCTTCACTCAATTTTATTGAGCAAGCAACTTTATGAATGTCAAACACAGGTTGAAAATGAATGTACATGTGATCATCTTATTGATACATCTTTTCAACATATCACATGAAAGGTGAATGGGTCCTTATTCACCTTTTATATTTTTCAGATTTTAAGGGATCCAATCCAATAATTAGTTGGTCCAACCAACTTATCATGAGAACAAACAACATTAAAATAATTCTTGAAGAATTTTCTAATTCTTCATTACATGTCCAATACTCAATATACACATCTTCGGGATGTCATAATCGTTCATGTCAACTTATGAACTTTTATTCTAGAAAACTCCAAGTTTACCATGATATGTACCTTTCACTTTAGTAAATTTCAGATTTACTATTACATGAATAAATTTTTAGATTTACTACTTAAGAAGTATATTTCAAAATAACTCTTTTCAGTTATTCTGCCTCTTTCGGAGGTGAGTTGTGATACTATCACAATCAAGTGCACGTTTGCATTAATAAACTTCGCATTCCCCAGTAATGAAATATAATCGTGTCTTAAGCCTATCAAATTCTAATAGCTTATAACCTCTTTCATGATATTGCTACTTCAGGAGCACATCGAGGCATACATATCTTTCAAAGTATATCATATATTGCTACCAGATTCACTTCAAGAATGGAGCATATTTAATGGGACAAGTTTAACAACTTTTCATAAAAGAAACATTAATTTTTATGAATATATAGTAAATATTGAACCACTTTGTATATTAACTTCTCAACCTTCTCCACCGCCACTACGTGTATGATATACTAAGGACAACTTCAATTAACTTAGTACCTTAAGGAACTTTGTATATTTGGAATATAAGAAAAGCATAAAATATAATATACTTTACCTGTATCCTTGATCAAATCTGAACTTCAAGATTAGGCAAAGAAAACCTTATTTTTGTATCAAATTTGAAAGCGGAAAAATAAAATATACCTTTGCAAAACCTACCTTTGCACAACCATATCATTGAATCTTTCAAATTTTAATTAAACTTGTTTGGCAGAGTCTCGTGTTGATAACGTGTTATAAAATATAAAATAAGAACAACAAGAATAAATAGAGAGGGAAGAGAGGAGACTTCTTTATAGAGGGATGAGAGATTATAAGATTCTTGAGAATACAATGAACAAAACCCCTCTATTTATAGGGGAAAATACTCCTAATTTTTGACTAAAAGACAGATACTTCAAATCCTGATAGATATCAACTAAATCTTAATAGCTCTTATCTATATTCTTGATAGACATTCACTATAATTTAAATACATTTATAACAATAATATGAATTTTGCACGGATTTTAATTTAATAAAATTTTGTTGCCCTATAAAATGCCCCCTATTTCAAGGTTGGTTGAGAGTATACTTTAGAGACTACTCTCGAAGTATGATTATTTAAACATGATTCCTTCATGCTTCAAAGACTTTCATACTTATGAAACCTTATTTCATTAGTTGAGAAAATTTAAAGTGAATCATGCAATTTGCATATTGATATTGCCTCTCAAAAATTCTCTTTTTTTAGTCCCGATTTATTTAATGAATTTTTACACGTAAGATTCATTGGTGAGACATGATATCCAACTCCAATAATAATTTTTTTAATGATGTCCACTTCTACTGGGATATCTTGACTTTGTCCAATTTTAAATAGATTTTGAAAAACTTTTCATCACCTTACTTAATCAGGAATAAAACTCTTTCAATTTGAATTTATATTGGAGAAGGAAACAACCATCCTACAACTCTATAAAAGGATGTAGACTTTCCACTTTATCAATATCAATTTTGAGGTTTTCAAACAATGGATAATATTGAGTTAAGTTCTTTCCCTTCTACTTTTCTTTTAATTTTCGTCATCTTTTTTTACCCCAACATGTTAGTGGTAGAAAATTCATATCTCATTGTAAAAATATCGAAATCATGAATCATTTGATACTTCAGAAACTAGACTTCGATATCCATAACATATCCAAAATTCATATTTAAAATCCTTCAATATAATTCTCGACAATTTTTGAAGTGAGCCCTAAATTTATCATGTTGAGAATTTCAGATCTGTGCGTCTTTGCCAAAAATTTCATATCTTGAAGTAGGAAGGACGAACTCATAAGCCGTTTGATTCTTGTGAATCTAGTCACAAAGATCTATAACATATCCAAAATTCATAATTTAATCCCTTTGATATCTTTTCAGGTGTTATCCTCAAATCAGCATACAGTAGCCACCAAGTTAGGTTTAGGGTAAAGTAGCCTCCAAGAACTCTAACAGAAATTAAATTTTTTTATAGAGTCTATAAAATTTTGATGTCTACAAATGCCCCTACTTCAAGGCTTGTCGGAGTATAGAATTGATGAAACTCAAAGACAAGTCTTGAAGTATCCATAGAACTTCCATCTTTATGGTCTTGCGGCTATAAATTTGCAAATCTGATTTTTGAGAAAAGAGATGAAGGGTAGATTTGGTCCCACTGAGCGTGTCAATTTGATTCCAACATAATTTTACAGTGATAGAAATAAATTGCAATCACAAATAAAATATAAAAAAATGAGATTTTTTATTGCTAAACGATAAGGGTACAATTCTGTTCCTTCCTTGATTCTTCTCTCTTGATTTTCTCCGTAACGAGGGCCGTTAGTAGCCCATTTCTCGATTATAGGAAGAATAGAATTTGATCTCCATGAAAGAAGTATTTGAATTTTGTAGATCTCGTATTTGATTATCAATAAAAGAGAGTTTTGATCTCTTTTTGTGAATAATTCATGAGTTTATAAAAATTTGAAGATGTTTGATCTCTTTATGAATATCCCATGAATTTGTGGGATATTGGAGATGCCTCTTTAAGGGAATGTTTTCTCTTTTATAAAGGCGTAATTTAGGGTTTAGAATAGAGTAGTCACCAAGCTAGGTTTAGAATAAAGTAGCCTTCAAGAACTCTAACAGAAATTGGATTCTTCTTGTAGAGTCCACAAAATTGCTATGTCTACAGTATTAAAAACTATATATATCATGTATTGTGTTTGATTTAAAATGCTACAAAAATCTCCTTTACAATTATACCCTTGATTTTTTGTGGGATTTTCTGTTTCATTAAATTAGTCAAGTTAAGAACTAAAATATAAATAAAAATTTGTTACTAAGGGGTGATGTGCCACTATGAAAATCTTTGCTAGCACGGTGTAAATAATTGTGTATTTTATACCTTTGTATATTTTCTTTCAAAACTCTATTGTTTATTCTTAAAAATAATTTTTTTTATATCCCTACTTAAATTATTTGAAGGTAAATAATTGTCATCTTAATAAATTGATTCACTCACAAAACGTCAAATTTCAATTAAAATAAAGAGTCGATGGAGTTTCATGAGGTGATTCTCCTAACTTAAGCAGGTTCTGTTAACCTTACTGCTTTGTAATATTTACTTTTGGCGATGAAATAAAAGTCGATAGTATCCTCCCCACCACCACCACAAAAAAAGAAAGCTAAACAATTCATATTTCAAATATTATATCGATTGATATTGAATTATATTTAGCAACAGATAATTTGTAAGCTAATTTATTTAAATAAATTTATTAGTACAAACATAAAAAATAAAATCAAGAAAATAAAGAAAATGCTTAAAAGAATTTAAGGTATTTTTGTCTTTACATATATTAGTTCTATTGTATTAAATGCTATGTATTACTAGTACGTATTAGTTGTACATAAGTTCAGAATTCTATCAAAAATAGTACTAAGTAGTGCAATATATAATACATGAACTATTTCTCCTAATACACCCTACCAAACGATCTCTAAGGGGTCGTTTGCTAGAGTGTATAAGATAATATTGAATAGGTTGTATTAGTAATGCTGGGATTAGTAGTGCAGAGATTAGTAATACTGAGATTATTTTTTATGCAGTGTTTGGTTTGATGTATTGAAAACAATATTTATTGTTATATTTTAAAAATAATATTATTTTTTTACAAAAATACCCTCGACATATTATAACTTTGTGTATTTTCTTTGAAAAACTTTATTATTATTTTTTTAAAATAAAAAAATTAACAATATAACTAATTATTTACTTTGGAGTTTTAAGATTTAATCATTTACTTGCAATTTTTTTTGTTATCTTTTCTTTATTTTTTCATCATTTTTTTTTTGTTCCCACTTTGTGGTGTTCTTAAGTTGGAGGGAGATACGTGTAACTTTTGAATGAGACAATAGAATCATTATTACTATAAATTTGTGTTTCGTAAAGTGTTAAAGTTAATTAGAAAAATTATTTTTATTTATGAATATCCTATTTACAAAATTAAAGCTTGTATGCAATCATGCAATTTGTTTTCGAATTTTGAGTATTAAGCATTTTTAAATTTAATGCAGTAATTTTTTTTTATGACTAAAATTATTTGGAGGGATATTATTATCTTGATAAATTGGAAAGAAGTAACTCACATTGAATAAGCTGAAAAAGATTTAGAAAAAAATTAAAGAAATTTTAGGGCATTTTTGTCTTTACACATATTTATCTATGAATTACTAATTCCACCAAATTGGGTGTATAACTATAATATCATGTAGGGTGTATAACTAATCCATATATTAGTTATACATTGCTACAAAGTTGCGATCAAATAATGTATTAAGTAATCTCACTATTTAATTAATGGATTGTGAACCTACCAAACGGGTCCTACCTGTATTGGAGGAGTCAAAGCAGTAGTTAATTTGTAATTCAATCTATATTCTTGTAATATTTAATTGGAGAAAGTGTATCCTTTTCCTTTACTCAACAGTTTGATGTCAAAGTTCAAAACAATTCAGAGATGGTTCCTCAACAAAAAAATATCTTAACATGGAAATTTACCTACCTCTTGTGTTCATGATCAAGTATACACATATACAAATTTTGTATCTAATACAATATCACAAGAACTTCAATTTGATACTATTGTTTGCATTGAAATGTGATTTCTTTGGCTAACAATTTTAATGATTTTGATTTTGTAGGTTTAACTTTTATTTAATTAAATAAATAAGCAGTTAGCAATTTTCATTAATTAAAAATAAATAGCTACTTTCTTTGTCCAACAATACTTGTTCAATATTAATTTGACATACATGTTAAGAAGTAATAAATAATAAAGAGTAATTTCACTATATCACCCTTTAAGTATAATAAATTTAATATCTTGAAAAATACATTAAATGTTAAATAATCATTACAAGAATAAAATGAGTAGAAACGAATAAATTATATATTGTATTCAGTCAATTGTTTTACTAGTGTTTTTATTATTTTAGGAAAATCATGACAGAGGCACAACAATTTTTCATTTATTATGGAGGTGGTTTGATTGAGAAAGTTGAAGATCAAACTCCAAGATAATTAAACAAGAATTATGAGTTGTATCGCAGTGTAAATCAGGCTTTTCATGGAAAACAACGATAATTTTACAATCAAAGAATGTATAAAAAAAGGAAAAAGTTGATCAAAATAGTACTTTTATATCATTCATTAGAGGTACGTGAGTATATGACTAGGGTAAACCTTTCAAATTTAAGTTGCAATATTCTCAACATTTTTAATTTTACGAAAATCTATCCTTTGTTATTTTTTTTTAACATTAGATTTAATGTTACGAAAATCAAGGCCGATTCAGGACATGTACGACGACGCGAAGACTCGAGTGAGGACAGTAGGTGGAGATTCAGAGCACTTTTTTATTTTGATAGAGTTGCACCAGGGATTGATTCTTAGCTTTTTTTTTATTTGCCTTGGTTATGGATGTTTTGGCGCAATATATTCAAGGGGATGTCTTGGTGTATGTTATTTGCTGATGATGTGGTGCTGATTGATGAGACCCAAAGAGGAGTTAATGATAAGTTGGAGATTTGGAGACAAGGGGATGTCTTGATGTATGTTATTTGGTGATGATATAGTGCTGATTGATGAGACCGGAAGAGGAGTTAATGATAAGTTGAAGATTTGGAGACAGACCCTTGAGTCTAAGGGATTTCGGTTGAGCAGGAGCAAGACAGAGTACTTGAAATGTAAGTTTAGTTATTTGTCTCCGGAGGCTGATGTGATAGTGGAGTTGGATTCTCAGGTCATTTAGAAGAAAGAGTTTCAAGTATATGGGGTCTATGATTCAGGAAAACAGTGAGATTGACGAACATGTCACGCACCGTATTGGTGTTGGGTGGTTGAAATGGAGGCTCATTTCGGGAGTATTGTGTGATAAGAAGGTGCCTTCGAAGCTTAAAGGTAAATTCTACAGACTGTCAGAATGGCTATATTGTATGGAGCTGAATGTTGGCCAGTTAACAACTTCCACATCTAAAAGTTGAAGGTGGCGGAGATGAGGATGTTGTGATAGATGTGTGGCCTTACCAAGAGAGATAGGGTTAGGAATGAGATGATTCGGGAGAAGGTGTGAGTGACTTCTGTGGAAGATAAGTTGCGAGAAGTGAGGTTATACTAGTTTGGACACGTGACGAGGAGAGGCTCGGATGCTTCAGTACGGAGGTGTGAGAGGCTGGCTATGGATGATTTTAGGCGGGGTAAAGGTAGGCTGCAAAAATATTGGAGGGAGGTGATTAGGCATGATATGGAGTAGTTACAGCTTACGGAGGACATGACCTTTGATAGTAGGGGAGTGCATTGGTCGGTTCGGTTCGATCGGTTTGGTTTATCGGCTATATATTTTTAAATATGTTAAACCAATAAGATATTTTTTTATCAATTTTTAGTCCTTAACGGTTCGATTTTTGGTTTAACCGATAAGAGAATATGCATAAAATAAAAATAGTAGCAACTAACAAGAAAAGAAACGAAATCTTAGTTGCAACAAAAATCCTACATGATGTACTTTATTTTACAAGAATCTTCAAGTTTGAATATATATATATATATATATAAGGGGTAAAGTGTAATTTGGAATATTCTTATTGGATTGTCGTTTTACTCAATAACCCAATAAAAAAATCGAACTGACCTAATAAGCCAATAAAAAAATATTATAAAACCATTAAAAAATCGGTTGCACGCCCTTACTTGATAGGAAAGTATGGAGGACACAGATTAGAGCAGAGAGTTAGGGGGTAAAAGTGCATCTATACCAGTAGGGAAGAGTAATTTGTTTGCATCTGCAGTTCCCTATTCGGGGGTTTGACTGATGTTTATGATTTCGGAGAGATAGTGTATAGTATTTTCTTATGGTTGAATTATTTCCCGCAGTAGCTAGCAGTGTTAGTTTATTTTACGTACTGTATTAGCTTATATGATTTTATGTCTTTGTGTTTGTTATAATGTTACCTGTCCTGAGCCGGGGTTCTATCAGAAACAACCTCTCCACTTATTCACCTGAGGTAGTAGTATGATCTGCGTACACTTTACCCTCCCAAGATCGTATGTGGAAAAGCATTGGCGTTGTTGTTGTTGTTATTTTTTTTTAAAAATATTAATTGTATATTAAATATTTACAACATTTCTAATTTTACAAGAATCTGCATTTTTGTTATTTTCAATATTCAAATATTGAAAAAGGATTAATCACAAGTTCCATGAGGTCATCGTTGGTGGTCCAAGTTCACAAATCAAGTGTCGTGGTTGCCATATGGCAATGCCTATCTCTTCTTCCTCCACTCTCCGCCAAATTTCTGCAACTACCACCATGTCCTCCCCTGCAACTTCCTCCTCCTCCGCCTCCATACTCAATCTCAATCACAATCAGCTCATTGTTCCTCTTATTGCCAAACGAAAGTCAATCAGTGCATCCTCCTCCTCCTTCATCAGCACACACAGATTTAACTTCAGCATTTCTAGATCCTTCCGGAACATCTCTTATCCTTCTCCCATTAGAATTAGACCTATATCTCCTGTCATGGAATGGCAAGATTGCACGTACGTTGACTTTTTCTATTATATCAATGGCACAGTTTGAATTTCGAGAGTACAGTTTGACCGTGAATTTGATATGGAATCTTCAAGTTTTTTGTAATACAATTTATAGACTTGTTTAAATTTCGAAATACGAATGGTGACACATATGGAGGGAGTACTTTAGAGCTGAGATTTTTGTTTGGTTCTGTGATTTACTTGCCAAATATGTGGTTGTGGATTGCTATTTTGGTCTATTTTCAATCTAATTGTGAGCATTTGCGTTTTCTGATAAATTCAGGGTCAAAATGGAAGTAGATGTACCGACGTCAGTTGCTTATAAGTGCTATTCTGATCGTGAGGCTATTTCTGAATGGATGCCTTTTATTTCATCTGTAAAGGTACGCAATGCCATGTTATCTTCCGTTCATTTGAGCTAGCTGCTACTCATTCAAGTGTTCTTAATTAAACTGTTAAGATTGCTCGACCGTTGAATGGTCTTCTTGGCTGTTTCTTCGGAATGATGCATTTCAGTACTACTCCATTGCTCATTTTATATGACTGTGTTTGACTAGATGTGGAATTTAAGAGCAATTAGTAGACTGGTTAGTCGTGGAAGAAAATGTTAACGTGATGATTGGTAGTGTTAAGTAATACAGTTAGGATCATTTGTAATGCAGGATGGGATCAGTAAGGGTATCTCATGGGTTGGGTATTCCCACCATTTTAGTACATATTGTAGGATAAAATAATCCTGGGACTAACTAATAGTATCTCAAATAAAATATGGGATAAAGTTAGTATCAAATTTTATCCCGGGATCCTTATCCTTATCCCATGTACGACAAACGACGCTTTTAGAAATTAGTCTGCTAGAGAAAGCTCTGAAGGATAAACCATCAAATGAATTAACATTCTTGAATATTATTAGGGGAATGATGTTACTCATTTTGGGGACTTCTAAAATGGAAAGTGTCGTATAAATTGAATGGAGGAAATATTACCTTCTCTTTTACAATATCTTCCCAGGATGTTGTTAAGTATTTTTGCGATATTACTGGGTAGTGTGCTGGTGACCTGCATCCTGAATTACTTCTCTTTGTCATCTCGACTATCTCTAATCCGTCTCATTGCCTGCTTCACTTAATAAGTATCATGGGTGGATTATTTGTTTGCACTTTGGATATGAAAAACCATTCACCGACAAAAAAAAAATTGAAGCCGAATGCAGATGTAATAATTTACAGCGACTGCATTTTAGTTCTTTGGTTATTTCAGACATACATTACAAAGCCTCTCACCCTCTCATTCTAAGGGAACTTGATGTTAGACTCTCTTGCCAGATTTTGGAGGATAAGCCTGACTTATCTAGATGGTCGCTAAAGTATAAAGCTTTCGGGCAGGATCTTGAGTATTCGTGGCTTGCTCGAAATATGCAGGTAAAATGCCCCTTCAGGAAGCACTTCCCTTATTCTGTTTCTTTGATTCTAAATCTCTGCTTGCCTGCAGAATGTGGTATTGCTACTCAGTTTTTTATTCTGTTTTACAGCCTACTCCAAACCAGAAGATCCATTGGAGATCTATGGAGGGACTTCCTAACCGGTATTATGCATCGTAGTTTCTTTTTGGTTGATATCCAAACAGCACATATAACTGTGTAATGTTTCATTATACTGAAAGTCATAAAGATTTTTTCTCTTCCATCAGACCAATAGGCCATAGATATTAAAGCCATGAAAGGTTGCTTTGGCAGTGGTGGCAGAATTTACTGGTCTGCAATCTCAGTGAGGCAGTTAGCAACAAGACAATAGCTCGAAATATAAAATGTAGATCCATATTTGGTATGTTTTCTAGTGGATTCCATTAATGTCAGCCGACAGCTAAGACGCCACTGTCAATTCCAGAGTTAAAAAAAAGACAGATAAAAGGATCTCTAATGTTCCCGAATGTACATGCTCATGCAACGCAAGATTGCTACCTATTCAACAACGTTAGTAGATCAAAGATTAATTTTCTTCAGTCAGACCAATAGGCCATGGATAAAACCATGAAAGGTTGCTTTGGTACTGGTGGCATAACGCAGTGAGGCAGTTGGCAACAACAAAATAGCTAGAAATATAGTGTTTTCTGATCAATTATAAGAACAAAAGATCATTTATTCTCAGTATATTGAAACTAGTCATCAGTTTTATGATGAATTCCTTATTCAAATTGCAGGGGAGCTGTGCGATTTTTTCCCAAAGGCCCATCATCCTGCATCATTGAAGTGAGAATTTTACTTAAACATAACAACTTTGTCCTTTTCCTTTAGACTTCAACTTATCTTTATTAAACATTAATTTCTACAATAAATACTTATGGGATAATCTTGGAAGATCCATATGCAGGAAGGGGCAGAAAATGTTTTGCACTTTTTCTTCTCCTAGTTTCTTATAGGCAAGCAACCGCACAAAATTGAGTATATGTTTTGACAGAAATAGCTATTTTTTGGTCCTCGGCCGCTCAAAATTGACTAGTGCTTCTCTTTTTTTCAGCTAACAGTTTCATATGAAGTGCCTCAACTGTTGGTTCCAGTGGCATCGGTAAGTACTCTTAACTCATATATTAGAAGACGTATTTCACATTGGGTTTTAAAAGTATGCAATCATCTCAACCTTGCTTGGGTATAAAATCTTCTCGATTAATGAGATTGCAGATTTATTATGATAGCAGAGAGTATGATTTTCAAGTTTCACTTTATAATACTCACTTTTTCATTTTTTTCTCAGGCATTGAAACCATTTCTTGAAAACCTGCTTAGACAAGGGTTGGAACGTTTTGCAACATTTGCTAAGAGCTACTCAGCTGACACACCTAAATGATGTATAAACTAAATTCATGACAGTAATGACATTCTGTCCCTCACTTTTTATGTTGGGAGGAAGATGCGAAAGGATTGTACGATTATGGGGGATGGACTTTTAAAGGTGCAAAAGATGAATTCTTAATCCGTAGATATTGTAACAGATATAAAACCATTAAGAAATTAACTGTATTAGAGGAATCAAAAGCAGTAGTTAAGCTATTTGAAGCCGGGAAATATGCCCAGAACATGCAGAGTCATACGCTGACAGAGAATTCCAAGAGCCAGGGCAAAAGTGCTACAACATCCATTGGTCATATGGTGCTGCTCCAATATATGGCTAGTCAGTTAGGAGCAATGGTCTTAAAGATCATTCGCAGGGTCATTCACTGTTTATTGTTCAAGTAAAATTGCAGAGTTCCAGCCTTTATTACTCCCCATACAGATCATATTGCACCAGACTGAACCCATTAGGTGGGCCAAAAACCAACTGGTTCAAGTACTAACATGCAGTCCAGAGCCTTTAGATGTGCCAAGATGTGGGGCTTGATGGCTCATGAGCTCAAAGACGTGGGTTGCATTGCCCGTGTGAATTTTTATTACACATTAGAATAAAGAACCGACTAAGCTCTTCAACAACTGAAAAGGGAAAGCACAAGGAATACCAGTTTGTTGTTTAAGGAGAATGACAAATTAAAGGACCAATTTCTGCACTGCGTCCTAGTTAAAATCCAATTTTCTTAGTGCCACCAATAAGGAATAGCAATCTAGTTACTATAATGAGCAAAAAGTAACAAGGGTTCATTATGTACAACTAATAGAATGAGTTACATAAACACGGCCATACACTAACAACAGACATAATAAACTAAAAGTCAGTGTAGCTCCCCCCACTCACCAACCAATTGTATGTGCATACAGCCACCCAAATACAACAGCAAAATAAGATATAACTACCAAAACTATAGCTGCTCTTTATTCTGCCCAAATGAGGCAGCCGCAAACAGCTTGCACCACCATCAATGGCTCCCGTTGTTGTCTAACCAGCTCTGCAAGCTACACAAGGCTTCTGCAGAGAAGCTGCAGCTCCTTAATCTCCTTGGACGAATTGGTGATAGCTCTTGATGATCAGGGGAAGTAAAGCATACAATAATTACTGTAAGATTGTCAAATGTATTGCGCCGCAAGGCCTCCATGACAAGGTCCTTCGCACACTGTTCAGGATCATCATGCCGTCTTAGCCCTCGACGCACTAGACTAACTGTTTGTTGGCTAGACATGACATCCCAGATTCCATCACAAGCAATAATGAGGAATTCATCATCATCTGTCAGAACTATCTGTCGAAATTCTGGCTCTGCAATCAGAGGAGAGGCAGAGCCACGAGGCAGCTTCATGTCCCAGTCCCCCAAGGCTCTCGTCACTGATAGTGTACCATTCAGATAGCCATCATCAATAAATCCACCTAACTCTTCAACACGCCTCCTCTCTGATGGATAATTTGGTCTATGGTCTTGGGACATGTCAATTGCCTCTCCGTTACGGCAAAGGACTGCTCGGCAGTCTCCGGCATTTGCCACCATTAATAGCCTAAAACAAGAGAGCGTCATTTAGATAACAAGAATACAAATATATGCACAAAACTATTCAATTGTTTCACTGAATGATCAAGTCAACTTTAATGCCCACTCCCTTTCACTCCCCCAACAACTTCGTTCTAAATTCAACATTTACGGTACAAAGGTCGGTGAAGAGAAGTTCAGTAAATTCATACCCACAGGCCATTTTTTGTCTCATATATCAAGCAACATTCTTAGGTAACGCATAAGTAACTCATGACATGTACTTGGGTAGTTGGACAATTCAATACCATTAGCTGTGAAAGGAGTGTCGAAAGATAAAAGTCAAGGACATAAAAGGCTCAGAACGAGAGACAAAAAGCAACATAACTATCCGTACGGTACACAATGACCATTTTTCTACAGGGCAGAGAATTCGTTAATAGGTGCATCACAATGAATCACGACCTTACCTTCCCAACACAAGAGCTGTCAGCGCAGTGGTTCCAGAAGAACTGCTGATATTGCAGTCATCAGCTAAAGCAAGGTCAGCCAGAAGAAACCCTTTCCGAAGAGAGCTCTCCACCCCTTCTAGAAATACCTCATCAACTTCTGAAGTCTCTGGGAAATTAGTGTCTCTGAAGAATAAGTTAAGTACATTTTTTCTCACATAAGCTGCAGCTTCCGATCCTCCATGACCATCAAACACCTATTAAACTAAATGTTAGACAAGCTTTGCCTTGAAAATGCACAGGGTCAAACATTTCATATGCAAACAACTAACACTTACCCCATAGAAAGCACTGGGCTTCGGAAACCTCATGAGTGAGCCAAGGTGTGCAGATAGATCGTCTATCCTTATATGCTCGTCTTCCATGAACCTACGTGGGCCAGTATCTGCAAAGCTACCTGAGCGAATGCTCGGAATGAATTGCAATATGGTTGTCTCGGGGGATTTGACATCCTGAAAGACAGCTCTGTCAGACTAATCATAGACACCACCAAGAGAAAGGAAAAACTGATACCAATTAGAATCAACAATTTTGGCAGGGGAGAGCTAACATTGAGCAAAAGGAACATCAGCTGAATACGCTCAATTTTGAAAAACAAAAGCCCCAAATAAAGGAGGGAGTTTGCACATGAATTCTTCTTGCGTCTTCAAGTTAGGGAATTAGATAAAAGACGTTCAACCGGTCCTTTTTCACAAGTGAGAGGTGACTGAGCAGTTATCTAGCATGATTTATCAGGTTAACTACTGCGAATGATAACACTTCAATGGTATGTTTACTTTTGAAAATCAAACAACTTCATCCCAAACATTTGAATTCTCACACTCTTTGGCGTGTTCGTCAGTATGTCAAGGTAGACAGAAGCTTAAAATGTCTTGGCATGAACATTAACCAAACATGAAATAGGAACTGAAACGAATACAAATTTAAGAACACACCTCATTTTTCATTAAGTTTTCTAATTTGTTCCAAACCACCAGCTCTAATTGCCACTATCTGGGTGGTGTTACTTAATCATGGATAATTTTTTGGTTCATGGAAACGGAGCAAATTTTGATTTCACTACTTAGCTTGATAGGCTACTCATTTGCTAAGGTAGGCTAGTTAAGATCATCCATCTATATACTTAAAGCACCTTTGATTAAATTAAGTTGGTTAATGACTTACTATATAAAGCTTACTAGAATTTGTTCTTTGAAGGAGAACAGTGAAGTAATGTAACTCATCATCTCCCCAACACCTCACCCCGTCCAAAAAAAAAATAAAGAAAGTGAATCTGTCCACCTCATTGTTCCGCCTTTTAATCCCATCGTTGACTTACGTAATTGTCTATACTTATCAATAGCCATCAACTATAAAACCCTCAACCTTAACAATAAGCAACTTAACAGCTTAAAGCAATTTGTGTTTGAAGGAGATAAGACACATGCAGCCAAATCAAGCTAACATTTGAGCACAATTAGCAACAGACAAGAAACACATGTTAGTTCATTTGGTTGGGAGGATTCAACTAGTTCTCAATTATTCAGTCCCACCTTAGCAACTAAAGTATATAATCAGTACTTTGCAAAAGCCAATTAAGCTCGGTATTTCCACTTTACATTGGTCGGTGACTTTTTCCAAAATACAGTAAACGGTTCCAATGTGGCTGGCTAAACAGATGCACATAGATATACATCGTAAATGTGAAAGTGGATGCATCTTCTCTGTCCACCAACAGAAGTATTACACTCTGTGTGTAAATGGGATCCTCCAGAGTTTCGTAGGGAATATTTTTTCCTGAGCATCACACTTACATTATTAATTATTCTTAGCAATAGTTGTTAACTATAAAACCCTCAAGCTTATCTCATTTTTTTGAACCCTTTTATGGAAAGAAAAGACGAGGTAAATAAGGGACCTTAAACCATTTCCCATCCCATCATGTCACCTACACCTGGCAACCATAAAACTCTCAAGCTTAACAATAACCACTCGCAAAAAATTTCCTTTTTCTGACTACATTAGTTCTCTCTTCAGACTTACCTTACCTCTTCTGCTCATGTAATAATACTTGTCTAAAACTTATGAACTCCTATGGTTTATCACAGTCAATGAGACTCAAAATTAGATACCACCAATAGCTTCATACAAGCACACGTCATAAGTAAATATTCCCTCTGTCCCAATTTCTATAGCACACTTTCCTTTTTAGTCCGTCCCAAAAGAATGTCACCTGTCTATAATTAGAAACAATTTAACTTTAAAATTCTTCTTTTACCCATACCAAAATGATTTATAGTCATATACAACAAATTTCAAAAGTCTTCATTTCTTTCTTAAACTTTGTGCCTAGTCAAATGTTGCCACATAGCCGCAAAAATATGAACCGAGGGAGTAGCTTCACGCATCCACTATAATATCCATTGTAATACAGCAAATAAGCTTATATAAGTGGTTGAAATCCTAAAAACATATGTTTGATTGTTCAGATTCTGGTAAAAAAGGGGCAGCACAGTGGTACCACAAGGGATTCTGCTAACTCTGGCAAAACCATATAACATACAACATGAGCTAATATACTAAAATTTTAAAGGTGTCATCTTTTTCTCCTTTTAAGCTCAGAAATGAAATCAAGATCTAACACACCCAACTGGACAAAGATTATAAGGAACCTAAATATACTATTAAACATAATATGAAGATCCATAAAACAAACACAACCCCACAAAACAATTCAATCCAACTCAATCAGCAAAATCTCAATCCCAACTTTTTCTTTCAAGAAAGGCAACTAGCATAGAACAAACAACAGGACAAAAACACATACCAAATCAGAACAACATGAGACATCCAACACAGGGATAGTATGTTGAAGTTGAACCATAACCTCAGCTTCAGCTCCCATCTTTATCAGATTACAACAAAACCCCAAAAAACTAAAACTACTTTGTTAATTCTATGATGGTGTGTTGCTAAAGGTTCGATTTTTTAGTCAATACAATCAAGATTCTAGGACTTTCTTGAAAACCCAATAGAGAAAAAAAGCAAAACAAAAATCTTGATAAGCTGGAATTCAACTACTGTATATAGAAATGAAATTCTGCGTGTGAGAATAAAAGAAAAAAAAAAACTAAAAAAGTCGTGGGGACGGTAGACGCGTGTACTGTGTAGGCACAAATTGTTTTCTTGAAATCCCTAATGGAACTTCGATGAGTGTTAAGGGGTAGGTTTGATCTTTTTTGGGATATTTATCCCCAATCTGTCTAGAGTTTTTTCGTTTTTTTGCTTTTACCAAAATATAAATTTAGTAATTGAAACAAAAATAAATGGTATTGTATAATAATTATATTTACTTATAACTAACAAAATAAATGAGAGGCAAGATTTTCTTCCTAATTTCACGTTTCAAAATATGTATCTAGAAATAGTAAAGTAAATATTAGTTAAAATAGTAACACAATTAATTTTTTTTTTCTTTATTGAATTTTCTTTTTTTCAATTTTTATTTTTTGATTGACCAAAAATAAGTGGGTATGGTTGAAATTGATTAGGTATGTCTATACAAATCTACATTGACGTACATCTAACAGATGCACGAATATATAACGAAGTATATATTAATATACATAAGGATGTGATGTAGGAATAGAATGGAGGATCAAAAGGAGTTTTTTTCAATTTCTAGTTTTAAAATTTAAAATTTAACTCAAGACGTCTCAAATTATTCACACGGTGAATAAAGCTAAGAATTTGATGTTTTAGATGAAAGAATCATGCCCTCGGAATAAAGGAGCTATGAAACACATGGTGTCTGGGATTTAAAATTTTGGATGAGTTTATTTTACAATCTGGAGTTGTGTTAGTGGGTGAATCAAATGTGAAAGAAAAAAAACTCAAATGTGGATCAAACTCAAATTGGGTAAAATAAATTTACATAAGCGTCACGAAAGAAATAAACATGGAAACAAAGGAAATTAATGGATCAGGAAAAAATATGTACTCAAGTTGGATTGTAAGAAAAAAATGTATCAAAAAATATAAAGAAAGATAATATAACTTTTTTTAAAAAAACAAAAGAAGTAAAGGGAAAAGTATGACTCTTTTTTTGACCTTTATATGAGTAAAGCATAAAAGAGAAAAAGAAGAAGCAAAAAGTTGCATTTGAAGTTTACAAAATCTAAAACAAATCAGAATTAAACTATTTTTTTAATAAAAGAAAAAGGATATGGTATGATCATTTTAAAAAAAAATTACCCCCATTTGAAAAGGTGGACATGCTATAGTCAGTCGGCTAAAGTAATTCCCCTTTTTAGCCATTTGACCCAATTGGGCACATGCGGTCTCTATACTCAATTGATACACTTTTATACCAAATTGATACACTTTTATACTATATTGATACACTTCTTAAAAAAGAGAAAGGAAATTCCATCCAAGCACATGCAGTCTCTATACCCAATTGATACTCTTTTATACCACATTAATACACTTTTATACTACGTTGATACACTTGCAGTATCCATATACTCAATTGATACTTCTTATACTAGATTGATATATTTTTAGAATGCATGTAGAAACTATATAGAATCGTATAAAATATGTATCTAAATAATAATTGTAGTTAAAAATTATATAGAATTTGTATAAAAATGCTATAACTATTATATAGAATATGTATATGTATAGAAACTTTATCGTTATTATATATAAATATATATAATAACGATACAGTTTAACTTGATATATCACTTGTCAATCTTTTTTTCCCTATAATTATAACTTATCCTGATAAAGATCACTTGTCAATCTTGTTGGCCCTATTGAAGAAAGTAATATATAGTCAAGACACTATTTTTTTTTCTGCTTATCTTTTTCTGCAAGTTATAGTTCAAAGATACTTATAGCTTTGTTGCAAGGAAATAATGAAGTTTTTATGTCAGTTTCTGATTAACGAATTGTGATTCCCTGTAGTTAATCATACGTGAGTGAGAAAGAGGTTATTTGCCGGGTTTATTAAGCAAGTAGCGAGTGATTATTTATTGATATTATAAATTTAAGTGCTAATTTTTTTAGAATTAATTTATTTTAGATGTTATTTTTATCCCTTCCCCTTTAATAAATATCTAGAAATATATCTTAACAATAATCAATGCATATAATTCTTACCTTACTCGTTTTCACTATGCAAATATTATTGTCATTTTATTGAAAAATTTAATCCTTTAAATTTCAACAACTATTTCTTTAATTCCTCACTAATTCATGTATCAATTCTCTAAAAAAATTCTTTACGAAAAATATAACAACAACCAACAAGAAGAATGGTTAATCAATGCGTCATATCTATGCCTGCAGGTGTTTACCGTTACAAATATAGGACATATTGTCAAGTGTTATCGTCACATCTAAGGCTCGCTAGCCACCAACACAGTCATATATTTAAGACAATAAGATAAAAGATGTTCCTTATCACCGTCACATGATTAATCACGAGTTTACCCCAACGGTGTTATTTCACTAGGGTTATTTTTACAGGCCTCGATTAAGAAATCTAATAATGTAGGAGCCTCGAGGTTTCCTATCCGTCCTCGATCGACTTTTGACCCATTGTAGGAGGTGCCTTCCCGACCTCGCAATCGTTTGCCGAATAATAAAAATCAACAGCGGCAACAACAATAGGAGATGGTGCAAATGACTCGACTACTTTGCTATGGTCATATGTCATATATTAACAACCAATCACAACAACAACATAATATAGTGTTGGTGACTCAATGGCCTCGTTATGGTCGTTTATTCACAATCAATTGCTAAAACCATAACAACCTCCTCATGTTCGTATGCAATATATCAATAATCAACCGCATCAAAGGTCACACCAACTTTATTTTGATTGTATGTCGTATATTCAAAATCAACCATAATAGCAGGTGCAACGACCTCCTTGTGGTCATATCCCGCCTGGCGTGGCGCCTCATGTTGTTACACCTGTATCTATCACTTCTACACCTATTAAAAAAATTTATTTCCAATTATCAATGTACGATTTTTGTTCACACACTCAATACCTTTGATGAGATGATTTATAATTATAGAACTAGCACAAGTTATAAAAATCTATTTTTCTCTTATGAACTCAATTCCTTCAGACCAAAATTCTAAAAAGCTACTCTCTTCGTGCATTCCTACTTATTCATTATACTAAAAAATATATTTTAATTTTTACATGTTACATTTAGCGTATCAAAACACATTTCTTTTCATGTTTATTCTTAATATTAGTTATTTACTCCCTCCGTTTGGTTTTACTTATCACATTTTAAGTTGATATACTTATTAAGAAAAATAATTAATACCATGACTATTTTGCCATAACACCCTATTAAATAATGCTTACATTGTATTTTGAAATTCATTTTAAAAAAGAATATAATTAATATTAAGGATAAAATAGAAAAAAAGAAGTTGTCTTCTCTTGATATGTCAAAAATGACAAGTAAAAATAGAAATTCAATTAGAAAATTGACAAGTAAAAGTGAACGAAAAAAAATATTTTTGCATATTAATTTTTAAGATTTAAGACTATAAATTAACGAAAATATATTATAGTAAAATACTTATTTATTTTTAAAAAAATTATATCTAAGACAAATAAAAGTAAATCGAGAATGTAAATTTAATTTTGTGCAACTATACTCATTCATTCATTCTTGATCGACAGTAAAAAAAGAAGCTTAGCATGCTGGACATTTGAATGTTCTTGTAGCGTTCTCGTTTGACTTATCAACCCCTCCAACTTATTCTTACTTGGTCAAAGCAATTTGTTGTCCTAATTTCACTAAAATATACTAGTAACTATTAAATTCTAAATTCTTAATTTTATACATACAATGTCCCAAGCTAATTTTAAATTTAGTACAACTTTAATTTATTGAAGAGATGACTTATATCCTGTATGACACATTTTTATTTTTAATTTATTATAAAAGATTGTTATCTTTTTCTACGTCTAATCTATTTAAGTTTACATTTACTTCTTCCATTGATTTTTATTAGGGCAAAGGACAGAAATAACACCTAAAGCTAAAAAAATACCACAAAAATAGCATTCAAAATTAAATACCTCGTAAATAGCCATAAAGTAATTTCACTAACCTTTACTACCATATGCTTAAACAAAATCGAAAACATCCTTAAAGTAACTTTCCCTTACTTTCTTTTCTTTTCATTCACAATTTCCTTTCAATTCAAATTCCTAAACTTCCGTTCCTTTACCTTTTTTCGATACTCCAATTTACCTTTCTCATTCCATAAATTTTGTATAAAATCTCAAAAAATCTGCATTTAATTAGCTTTTCGTAATTTTTTTTCAAGTGGCAATAAATTTTTATATGCACTCCATGGATGAACAATCCCTTACTGAATGTTCTTAGTAGGATAAATACGGCATCAACTCAAGGGTAAATACATACTTCATCATATTGGTGTTCAGAGGTGAATTCAGGATCCGAACTCATCGGGTGCCAAGTAAACTTATTGATTAAATTAATCGGATTATTCATATTTTCGGTCTATAGGACAATTAACAACAACAACAACAAACCCAGTATATTCTCACATAGTGGGGTTTGGGGAGGGTAAAATGTACGCAGTCCATACCACTACCCCCGAGGGAGTAGAGAGACTGTTTCCGATAGACCCCTGGCTCAAGACGAAGGACAATTAATAAATCAATCAATAATAAAAGAATAGTAATAAAATGACCAAACTTAAACCTTTAATAATATTACTAATATCATAATATCCATAATTCATTGCAATTGCCCATGGCGAATTTTCATATTCTGAAAACGATCAACGATGAGCCTTTTGCCGGCAACGATAGAGAATTGACCTGACAGCAAGCAGCGGAGCAGCAGTAGGCAACAAACTTGAAGAGTTGAAGTACAAAGAGAGCCAATGTTTTGATATTTGGAAATAGGGTTTTTTTATTTTGATGAGAGAGATGAGAGATTAGATTATACCTTCTCTAACAATTAAATAAATAAATAAAAAGTCAATAAATAATATTAAGTATTAACTTAAGTCAACTAGAGTCTACTACTGCTTACTACGCTTGTTTCTCTGTTTTTATCAATAAAAACAATGTTCTAACATTTAAAAATTTTAATTGCTTCAATGTGGGATCGAACCCGCGACCTAGGGGTGACAAAAGTGATGCTTTGCCACTTGCACTATTGCTTACTACTCATGTTTCTCTGTTTTTATCAATAAAAATAATGTTTTAACATTTAAAAATTTAATTGCTTCAATCTGAGATTGAACCCGCGACAAAAGTGGCGTTTTGCCACTTGCACTAGATATTTCTTTGATATTATGGGTGATAAATTTAATATTTGACTATATCAGTATATATATATATATATATATATATATAGCTTTCGTCGAAGTTTACGGGTGGTGTGCTATCTCCACGACAATGAATAGATCCGCCTCTATTGGTGTTTACAACTAACTTAGTGATGAAGAAAAAAAGAAGAGAAAATAAAGGTAGGAAGAGGAAGTTAGAAATACAAAAGAGCATTAATGAGAAAGAATAAACTGAATCAAAGCAATAATTCATGGAAAAATGATTTTAACTTCTTTTTGTTTCTTTATGTACTACTATTACTATAATTTTTAGGAGTATCAATTATGTTCGTACTTACTAATTTTGATTAACTGTATCAATTTGGTATTGCTACTGTATATGCTTGCACAGATTTTCTCTGTAAAAAGTGTATAAAAAAGTATTAATTGGATATAAAAGTGTATCAATCTAATATAAAAGAGTATCAATTGAGTATAAAAGTGTATCAATTGGGTATAGAGACTGGATGTGGCTGACTGACTCAATTGCTATAAATTAGGACAAATGGCTAAAAGAGGAAAATAAATTGGTCCGACTGGCTCCAATTGTCCACATTTTCAAATTGTGAACTATTTCTTTTCAAAATGGTCAGACCATATCTTTTTCCCTTTTTATTAAGGGAAAAGGACATTCTATAACACTTTTTAAAATAAATAGCCCAAGTTTGAAAACTTTTCAAAAAGTGATCAGTCGGATATACTATTTTCGCTTTATAGCCATTTTATAATTTGGGTCATTTTGGCCTACGTAGTCCATACACAATACTGATACAGTCTATATACAATATTGATACAGAATTCAACTTGAAAATTCGATCCTTTTAAAAATATTAAATTTTTTTTTTCTATAAATTTTTTAACTGATCAAATATTCTGTTTTTGTATTGTTTATAAATAATAATTAAATTATATAAAAATGATATAATTGTTAAATAGAATATGTATCTATTTAAGATATATGTATAAAAATTGTATAGTTCTATCAAATATGTATATGTATAACATATATATATATATATATATATATAATATAGAAAGTGTATAAAAATTATAGAATTATTGAATAAAACGTGTAAAAAAATGTATAGTTATTGTATAAATTATGTATTAAAACTGTATAATTTTCATATAGAATATTTATATGTATAAGATTTGTATATAAACTGTGTAAAATGTGTGTAGAAATGGTATAGAACAAGCCAGTAGATTGAAATGGCTAGAAAGGGAAATTTAAATTCCATGACCATTTCATGAAAATAATTTAATTTGAAGTGTCGTTTCTGTTCTTTCCTCTTTTATTAAAAACAAAGGGAAGCCCGATGTACTAAAGTTACCACTATGCGCGGTGTCCGAAGAAGGGTCCCACCACAAGAGTGTATCATACGTAGCCTTATCTTGCATTTCTGCAAGAGGCTGTTTCCAAGGCTTGAACCCGTGACCTCCTGGACACATGACAGCAACTTTACCAGTCACTCCAAGGCTCTCCTTCATCCTTTCGTCTTTTATTAATCCAATAAAATAAAATTTTCTAAGTTATTTGTCCATTTTAGTAAATTAAAAGAGCTTTCTTTACAATTTTACCTTTTAAGTAAGAGGAAAAACATAAAGTTATACCTAAATTTATCCAACAAATTTACATCTCCACAAACATTTAGTTCTTCTACTTAACAATTTTATAGTGAATTAATACAACCTTCAAGAATATAATATCACTCTCACAGAGAGAGGTGCATCACACACGCCACCATATTATTATCACACTGCCAGGTAAAAAGTTATTTTTAAAAAATAATACTGACTTATAAAAATAAAAATGATACACTTTCTTCTTAAACCCCCTTCCTCCCCCATGTATTTTAACAACTTTTTCACCTCAAATACCACTCATACCTCACAATTTCACCATCACCAGAAAACTCAATCATCAATACTAAAAATCCTCACACTTCATCCACTTGACAAAAACAACAATCACACCAATTTTTATTTCATTAACAAATCCATTTGGATTTTTTTTTTCTCTTGGACTACAATTCATCTCATCTATCGAAGGTTAGGCTCATCGCTGCCTCATCACCGCAATCACCAACACATCAAGTACCAAAATTAGAACTTGATATACTAACATGAATCTTGGACCCGAAAATTAAAATCAAAGACAAATAAGCACATAATACAGAAAGGATCCTCTTCAAATTTACACTAGTGTGCTCCATCTCAATGGCTTGTAAATTCAAACAATTGAAATTAACGCAAGCTCCCAATCCTTTGAGATGTAGGTGTTCAAATTTGACAAGAATCGAAAGAGGGTGGGGTGGGTGCGGGGGTTGAAGGAGGAGAAAGAGGGCAGGTTGGCAGAAATGGAAATGGGGTGGCGATAGAGAGAGTGGAGTGAAACAGGAGAGTGTTTTTATTTTTCTGTTATATGAGTAAATTTTCTAAATGGTCACTTATGCTTGAAAAAATGCCTATAAATATCATTTTTGTATCATTTAAAATAAAAATATCACCTACTTGAAATATACTTAATTTTTTTTATTTTTCTTAAAATATACTTAATACCTCAAACACCTTCTCTCTCCAACTTGAAATATCATGTCATTAATTTTTTTTTTATAAATAAATCTATTTAACTTATCTAATTTATTTAACTAAAATTTTATCCTAATTCTTTTTTTTTAAAAAATAATTACACATAATATATTAATCATTGAAGATTAATTTAATTACACAAAAGCTTGAATTATTTTATTTGATACGTACTTTTCAAAATTTCTTTTATTTACTTATTTATTTCACCACTTAATAATATTTAAAACTCAAGTACTTATAAAATTTGGTATTCATTTAATTCTTTTTTGTTATTTATTTTATATATTAAAGATTCTTCAAATGTAAAAGAAATAAAAACGACAGATTTCATATATTTTTGACATTAAATTTGTTATTTATATGAAAATAAAAGAATAAAATTCATTTTTTGGATTATACAAAAGAATTTTTGAATTAATATAATCCAATGATATTATATTACCTTCAAATATAGAGTAATAGAGGGTAAAAGAATATAATTTGTTATTTTAAAACATTGATGGCAAACCTACGATATTTTTTGTTGGCAAACAAAATTCAATAAAAAAAATTAATATGTATTATTACCTGAAAAATTTAATTTGGACATAGATTAATTGCAAATTTTTATGCAAGATAATTTTTGATAAATATAAAGTGAAAAGCTGATTTTTTTCTTGCAAATTTTTTACAAGTTATTGTCCATAAATAAATCAAGTAAATCCGTAAGATAAAACATAAAAATTTAGAAAAGAAAATATTATTTTTAATTTAATTTCTTTACTCTTTTTTTGTGACTATTATAGTTATATTTTATTTTATTATACAATTAAGCGCTAATTTATATCCGTACTTCATTCTACATACATCAAAAGCAAAGAATAATTGATTGAGTAATATTTTAAAAATCTATTTGTAATAGTACTGAAGAAAGTATCATTTTGTTAATATTTCTTTAAAAAATTTATTTGTTTCAAGACCATAATTTTTCTTTCCTTCAAAAAAGGAGATATTATTCTTTTATTCTCATATAAATAACAAACTTAAGGTAAAAATATGAAATCCATCATTTTATTTCTTTTACATTTTAAGAATTTTTAGTATATAAAATAAAAGACAAAAAAAATTATTGTACCAATTCATATAAGTACTTGTATTTTAAAACTATTATTACGTGGTGAAAAAAATAATTAAGTAAAAGAAATTTTGAAGAGTACATATCAAATAAAATAACCTAAGCTTTTGGTGTAATTAAATTAATCTTTAATGATTAATATATCATGTGTATTTAAAAAAAAATTAGGATAAAACTTTAGTTAAATAAGTTTGATAAGTTATACATTTATTAAAAAAAATAAAATTTTAATGACATGATATTCCAAGTAGGAGAGAGAAAGATTGAGGTATGAGTATATTTTAAGGAAAATAAGAAAAGTTGAATGATATTTTTGTCCTAAATAAAAAAAAAAGTGATATTTGTAGATAATTTTCCAAACATGGGTGACTATTCAGAGAATTTATTCCAAAAGTATATATATATATATATATATATATTCGTATCTCCTTCAGTTCTTTTTATAGGTTATTAATGTTCGGATAGTCTATAACACTCCAATAATAAGCAGGAATAAACAACAATCAATAATAAACAGGGATAAACAATAAGAAACAATAATAAACAGGAATAAACAACAACAATAATATGGCTTGTTGCAAGAAAAGCAGATATTTTTCAAATATGGTGTAAAATCTTACTTAGTACTTCTTTCTTCATTGTTCTTAGTTATGTGTAGTAGTGATATTATCAAAATCAAAGTATATTTTTTTTCACAAAATTTTTTTTGATTGATTTTTATCTATATTCCGTTCGTCTCTTTCTCTCCAGTTTTAGGCATAGCAATCTCTTCTTTAATCATACTCTGAAATAACACAACAGTCCTTTCTATTTTCTTTGAACTTTTTAATTCCCTAGAAATTTACAGATTAATCCATCGTTATTGCTAAACACTGAGAGACTAACCATATTCTAGGGGTATATTTATAAGTATTTTATAGATATGACATGAAAATAAACATAACTTCACGGGAGGAACATACAATGATCTTAATACTAACTACTTACATGCCTAAAGACGAAGAGAGGTTTCCCTTTTGGGAGTTCCCTGAAAACTTACAACCGCTGGTAGAGAAACTTTAGAAACCTATCCACACTTATTCACACACTTTTTTTTGCGGAAATAATAAACTTTGTAAGAGCTCTTTATGCTAGATCTCTCTTGATTGCTTGTTCTCTTGTTCTCGCTCTCTTGTTCTCTCATTCTGTTTTGGTAAGTCTTTAGGTTCTGATATTTATAGGCATCTACTAATTTCAAATGTGGACTTCAAAATATGTTGAACAATCTTTTTTAGTATGCCGGGTACACTTTGTGGGTCCCATTTTCACATGGCTAAATTTCTTCTTTAATTCATATCTGTCCACCTGTTCTCTACTTGATAGCAATTATTTAGTTCTTACGTCATCCCTTACGTCTTTGTCTTTTGTGGAAATCATCATTGCTTATGTCTCTAAATTATGCAATGCTTCTGGGAAGAAACTCATTCCTGAGTCATCATCTGCATTAGGATCTTGAGAAAATTGGTCTAACACAGGATCATAGTCTTCATCATCTGAATATGAAATTCTTGGTCTTGTCTCTGAATTTGGTGTTAAAGAAATGCTAGGATTTAATTTTGGCTCTGAATTTTCTGAAATCATTTCTTTAGTTTGTTCCTCTAACAATTTTCTGATTGTGCCTGCTACTATTTGTTGTATATTTCTTTTATCATTTTATTTCGTAGATAAAAATCCTTCTTACTTTTTTCTTGAGTAGAAATACTTCTTCACGTGTCTTAGCGATCTGAAAACTAGCTGGGAGAATTCTCCTTACACTTTTTGGCAAAGTGTCAGCCATCAACGGATTTAATTTGTCTTTATCAGTTACCGTTTCAACCGAACTAGCTGTATCCTTACCCGATACAATGGGTCTTTCTGCATTCATTGGGGAATGCACACCCGTCTTATCCATTTCTGAAGGAGATAAAGAACTCCTTAGAACCATTTGTTGAGTCCCATATGTCTACTGGGTCTGCTGAGATAACTCATAATAAAGGATTTTAATGCAACCTTGTAAAATACTTATTGTTCTGTCATTTGGTTTTTCTCATTTACAACGCTTTCATTTTCTTGGCTCAAGGTCTCATTAGCATGATTCAGTCTTTTGAAAGCTTCGGTCATAGCTGGACAATGATCGCAAAAAATGATTTTATCGTTGTCTTTCCTTATATTGTATTGAGGAACCTCTTTCATGTTTGGTCTTAGTGCTGGAGAAATATATTAATTTGGCCCCAAGTTTCCTCGCGCCTAATCCAATGCTTCAGTGAGGTCATTGAAACCTTTAAAAAGTGGTGTTGTCTGATTTTTAATAAAGTCTACTACTTCTGTCCAAGTCTGGAATACTCCTTGTGTCTGTCCTCTAATAACAACATAGAATCTGAACCTATTAATTGAATTCTTTTTGGTGAAATAATAACTCAAAGCATTAAGTACTGAAATAAAATAGCTATTGTCTCTGGGTATCTTATTATAAGACATCCATAAATTGTCTATCAGACATATTGGCTTATCTACTCGCACATCTAATTTCAATCTGAAAGTCAGGTTAATTGTCTCATAGCTTATCAAGCTGTACAGTTCGAAAATCATCCTTTCCAGTCTTGGATGTACTAACAATGTATGTGGTCTGAAGTGAGTATTACTTAACAATGTCTTTAGATAATAGTCTTGGGAAGGCAAGGCCTCAGCCTTGTCTTTTTTCTTTTTCTGCATGCATACTGAAACAAGAATCGTTTGTTGGTTCGTATAATAAGTCTACTAAGCTGATCTGCTAAGTTTTTATCTTTACCTTTAATATGTTCTAACACAATGTTATAAATTGAAGTGACATCTAGGAAATCCAACCACCTTCGTTTACTACTAATCTTTTCTTTTATTTTTTGATAGAATTTTACTATAGCCTCACAGTCTGTTCTTGCTAATATTTCAGGCTTGTTCAGTATGTAAAGTCTATACTACTCATATTGCCTTTCTCTTTATAATTTCCACTTTGATACACAAATTTTTTCATCTTTTTTTTCGTTGTATTTATTAGGTTTTGCTTTTAACACTGCCCCCATCCCTCGAGGCTTCCATCTGTTTCAACAATTAGATAATCTATTTCTAATGGCATAGCCAAGTCTAGGATCTCTTGTATCATACATTTAAGTTCTTGCACTAATTTAAAAGTTTTTTGGCCTGTAGATTCAGTTTTGGCATATAGTGGCCCTGTTTCTTTCCCTAAATCTTTAATGAAATTTCTAGCATAATTTAGTAATCCTAAGAATTTTTGTAAATATTTAGTTTTATCTAATTTGTCTGGAATTTCTAGAACCTTTTTAGCTATATGTGGTTGTAACTTTATTTTGCCGTCTCCAATGACTACTTCTAGAAAATTAATACTATTTTTATATAGTTTCATTTTCTTTTTACTTATTATGATTTCATTGTCTACAAATAATTAAAGACTTGCTGTAAATGTCCTAAATGTTCTCACATATTATTACTAAAAACTAGAATATCATCTACATAAACTAGTATAAAGTTTTTATAACTCCCAAAAATAATATTTATTTTTCTTTGAAATACTGGTGGTGCCTTCTTTAACCCAAATAGAATAACAAGCCATTCAAAATGTCCTTCTGGACATGTGAAGGTTGTCCATTCTATGCTATCTTCGTGCATTTTAATTTGCCAGTATCCAGACTTACAATCGAACTTGCTGAATACCTTTCTTCCTTGTATTCTATTTATTAGTTCTGTTTTGTCTGGTAACTTATATCCATCCATGACAGTATTATCATTAAGTCTTTTATAATTTATTACCATTCTTGCCTTTCCTCGTATCACTTCACTATTATTTCTTATCATAAAAGTTGTGGGTCTATGTTTTGATTTAGATCTTTTGATTATTCCTAAGTTTAATAGTTCTTTGATTTGTATTTCAAAATCCTTAAGATCTTCATTTATAGCTTCTATAGATGCTATTTTTATGGTGTACTCTAGATTAATTATTTCTAGTTTACATGTGATCTGGTTGGAGTTGTAACACCCGGTAGTTTTCCTAGCTTGAATTCGTTCCTAGAATGTTAAGGAATAGATTTCAAAATGAAGAATATTTATTTCATATGAAATTTTCCAGATTTAGACCTCCCATTGTATGGAAAATTGAATAAGTTTTTCATCGATATCAAATTCACCCAAATCCGATACTCGGTTGAGGAGTTGGAGCATTTTTAAGTTGACAGTGTCCCACTTGAGCAACCATCGCATCACGGTGAAGGACAATTTCATAATTGTCAATTTCAGTGGACCTCCGCGATATTGGCACATTACGGAGAGTTTCAAATTCCCAATTGTCGAAATCTAGTAGCCCAACGCGATACTGGCGCGTTGCGCCAATCGCCAAAATGGCATTCCAAAGGGGCACCACGATTGTGGTGCATCGCGGTGAAGGCCCAGTTCTCACTCGTACTTTTTTAGTGAGCCACCGTGATAGTGGCGCGTTGCGGTGGCCTATTAAATTGGGATTTTTGCTTTCTTTTCCAGTTTCATTTACAAGTTCAATAGGAGCATTTTGGTCAATTCTCAAGCCCCCAATTCGTGAATAACATGAGATTAATCCCATTCTAAGCCTATTATGCCCATTATTCATCAATTCTCTCTCAAAGAAATCCCTAGTTCTCAAAGCTTTCTCTCTAAGAAATTAAAATCCTTCATTGTTTCTCCATGCAAGCTTTAAATTGAGGATTCCCAAGACAAGATAATCAAGAATTCATCATCAAGAACTCAAATAGGAATCAATAAGTCAAGTTTCTCCATCTAATCATCTACCAAGGTACGTGAGTTTTTTCAACAAGGATAATCCTTTCATCCTTGTGCCCAAAACTTATTTTAATTACAAATTTATTGAATTTTATGTGATTTCCCATGAAATTAAAGTTAGGGTTTACACCCAATATTGCTAATTATGAGATTATGAGATTTTAAGGGATTTAGAAGTTGAATTGCATGTCTATGTTCATATTTTCATGCATATTGTAAAAATTTCCAGATTTTAAGTTGATTTATAAATGTTTACATTACCAAGCATGAATATTATGATGTTTTAATATGAGTTTGATGCATGGGTCACTAAGTCCTAATTAAAGATTGTTATTTCAAGATTGATTGTGCTATGAGCACTTTATGACTAGATTCTTTTTAGATAATTGATAAAGATTTGACCTTTTGGTCTCAAGAATAGATATGAAATCCACTTTACAGATTCAGATTACAGATTTAACTTTATAGATATACAGTTGGTTTTCATTATAAACCATTATACTATTTTAGAAGTAGATTTCCATCAGAATGAGCATATCGATTTTATGGGAGTAGTATTTAGCACCGAGATGGGTGCGTTACTACGGTTTCATACCCAAAAACTATGTGCCAATGTAGGATTTAGATTGTTTCTACTTCTACGTGGATGATAGATATATGATCACTTAGATAGGTTATACTCACTGGCAAGAGTATGACTCCTCTCCCCAACGTGAGGATTCCTCCTTAGAGGGACAAGAATGTTGGACTCCATGAATGCTTACATGGTTTATGTCGGTTAGAAGAATCTCCTATGCAGAATAAGTTTTCAGATGTCTAAACCCTTAAGATAAAGTGTTTTCCTTACAAATAAGCTTAAGATAAAGTATTTTCCCTTGCAGAACAGTTTTTCCTAATAGTAAGGACTTTCAGAAAAAGATTAATTGAAAAAGGTTTTAGAAAACCAAGTGTGAAGGCTTACAAGTTTTACTCAGATTATGCTTTACAGAAAAATATTAGCTACAAACTTCAGCTTTCAGATTTCAGAATTTAGAGTGAGTCCTTTCTACACTTAGAAAGTATGATTTAAAGAGAGAATACAAGTAAAGCTTTTAGGACTAAATGTTATGACTCACTAGATTTATAAAGTATGATTTACTTCTTATTATTTCAGTATTTCAGATATTCCAGCTTATGTGAGTCATTTATATTTAGCATGTATTGTTTTACAAATTATGATGATGAGATGATGTTTTACTTATGCATTTCACCCCCATATACTCAGTACATCCTCAAAGTACTGATCCACATATATGTCTATGTGCTATATTGTCTCATAATGTAGGTATCAGTTCAGTTGTAGCACGCATACCATATTTAGACAGTTTGCAACCTCCAGTCAGCAGGTGAAGAGTCCTCTTGATTCAAGGGCTCAAGTCAGTCACATAGTTTGAGCAGTATTTTATTTTTCTTTATTCAGTCATATTGATTTGGGATAGCTGGGGATCATATCCCGGTTACCTATAATCAATACTAGTAGAGGCTTCATAGATAGTCAATAGAGTTAATGTATTTGATTTTAGTATTGTTTTGTAAAAGTAGAGTTGTAATCATTTTAATTTAGTTCTATGTTGATCAGATTCAGAAAAGAGTCATATTCCACTTATTTCATTTAGATTTATGTATTTTATTTAGTTGCTTATGAGTTATGCCAGTAAAAGGGTTAGCTTTGGGTCACTTGTGGTCTTAAGCACCGTGTGACGACTAGGGATAGTCTCGGGTCGTTACAGGAGTGCCAATGCTATAAGGGTTTTTCTCTAATTATTTCTAATTAATCTAGAATTTGTATTATTCTTTCTAGGTCCTTCTGATCTTTTATCACTCCAATCTATTGTATTCCTTTCTTAAAGTTGTATAAATATGTATTTATTTCTATTAAAGTGCATTCCTTCTCTAATTGATTAAAATTTCCTAAATCTTATAGTTCTTCTTACATTGTTACCTTTTTATTGTCTTCGCATGTACATTTTTCTCTTTTATCACATTCTAGTGATTTATCGGGTTTTATTTTATTTGATTTATTCGAATTACTCGGGTTATCTTCTTCTAATCCATCTTTAATATATCTGTATTTAGTTAATGTAGGTTTTGTTATTACTGGTGACTGAGTGATATTGCTTGCAAAGATTATCCAATCCCTAGTAATAAGACAACCTCTGTTGTTTTGTACCATAAAATCTAATCCTAATACAAAGTCTTCTCTTATGTTTAAATCTCTTACTAACATTTCATCAAGTTTATATGATGGTTGATAGAATTTCTCGCAAGTGTTAACAAAACTTATTCTTGCTCTGGGTATATATTTTGTATAGGTATTAAAGGTTCCATCCATTTGCATAGATTCTTGTGGGTTCGGCAAGTCTTTAATCAGTTTTGGTTGCAAGATTCTACTATTTAATATACTTTTTGTACATCCCGAATCCACTATAGCTAGTGTTTCTACTTCATAATCTTGATTTTCTATTTTTGTTTAGACTTTAACTGTACTAATCTTTTTATCTTCATTACCTATCATTCCTTCGAATGATATATTCATCAATTTTTTCTATTTGTCTTTGTACCATCTATCATTCCTTCAACGATTGTATTTATTAATTCTACTTCTAGTACTTCTTCTTCTTTTATTGCTTCTTGATGTTTCTCAATGTTATTCATTTTCATTTCTAATTTTTTTAATCCTTCTTCTAGTTTTAATATTCCATCTTCTGTTATTTTAGTCATTGGCTCATGTCAATTTAAATTTCTAAAATTACTTTCTGGTATTTGTAGTTCTGGGACTTTTTCTATACACGTTATACATCCTTCTACATAACACCTTCTACACTTTGTTCTTTTACTTTTACTAGAAAATCATTTACATTTAAAATACTGATTACTATCTAGTCCTTTTCCTCTTTCAAATTCATGTTCACATTCTTCTATAATGTTGATTAAATTATGATAGTCTAAATTTATCTTTTCTATTCCTATTTCATTTATAAACTCTTCCCCTTCGAAATATGAGGAATCTAAAGAATCTTGTTTTCTTTTTTCAAATACTTCCATACTCATTATAGAATAAATACTTTCATTGTCTAACATATCTTCATCTACGTTTATTAGATTTTTATTTACATCTTCTATTAACTATGCATTTCTGAATCTATTATTATTTCTATTTGGACAAGTATTTGCTAAATGTTCTATACTTCCACAAGTAAAGCATTGTAGTCTATTTTTATAGGTTCTATTGGTATGATATTTTCTTACATGTTTCTGTTTGTTTAAATATGGTTTTCTTGCTTCTATTTTTTTTAAGTAATATTTTTTTCTAGGGTGATAATCTCTTTTATATGATTTTTTTTGAATATTTTTTCTTCTTATAGTCTTGATCATAATATTGTGTAGTGTATATATTTTTATAAAAATTTGTATCATTTGTTAAAATTATTTTTGTATTTGTATATTTATATACTTTTCTTGTAATACTTTCATTACGTGTTGTATTCTCTGTCCTATTGACCATTTTATGTCTGAACTTTGTATTACTCTTTCTCTTTTGGGTCACTTTTCTTCTATTTCTCTTCCTAAAGCTTCTGGTAATTTATTAAATAGTCTCTTATCTAGAGTCTGATCAAACGAGTTCCCACTAATTGTACAATAGTAGAAATAGTCGTTTAAGAATTTCTTAATTTTTGTCCAATTATTTATACTTAATTGTTCTAACTGTATTAGGCATTTTTTTTGTAACACTATTAATCCACTATTGGGATCTTCGTCTGTTATTAAACTATGTACTTTATTTACAAAATTATATGGGTTTGCCCATATATTAATTAATCCTTGAAAATCTTCGGGGAATTCTGTCTTATATGCTTCCCATAAAGCTTTAGTAGTTTCTCCTAGAAATGTTTCTAGATACCAATACATATTTTCTGCATCTGGTTCTTGATTAGTTTGTATATAATGTGCTACAACCATATTTTTTCATATGTCTATTACAGAGTTCCACATCTGAGGGTGTAAGACCCCACATAAAAATTCTAAGAGTAACTCAGTCCCTTAGAGCTTGATAAGGGGCCCCAGACTTAGAACTTAGTCTTTTCTAAAGCCCTTAAACTTTGAGGAATTTATTTATGACCTTTCCAACCTCCGAAAGTTAGTTTTTAAGTTGGTTCATAATTGGGGGAGTGAATAGTACATCTCGGGTGAGTTTTAAAATTTTCGGACAAGCGTAAGGGCTTGTTTGAAACTCCAAAACAGCACCTCAGGGCGATTAGCCCGCGGCGCCTTGCCCAGTCCGGTGCTAGGGGAAGCCCGTGATGGAGACCGTGGCGCCTCGGCCAGAGTAGCGCTCCAGAGCCTGCGGCGCCTTGTCCAGTTTGATCCGGGTAATTTCTGCAGTCAGGTTCCACATTTTTAAGGGCAAATGGGTCATTTTTCCTTCACCCAATGGCTCCATAACACGGGATTAAATCCCCAAATAGAAAAATCACTCATTCTTTTCACAAAATCCTCTC
The DNA here is from genome assembly GCF_002878395.1 of Capsicum annuum. Lineage (NCBI taxonomy): Eukaryota > Viridiplantae > Streptophyta > Magnoliopsida > Solanales > Solanaceae > Capsicum > Capsicum annuum. The sequence continues at coordinate 157,759,656 of NC_061111.1, read as the reverse complement.
AAGAACAAGTCCTAGCTTCATCAAGTTCAAGAAACAAACCTCAAGAATTCACCCTAATATCCACGAAGTTAACAATTAAGGTATGCAAATTGTTCATCCAAGGGTTCCTTCCATCCTTGGAGTTCAAGAAACTATTTTTAAAAACTTCAAGTGTATTGATTTCGTGAATTCCATGTTGGGTTTGATTATAATGATTAGTTGAGTTTTTAATCCAGGTTTTATTACAAGTTTCATGTGTAGTTAATTGATATATGTGTAGTATCATGTGAATCCATGTTAAACCCTTGAATGTGTTAATTTATTATGGTAGTCATGATGCATTAGCATGTTGTTCATGCCCAAGTATAAGGTTGTGCCTTCCATGTGTTTGACAAAATGCCTAAGTGAATAGATTGTGCATTGTAGTCCATTGGTAACCTTATGCTGAATTCATGCTAAAGCTACATGTTCCAAATTTGCTCCCATGTTAAAGATATACTTTGTAAGTGATTGATGTAATGTCATGCGAATTAAAAAGTGAAATTGATGATATGCTAGCATGCGTTTCCATTCATGTACAAGCCCAAGAATATGGCAAAATGTCTCAGGGACTGTATTGTGAATAGTTGACTATTGTCATGTTATCAAGAAGTGCCGTGTCTTAGTATTATCTATGCTACCAAGTCCTACGGGTATTTAATACCCGATAATTTAGCTATTTATCTAGAGCCAGTGTCAGTACAGAATAGTATCAGTCATGTCATGATCAGTAGTACTCTCAGTCAGATACAAAACTCACTAGAACTCAGTTAGTTACAGAACTCAGAAAAATTTAGTAAAACTCAGTAGCAGTCTAGTTCAGTTCAGTACATCAGTTTAGTGTTTTTCAGTTGGGAGTAGGATTCAGCACCGAGTGAACCCAAGGATGGGAACTCACCTGCCAGCAGAGGGTGTGATCCTTAGAAGCAATCCTTGCATCCCAGAACTACATAGCCAGCGTAGGTTGAGACATCAATCTGCCAGTTGAGGGTTGATGAGGTATCTTACCTTCCAGTTGAGGGTATCACCGTTCTTATTCAAAGCACCTGCCCCTGGCACGGTACTTACACCCTTCCAGCTGGGGTTACAGGTTTGACCCTAATTAGTTCAGAGAGAGGCATGTTGGTTAGATGATTACCTCCTACAGTCTGAGTTTTAGTCTTCAGAATAGAACTCAGTTCAGTTCTACAAAAATCAGGACTGTCAAACATAGTCATTCAGTTCAGTACAAAACTCAGAATAGTTCCAGAAAATCAGGACTGTCAGATACATTCACTCAGTTATCAGTAATACAGTATTAGTAAACTCAAATATCAGTAAACCAGTGATTCAGAACTCAGTAGTCGATGTTACCATGACCTCAATTACAGTTTAAGCATTCATGCATGTACTCTCTTTCAATTATGATCATGTTATTCAGTTAATTATTGTTCATGTATATGAACCCATGCACATCAACCTACCTCGCTTAGTATACCAGTACATTCAAAGTACTGATGCATATTTTTTTGCACTATGATGTCTTATATCACAGGTTCAGACGCACGGGCTCCCGAACGTACTTAGCAACCTAATCTATCAGCAACAGAGTTAGTGGTGAGCCCTCATAGTTTGAGGACAGATTTATCATTTCAGTTATATCGATACTCAGTTTATTTCAGTAGTCAAAGTTAGTTGGGGACTTATCCCATCAACTCCTTGTTCAGACAGTAGAGGCTTTTTCAGACTAGAGTATTTCAGACAGATGTATTAGTATTCAGGTCTCAGTATTTATTTTTTATTTGAACCTTATGGCAGATTTCCGTCCAATTTTTGCATAATTATAGTATTGTTATTCAGTTCTTGCAGCACGTACCAGTCATGGGTTAGCTTGTGGTCCTTTGAGATTATGACCATCGTATAGCGTCCGGGGTACAGACTCGGGGCGTTACAGAGGGTCATGAGCTGCCATATTTAAGATCTTACCTTTATTACCGCTTTCTCTTAATCTAATGGGTTTTTCTATTGACATTCTTCTTTCCCTAGGTTTTATCTTTTGTTCTGACTGTTCTTTAGGATTTATTCTATATACTCTATGTCTTGGTAAAATTTCTGTAGTTATTTCTACCTGTTGCATACCAGTTATTCTTTAAAAAGGGCTTGAAGTACTGGATGCGCTTTCCATAAATTCATTTATACTTTTTATTTCATCTGTACTGTAGATTGTTTCTAAATCTTCTTCTTTTTGTTTATTTTTATGTGTATACCTATAATTATCTGTTCTTAATTCACAATTAATAAAATGTTCCTTCATTTTTGTCAATTTTAGATTTCCCTTTTTACAGTCTTTGCATTTAAATTTTATGTTATTATTTGTCTCATATATGACTTCTTCCACCATTATAACCTTATTTACTTCAAAAACATCTTCTTCTATTACTTTTATATTCATTTAATCATTATTTTCACTTTCTTCGTTTCTCATCTGTCTCTCTTTCATTTGTATATTTATAGTTTGTAAATCTAACTGAGGTTTGTCCCTTATTATTTGTATACATTAAGTGATCGGTTGACTTTAGTATTTCATTTTTACTGAACTTTTGTAGATTTCATTCTAGTCTTGCATATTCATTTGAATTTATTTTTAGGGGTTTCATTAGTCTTATTCCTTTATTTCCCATTAAACCCACTACATCATTTATTTTTAACTTAAATTTGGTATTAGAACTAGTAGCCAATTTTCCTATGAATCCTACTCATATTAGTAAATTATTTTCATTATTCATTTTTTATATATTTTCTGAATTCTAAGGAGTTTATCATATAGTCTGGACTACAATAAAAAAGTCCTCCATTACTTGACATGTCTACTTCTGTTATTCCTATTATGGATCTTTCTGAGTTTGACCACCTATTATCATATATAGAAACCAATACTTTAGTTCCTAGCTTCTTTCTAGTTAATCCTTTTAGACCTATTACTATGAGTCCCATGTGCATGAGGCTAATGTTTGATTTTGGAATTTGTTTTGAAGATTCTAGACTTATTAAATTTATACTGGCGCTGTTCTCACCAATAACACACATTTGTTCTTCTCTATAATGTTTATATAATTGTGTCTATGAAAATATTCCTTTATTATATATTGTCTTAGAACTTAATAATTTGATTTATTTTGTTGAAAAAGTTGTATATCTTTATCTACGTCTACTACCTCTTTTAGCTGTTGTCTTGAAGTCATTTTCAGACTATTTATTATTTTAGATAACATATTATTTGTTAATATGTCTTGGGTAAAACTTGGTCTAGGCTTGTTTGTGGATGTTGAAAAAAGGTTCATGTTTGTGGTTTAGTTATTTTACTCTTTCTTTCTTAGGGGTTAATTCTACTCGTTTTAATTGGTCAATTAATTCTTCTATGTTTTTATCTTGACTAGCTTGTTGTTCTGGCTGAACTTTCTCTTTAATTGCTCTTTTTAAATTTTTATTAATTTTTAATAATAACAGTATTATAATATTTTTTTTATGACTATAAATTCTACTTTTCCTTGAGGTTGATGGTCTGATAATCTTTCAAGATTTGGTTGAATTTGTTCTGCCTTTTTTAACATTGCTATGTAAAGTTGATCATTTATGAAAATATTATTCATGAGAGTGCTATTTCCTTTATGTTATTAATCTCCTTTCGTATTTCCTTTAATTCTTTTTGTAGGTTATTTATGTTAGGATAGTTTATAGAAATTTTATCCTTAGTAATTAAACTCTGAATTTTTTAATCTAGCTCTGTTTGCTGGGTTTTTAAGAAATCAAAATTCTGTTCTATTTTATCTAACAATTTCTTTTGTTTGCTTTGCAGGTCTTCAAGAATTTCTAATGCCTTTAATACTCTAGCGTTATCCTTTTGAACTGCTTCTCCTAAGTTTATTATAAAATTTGTAATAATATTTAGTTGTGGGTCTTCTCCATGTAATATATATTCTCTATTGTTAAAATTACATCTAATTAGAGAATTATCTTTTAGTCGTCTGTATTTCTTTTCTGGTAGATCTAAATAATCTAGTTTCTTTAAGGTATCTATTGTAAATTGTTTATCCTAACGGAATGGTTACCTTACACTTCTCTGATGTTTAATTCTTCTGTTATGATGTTCTATATCAATTCTAATACCTTCTAGTTCCCACCTTATTGGACTTATATATTCTCTAAAGGTAAACGGTAACGGTGTTTTTGTTGCCTTTAGTATTGTTAAATAATTACTTAAAACTTTCTCTTCAACTATAGCTTCCCCTCTTTGTCTTATTTCTCTATTTAAGTATCAATACTTTATCTGTATTCTTCTAGTAAACAGGTGTCTTTTCATTAATATTGTTTCTGGATTTAAGATGTCTTATAAATTTATATTCTAATCTAGAGATTATAGTGATTAAATGATCTAGTCTTAGAGGATCTTCGTTTGTTTTATTTAATCTCTTATATTCTGAGTATAAACTATCTAATTTTTGTTTAATCTTTTTATAAGACTTTGTGTTTTTAAAAGTTCTTCTAATTAAGCTTGGTAAATATCTTTCTTCTGTCTCCACTTTTCTTCTGCTTTTATCCTATCTTTATAATATAATATTTTAGCTTTTACTTCTAATATTCTACTGTCTATCTGTCTTATTTCCTGATGAATGAAATAGCCAAGTCTGGGATCTATTGTATCAAACGTTTAAGTTTTTGCACTAATTTTATGTCTTCAGTATTAAAAGTTTTTTTGGCCTGTAGATCCAGATTTGGCATATAGTGGCCCTTCTACTTTCCCTAAATCTTTAATGAAATTTCTAGCATAATTTAGTAATCCTAAGAATTTTTGTATATCTTTAGTTGTATCTAATTTGTCTGGCATTTCTAGAACCTTTTTAGTATATGTGGTTGTAACTTTATTTTGCCGTCTCTAATGACTACTTCTAGAAAATTAATACTATTTTTACATTGTTCCATTTTCTTTTTACTTATTATGATTTCATTGTCTACAAATAATTTAAAGACTTGCTGTAAATCTCCTAAATATTCTCGCATATTATTGCTAAAAACTAGAATATCATCTACATAAACTAGTATAAAGTTTTTATAACTCCCAAAACTACTATCTATTTTTCTTTGAAAAAGAAAGTGTGTGAATAAGTGTGGATAGGTTTCTAAAGTTTCTCTACCAGTGGGTGTAAGTTTTTAGGGGACTCCCGAAAGGAAAATCTGTTTTCGTCGTTAGACATGTAAGTAGTTAGTATTAAGATCACTGCATGTTCCTCCCTATTTTGTAAAGTTATGTTTATTTCCATGTTGTATCTGTAAAATACTTATAAATATACTCCTAGTATATGGTAAGTCTCTCAGTGTTTAGCAATAACGATGGATTAATCTGTAAATTCTTAGGGAATTAAAAAGCTCGAAGAGAATAGAAAGGACTTTTGTGTTATCCCGAGGTGTGATTAAAGAAGAGATTGCTAAATGCCTAAAATTGAGGAGAAAGAGATGGGCAGGGTATAGATAAAAATTAATAAAAAAAAAGAGTTTTGGGGAGAAAAACATACATTGATTTTGGTATATATATATATGTATTTATATATGTATGTATGTATGTATATCTGTATATATATGTATGTATGTGTGTATATATACGTATGTATGTATATATATATATATATATATGTATGTATGCATTAAAAAAATAGAACGACCTGTTTTAACTTGGCATAGAGTTTAAGAAAATATATAAGACTTTTGAATCTTGTGGTCTTAAATTAAAGTTATGTCAATAACAACAAAAACATACTCAAGTATATTTCCATCAAGTGGGATCGAGGGTTCTCAAGTCATTGACACCTTCCTTATCCCACCAGTAGGTTAGCCAAGTCATAGTCCGAACGACAAGTAATTGGCCTAATAGATGAAAAGTAAGGAAAATAGAAAATAAATCAATAACAACAGTAATATAAGCGGAAGCAGGGACACATGTATATATACATAACCTACTGTACAAGAGAGAGATAACATATTGTACAAAAGAGAGAGAGGATAAAATAAACAAAAAGAATCCCTCTCAAGACCTGATAAGGTCTATAATAGAGTCACTACAATAAAAAAACAACACTAGACAATATCCAAAATACATATATGCAATAGTTTTGAAATACAAAAGACTATATAATTGAAATAGATGGAGGAGGATCAGTCTCGGACTCTAAAATTCTCACCCCATCTCTAGATCAGCAGCTGGGCCTGAGAATAACATCAACATCAGTAGCTATACTCGGATATGTATCATAGAAAGATGCAAAAGTGCAGTATGAGTACCAAAGTAACATATACTTAGTAGAATCTACCAATTGAGGTCAAATATAGTAAAAACATAAATATAATACGAGCGTGTAAGCTAAGTCAACAGTAACAAGACTAAACATATAAGTATCTACAAAACTAGGCAAGTGAGATAAAGAAAGTAAATAACACCTAAAATAAGAGAATTGCCCTTACTATAATCTAACTAGGCCCCATAAGCCTAGAAGGGACACACAACAAAGAAATTAACCCTACCAAGCCCCCATAAGCCGGTGGATACAGACAATAGTAAACTAAGATAGAAACATGAATATCCAGTAACTAAATCGATCTCAAGTAACCTTCCGATCCCAAATTCATGATGAAACATTCAAATATGTACCGAGCTTGAACCAAAATCAATGGGTAATAACAAAATTCTAGACGCTAAGTTCGAACTGAAGATAGTGGATAATAACAAGAGACCACGTATAAATCATGTACAACAAAACTAAACACCACTACCAAAATCTCAGTAACAGCCATGATTAATAACAGAACATCTCAGCCGTAATCATAAACAGATGTCAGACTCAAACTGAAACTCATAGTAACCATACCATGTTAAGAAACAAGTGATCCCATAAGTATCCAACCTTAACCACAAATGACATCAAACTCATACCAAAGTTAGTATATAGTAACCAAATCATAGTTGGAACCGATGCTGGTATCATTCCAGAATTCATAATAAATAAAGCGATAAAGCATTGCTGAATTCGAACCAAACCTGAATTGCATTTACATAAATATATGCATAATCAACTCATAGGAAGAAACTCAAGAGTTCTATGCCTATCTTCAAATCATAAATCAATAAATAAAAACCTCGAATGAATAAGTTCACTAAGGCTATAAGGGTCCCTAATCCTAGGTCAAGAAGGAGCGGTTCAAGATCAGTTGCTACTCTATCCAAGAAATATTATAGCACGGGAAGCCATTTTACTGTTGAAATCCTTTCTTTAAATGGAAAAGGCCCTAAAATGCCCTTCACCTATTGAAAATGGTGCAAAAATGTCCGCCATTCATCTTTTGACTCTATATTGCCCTTCCCATCCACCTTTGGGCTCCAAAATGCCTTTCACATCTACCTTTGGGCTTTAAAATACCCTTTATTTAAAATTTTTAATATTAAATAAATAAAAAATATTTCACTAATGAAGCGACACGTTTTCATTGGCCCCCATTTTATTATTTAAATTTTTTAAAAAAATTTCAACCCACAACGCCTACCTCATCTATATATAGTGATCAATATTTACATATTAATGTTTTACTACTTTTTGTTGAGAAATTATGCCAAAATGTGTATCTTTCTTTTATGAATGAATATATGTGTATGGTATTCTTTATAAGGATTGCAACATAAGTTACTTTCTTCCTTTAGAGTTTGTGAAATCAAGTCAAAATCTATTTATTGGTCTCTGTTTTAGAGGTAAATTATCATGACCTATTTTATGCGTGGGAGGTGAAATGCGATATACTGAACCTTATAACCAAATGTCATGACAAATTACTTTGATACATTTAGATACAAAGTAATAATACCATGACTAGTTCTGTTATAATAACATTCAAAACACATTTCAGCTGGTGGGTGTTATTATATTTAATGTCATTGATATCACTTTAGAGAAAATTAACTAGAATCATAGAATTACCAAAGATAGACAAAATCATCTATTGGTCCACTACAATTAATTTCTAAACCCCCTTTTCATTTACATGCACTATAGCATTGTAGTTCACCAGACAAAGCATCATTTTTTGTGTATACTCCAAAAGATTTCTAAAAATGAAACTCCCATAATCAAGATCTCAGCTTGTAAAAATCATGTGATGAGAATTGTTCTATTTTAAGAATCATGGTATGTTCGATGAGTGTACAACAAGTTTTTATCTGTTCATCACATAATTTCAACCCACAAAAATTAATAGATCATGAATTTCAAAACAAGGCATTATGAGTTAGAATTTTTTTAATTAATAAAATGTGAACAAAAAGCTAACAACAGTTCAAGAACTTTAAATCTCAGAAAACAATAACCCAAAAAAGTATAAAATCAACCACTACAAAAGAAAAAAAAGCTAAAAATTACCTTAATACAAAACCCACAAAAAGTGGATCGCGATCAAGTAGAATATCAAATACAAAAAAAAAGTACAAATGAATACAACACATATAGAGACGTGCAAAAAAAGAAATGTCTTTTATTTTTAATTTTCACACTTAACTGCAAAGATTATATTACACATATAATAAAGTAGTATACATATAATATATTTTATATACATCGTAAATATAAAAAATGAATTAGAAAGAGATGATGGGAGGAAAGAAAAGTTTGAAGAAAGAGAAGAGAACCAACTAAAGTTATCAACTGGGTGGGGTCAGATCGGTCCAACCCGATTAACCCGACCCAAAAAACATGTCCAGCCCGATCTAAATTGGCTCAGTGGATACATTGGTTCCTGGGCTCGATCTCGGGGATGGGTCATCTGATATGGTCAGCTATGTCTTTTCCTTCTATTTTACAACACACACGGAGACGTGCAGAAAGAGAAGAGAACTAACTAAAGTTATTAACTAGGCCAGGTTAGACCCTATTAATCTAGCCCAAAAAACATGTCCATCCCGGTCTAAACCGGTCTGATGGACCCACTCGATTCCTGAGCCTCGGTCCTTGGGATGGGCCGTCTGGGATAGTCAGCCCGGTGGACTGACCCAGTTATGAAATTGGATTAGGCCAATTGATTATTCGGATCGAATCGGTCCAATTTCATCTATTTTTCTTTTAAAAATGATGTTAGTTGGGACCTTTGCCAATTGGACCGTTGGCAGCCCAACGACATATAGTCGTCGGCTCGCCTAATGGCCAATTGGCTGAATTTGGCACTTTTAACTATCAAAATTTTTTCTACAAATACCCTAATTCAAAAACTATTTTTTTTTACACAATTTCATTCTCTCAATCACTCTCAATCTCTCTCTTTATTATTCTAATTTTCTCCTAAAGTGCTCAATTTTATTTTTTAATTTTGCAATTACAAATATCAAGTGGAAGTTTTTTAAAGACTCCACTTTCGGATACTTCAAAAATTTGATATTGTCGTTCCATCTCTTATTTTTATTTTTTAATTAGTATATTATTTGTTGAATACTTCAAAAATGTACTTATTTGTTTCTATTTTTTAAAGTAGAAATTGAATATAATGCATGTATGACTATGTTTACTAAAATACTATAATATGTAATGTACATATGTTATACGTTTATTGTTTAACGTATTTAGTTGTATATATATGTGTGTATATATAGTATATATTGAAAAAATCATGTAAATTTTTATATTTTTTTAAATATGAAGGACCGATAACTAGCCATTACTTGAACTGGGTAGGGTTGAACTGGTTCAAGACTGATTAAATCGATAATTTTGCTAATTGGACCGGTGCTGGACGTTTGAAATTTTTTTTACTATTGGCCCGATACGGACCGGTTAAATTAAGCAGAAAAAATTTATATATACAAAATAAGATTGTTAATTGCAACTTATAGCAATATTTATTAGATTGCAACATATAACATATTTTATTTTATAAAAAAAATAATCAAAACATATTTTTTTATATAATAATTGAAATTTTTAAAAATAGAAAACAGTTAGCCATAAGATATAATACACCCCTATTTTCTCTCAAAAATAATTTTTTCTAATTTCAAAATCATTTACATCCTTCCATCCACATCTTGTTCATATAACAAACAGAGAACATATATAAATTTTTAACTTTCTTATTTCTTACACATAAAAAAATTGATAGAAACCCAGAATTTTTGAAATTCATTTTCTTTCAAAGCAAAAAATTTCAATTGAAATACTGGTTTAATTTGAAAAGAAAAAAAGGGTAAAAATGATATAAGCAATGCAATATGGATGATTCTTGTTTTCATTCAATCATGATACAACATGGAGGAAGATGGGATACAACAGGTAATATATCTTACTATATTTGAAATTTTTATAAAAAATATTTAAATGTTGAGGTACTACAACTGATAACAATGATTTTTTTCGTAAATTGATATCTAAACAAAGTTTTGAATTTAGTGTTGTTGTTCAGCAACACTCAAGATAAGTGGTTTTAAATTTACGCAATCCGTCTTTTGAATTTAGTGTGATTGAAACTAGGTGTTGATTTTTTTCCGTAAATTAAGGTTGAAATTATGTTCTAAATTGTGATATAAGATTGTAGTATATATTGTGTTTGACTTGATGAATTTAAATGTGTTAATTTTTTTTTTTAATTCTTCTATCAAATCTAACTGAAATTTTAATATTTAACAATCATATATACATTATCACAGGAAGACCCAAAGATTTTTGTGTTGGTAGAATTATGTATGATTCAAATACAAAGTATAATGGATTGATAAAAGCAATAGGTACTCAACTGAAGATAGACACTAATTATGTTCAAATTGAATTAGATACATAATTAGTGATAGATGCCCACCAATGATTATACACAATTATATGAGAGTTAAAGTATATTTGAATCAGAAAAGGACAGTTTTAATTGTACATCACATACAAGGATATGTCAACGAATCCAATAAAGTATACAGAACAATCTATTGTTTGTGTTGGAAATAAAAGTTTTAATGAAGTAAATGTGGAGCGGCAACATCTATACACAAATGATTCAGTTTGTTTGATTAGATTAAGTTCACAGGAAGAACTATTTGGTGAAGAATGCATTAAAATTATAAGTGTCCAACAAATTCTAAGATAGCTATCAAACAAGTTTACAGGAACGAGGAGACACTTGCAAATGTTATGAAACTTCACGCATTTGTGAATCAATTCTCGTTTTACGTCCAACGGTCTAATGCTAGCAGATAAAAATTTTATATTTCGATATTCATAAAAAATAATAATATATAATTTGATGCATTAATTTGATATAATCATTGATTTGTGATTTGCATTGCATGTTAAACAACTATTACCTGATTTGTCTGGTGAAAGATTGTACATGATTTCTTCGATCGTCAAGTATAAATGGTTTTGAAGTTTTAAAGATAAGAAAGTATTGTGAATTACACGTATGCTCAATAAAAAATCAAATATACGTAAGGCGTCAAGGAATGACAAGAGTTGTTGCAGGATTAGTATTGAGCAATTTTGTAAATATAAAAAAGTGTACACCTCGAATAATATTGTCGCTAACATGATGAAACAACATGGGGTGTCATTAATAATAGCCAAGCATGGCGTGCAAAGAAAAAGACAGTTATGATGTTACGTGGTGATCCTACAGAATCATACCAAACAATTTCACGTTACTTAAACATATTGGGCAAAACTTATCTTGGATTTGTCATAGTTTATAAAAAATAGATGAAAATTGATTCTTCTATGCTTTTGTTGCATTGAAAGTTTCTATTAGAGGATTGGAATATTGTAGGCCAATATTGCTTGTTGATGGATCTGTTCTAAAATCATTATACCGTGGGACAATACTGATTGCATGCATTTTGAATTCGGAAGGTAACTTTATTTATTTTATATTTCTACAAACTGTATATATACATATGTTGTTGGTTTTGATAGATTCTGTTATGAATTCTGCTTTGTAACTTTTTATTTTGAATTTAAGTATATAACAAAGTCTCTTCATGCATATAATTATGGAATAAAATCAGGTCATATACTGCTACTAGCTTATATTGTTGATTATGAGAATATTGCATCTTGAACATGATTTTTTACAAAATTTAGAGAAGCATTTGGTGAAAGAGAGGGTATGTATATCGTGTTTGATAGAAATGATAGCATATGAAAAGCTACTTCGACGATATAGCCCAATCTTTCACATCATGCTTGCATTTGGTATTTGTGTGACAATATAAAGCAGAGTTTCTACAAGAATATTGAAAAACTTCATAAATTTCTTTGTCATGGCAAACACATATACTCTACAATAATTTGAAGAATCAATAGGGAGGGTGGATCAAATAGATAAAAGAGACAGAAGATTTCTATTTGAAGTTGGCTATCATAAATGGGCAAGGGTTTCATTCTACATTTGAAATGATCTAGACATTGACCTCAAACATAGCTGAATTAATAAATAATACCAACAGAATTGCTAGAAGATTGCCTGTAGTTTCAATAATGAATTTTATGAGGTTGACTGTTGAATCATGAAACACGAAACAAAACGAAGAAGCAAAAAATACATTCAGAGATCTAATAATCAAGTACAATGACATTCTCATAGAGAATCGTGAACCATCTTACAATATGGTGGTAAGTTTTTACTAATCAACAGTACATTGTTTGAATATTATATATTAATCTTATTTGTTTTATTTGTATTAATATATATTTTAAGTATGGCTAATATATTTTATTGAAGGTAAGAGCATCAACTAAATTCTTGCCTATCATGACTGATGGAGCTAAACGATTCATAGTTTGTCTGCAAAATAGTAAATGTAGTTGTGGACGATTTCAGTTAGATGAGATACCTTGTAGTCATGTCATGACTGCTATTAAATATAGAAATCAGCATGGAGAGAACTATTGCTCCTCGTACTACAACAACAAAATTTTTTGAAATTCATATGCAATACCAGTTGAAACTCTTCCTTGTGAAAGTATTTAAAAAATACCACGTGAAGTGTTGGATGGAATTGTACTGCTGTCAAATTCTAAAAGGCTACTAGGGAGATCAGGTACTGAAAGATGAAAAAACCAAGTGAAGATAAATGTAAGAGGTCCAGAGTCACTTGCAGTAGATGTCATAGAGAGGGGCACAATCGAACAACATGTCACAACTATCCACCAGTAGTTTATGAAAATATGCAATTTAGTTCTTGAAGTTGTTTAGTAAATAAGAGATATGTTATTGAATGATATTTTTTTATAAAACATTTGATGCTTACTATTCAGAATTTTACAATATTTAAGATTATTGTGATGATATTTTTTAGTATGTTTTTATTAATCATGTTAAGATATGATTGTGAAATAACTAGTGATATGTTAACCTCCTAATGACATAATCAAACAATACACCAAATGATATGTTTTTGTTCCCTTGAAGATATATTTTTGTTCACCAGACAAATAGTAATATGTGAAGATATATTTTTGTTCATTTGGTGCATAGTCAGTCAATACACAAAACGATATAACTAAGAAATATTAACTAAAATAATAGTGATAGTCCTGTAATAATTCTCAATCTGTACACTAAAAAAATCAGTTAATTTACTAAATGGTTATTTTGAAACATCGAATTAATTTACAAAATACTGTTCACTCCAATAGGTAAAATAAAATTTTCATAACAAAAAAAGTTCAATAATAATGTTCAAAATCATTCAATCATCCTGTAACGCCATGGGAAGGTACTCCGAACGTCACATGGTGCTTCAGACTATGAGTAGTCCCAAGATAACCCTTTAAGTCTTCTAATAAATCTGAAATTCATAACAAAGATGAACTAGGCATGCGAAATGCTGAAATACTGAATTATTGTCTGAACCGATAGTATTAACTTAGAAATTTGGTCAACCAACACTTTAAATCTGAAACGTAACAACAGTCAGACAAGCATCAACTACTACTAACTAGAGAACTTCTGGGACAGGCCGCCAACTGACTTGAACTAAACTGGAAGCAACTGATCAAAGTATTTCATAAAAACTAGAAATCTGAAGAAATGGGTCCCCAAACTATGAGGACTCATCAACTTTTGGGATGTAGATAGAGATGCTCGCGGTCAATCACACTGCTGGAACTAAGCACCAGAATCTACATTATGAGACAATGTAGCACATAGATGTATATGTGGGTCAGTACTTTTGGAATGTACTGAGAATGTAGGGGATGAATGCATAAATAAAAGTAGTAACTAAATGTGCATATAACTTGTAAAGAATGCATGCTAAGTGTGAATGACTCACCTTGGCTTGAATAAATCAAAAGATGCGAAATAAAGCATAATCTTCTTGAAATATCAAGACTTAAACTTAGGGGCTTAAACCCCATGCTTTAAACCCATGTCAATTCATAATAAACTTCATGCTCAATAGTAATAATCTTGAAATACTTTAACCATTATAATCAAGATAATAAAATTTGATTCTCAATATAAGAAATTAAGTCACACGTATAAATAGGTGAAAATAGTCATTCAATTCAACACTTAAATCACTTGTAACTTTATAAACTTCAAACAATGATATTTGGGTATGAACCCTAGACTTCAATTCATGTAAGTTTAACTTTTAAAACTAGTTTTGGGTACAAGGATGGAAAGAGTATCCTTGTTCATAACCTTAGATACCTTATTAGGTTAATTTAATGTAGACACTTGAATTGAAGGTTTCTACTTAAAGTTCTTGAACCTGGAAACTTGGATTCTTGATTATATTGAAGAGGGTGTGATGAAGTTTTGGATTTCTTAGAGTTGAATTAGGGTTTCTTGGAGAGAAGTTTGATGAAGAATGAGTATATTATGCTTAAACCAACGTCAAATCTTCTGTTTTTATGCCTTGGGGTGAGGGTAAATGACCTAAATGTTCTTCTGGGAATTAACGTCGCAACTGAAATGCCATTTATGGGGTTGGCAGGATGCGATGACCGTCTCATCGCTATTACTAGCGCGACGCGGTAGAATCGCGTTGAGCTATCGGTTTTGAAATCCTAACACGACTCAAACCTCATCCGAAAATTTCAAAACTTCTCCGAGACATGCCCCTTACAACCCTGAACATGAATCAACTCAAAAATCATCGTCCCAAAACCTGGAAGGTTAACTTTAAAATCCCCAAAGTTCAGAGGACAAAAATAAGACTAAGTCCCCAACACTTAGTTTTATTTTCAGATTCTAAGGGTCTTATGTAAGTACTAAGGGCTGAGCTAAACTAAGAACGTACGGAGTACTACAATATCTTCCCTTTGGGAAGATTCATCCTCGAATAAGATTGGATAAACTGCAAATACTGAGGGACTAAGATTACATACTAAACTCTTATAACTGAAAACATGATTACATGACTGAATTGATTTATGAATGCATGTAGTGACATGAATATGATAATATACAGCTGGAATTGAGAACAGAAAAGAGGTAATCTGAGGAAACTTGTTACCTTAAATTGAGTCTGGACTCACGGAGAAGAGATAAGGGTACTTGGTTTTCATATTTTCTTCTGCCTTCCAAGCGGCGCCCTCAACGGACTGATTCCGCCAAAGAACTTTGACTAAAAGAACTTCTTTGTTCCTTAGTCTATGAATCTGGTGATCAAAAATCTCAACTGGAATTTTTTCATACAAAAGGCTATCTTGAATATCTGTGCTTTATTGAGGGAATACAACTGCTAGATCACCAATACACTTCTTTAATACGGAGATATGAAACACTGGGTGAACGGATGACAAATCATCAGGTAATTCAAGATTATATTCCACCTTCCCAACACGACTCAATATCTTGTAAGGGCCAATATCTCAGGGACTAAGCTTCTTATATTTGCTAAATATCTTCACCCCCTTCATGGGTAAAACTTTCAAATAAACTAAGTCATCGACTTCAAACTCAAGATTCCTTCTCCTCACATCTGCATAAGATTTCTGATGACTCTGAGCTATTTTTAACCTCTCACGAATCATCTAGACTTTCTCCGTCGATTCAAACACCACATCTAGCCCTATCAAAGCGGCTTCACCCACTTTAAACCAATCGATCAGTGACCTATATCTCCTCCCATAAAGAGCCTCAAATGAGGCCATCTGAATGCTAGAATGGTAACTGTTGTTGTAGGTAAACTCGATCAAAGGTAAGTGATCATCCCAACTACCTTTGGAGTCAAGAACACACGCCCTCAATATATCCTCTGGGTATGAATAATCCTCTCTGCCTGACCATTTGTCTAAGGGTGAAAAGCTGAACTGAGATGAACTTGGGTACCAAGACCCTTCTAAAAGGATTTCTATAAGTGAGAGATAAACTGAGTACCCCTATTGAAATAATGGACAAAGAAACTCCATGCAATCAGACCAACTCTCTAATGTACAACTTAGCATAGTCTTTGGCTGAGTAGGACGTATGAACTGGTAAAAAATGGGTTGATTTTGTCAATCTGTCTACAATAACCTAAATCGAATTATGCTGATGGCGCGAATAAGGTAACCCTATCACAAAGTCCATGTTTACCTTTTCCTACTTCCAAGTGGGGATATTAAACTCCTGTGAGGTGCCACCAAGCCTTTGGTTCTCTACTTTAACCTGCTGGCAGTTAGAACACTTAGCCACAAACTCTATAATATCTCTCTTCATACCACTCCACCAATAGACTTCCTGCTAGTCTTGGTACATCTTTGTAGTGCCTGGGTGAATGAAGTAATGTACACCATGTGCTTCCGCCAAAATTTCTTCCTCAAACCATCAATACACGACACATAGAGTCAACCCTAATGTCTCAACGCACCATCTCCCCCTTGGGAGAAAACATCTACTTTTTGATCTCTGACTGACTCTTTTAACCGGACTAAACTGGAATCCTTATCTTGCTTCTCATTCATTTTGGAAGATAAAAAATATTTTAAACTACCCTGGACCCAAACATTCACCTCGACTGAGTCAACCAACCGAATACCTAATCTAGCCAATCGGTGAACCTCCTGAACTAATTATTTCTTATTATCCTCCACCTGAGCAACACCTCCTATAGACAGTCTACTAAGGGCGTCTGCCATAAATTGTCCTTGCTCGGATGATACAAAACACTCATGTCATAATCTTTCAACAATTCTAACCACCTTCTCTAACGGAGATTTAAATCTCTCTGTAAAAACACATATTGCAGACTTTTATGGTCTGTGAACACATCAACATACACCCCAAAAAGAAAGTGCCTCCAGATTTTCAAGGCAAACACAACAACAGCTAACTCAAGATCATGGGTAGGATAGTTCTTTTTGTAAGGCTGAAGCTGTCTAGAGGAATAGGCTATGACCTTATCTCTCTGCATCAAAACACAACCTAGACCAACTCTAGAAGCATTACAATAAACAAAAAATCCATCTGTACCATTAGGTA
Source organism: Capsicum annuum (assembly GCF_002878395.1). Classification (NCBI taxonomy): domain Eukaryota; kingdom Viridiplantae; phylum Streptophyta; class Magnoliopsida; order Solanales; family Solanaceae; genus Capsicum; species Capsicum annuum. The sequence goes on along the minus strand of NC_061111.1, from coordinate 157,742,181 downwards.
GTGCCAAAACTAGGGCTGAAGTGAGTCGAGCCTTCAACTCCTGAAAAATCCTCTCGAAAGAATTTGACCACAAAAACTTAACTTTCTTTTGAGTCAATCTAGACATGGGGGATAAAATAGATAAAAACCTCTCAACAAACCATCGGTAATAGCCAGCTAAACCCAAGAAACTCCTAATATCTGATGGAGAGTTGGATCTAGGCTAGTTTCTCACTGCTTTGGTCTTTTGAGGATCAACTCTAATGCTATCATTGAAAATAATATGACTGAGGAAAGCTACTGATCTTAGATAAAATTCACACTTGCTGAATTTGGCGAACAACTGGTGATCTTTAAAAGTTTGCAACACGATTCTAAGATGGTCTGCATGGTCATCCTCACTACGAGAATAGACAAAGATATCATCGATAAAGACTATGACGAACATGTCCAAGTACTATTTGAAAACTTTGTTCATCAAGTCCATGAAGGCTACTAGGGTGTTTCTTAGCCCTAAAGACATGACTAGAAATTCAAAGTGACCGTAATGAGTCCTGAAAACTGTCTTTGGAATATCACATTCCCTTACTCTAAACTGGTGATAGCCGGATCTAAGGTCTATCTTAGAGAAGTAACTTACTCCTTTGAGTTGATCGAATAAGTCATCAATCCTAGGAAGAGGATATTTGGTTTTAATTATGACTTTATTCAATTGACGGTAGTCGATGCACCTTCAAAGAGAGCCTTCTTTCACACGAGTAGGACGGGACCGCCCCATGGAGAGACACTGGGCCTTATGAAACCTTTATCTAAGAGGTCTTTAAACTACTATTTTAACTTTTTAAGCTCGGATGGAGCCATACGATATGGAGGGATGGAGATGGACTGAGTATCAGGAGAAAGATCAATACCAAATTCTATTTCTCTATCGGGAGGTACCTCGATAGATCTTCGAGAAAAACTTTAGGAAACTCATTAACTGCACGGACTGACTGAACTGCTGGAGCCTCAAACTTAGTGTCTTTGACTCGAACTAGATGATAAATGCACCCTTTTGATATCAACTTTCTGGCCTTAAGATAGGAAATGAAATGACTCTTGGGAGACACTAAATTACCTTCCCACTCAAAGGCTGGTTCATCAGGAAACTGAAACTTCACCACTCGGGTGCGAAAATCTATAGATACATATCAGGAATTGAGCCAATCCATGCCCAAAATATTGTCAAAATCGACCATGTCTAACTCTATTAGGTTTGCTAATATAATCTTATGAAGGACAATGATAGGACATTTTCTGTAGACTCATTTGGCAATAACTGACTCACCCACTGGGGTGGAAACTAAGAAAGGCTTAGAGAGATTTTCAGGACCTACCCCAAAATTTATTGTAACTAATGGAGTCACATAAGAGAGATTTAACCTAGGGTCTAACAATACATAAACATCAAGATGAAATACACGAAGCATACCAGTAACAACATCTGGTGAATTCTCCTGCTCGTGATGGGATGGTAAAGCGTAAAATCAATTCTGGTGCTTACCACCACCGGTACTGGATGATGTGCCCTGAGGAGGAACTGGGCGACCTAGTGGAGCTGGTGCGCTAATATCCTGAGTCTGGGGACAAATACCCCTGCTTCCCTGCTTAGTATACAAACACTCTTTGATTTTATGACCCAACTTGCCACACCCATAACAACCTTTTGGTCCCAACAAACACTCACCAGGATGATTTTTACCATACTTTGCACATGTTAGATAACCGAGAATTCCACCCATACTATTTTGAGACCTGGATATAGAAGTTCTACCCCTTTTCTCCTACTTAGTTCTGGGTGCGGGAGCACGGGCTAAAGATGGCGCTGGTATAGATGAGAAACCCTGATACTGTGAATGGTTCCCTCTTCCAAACCTAGTTTGGTCATACTCAAACTGTCTGGTTCTAGCCTTCTTATTTCTCCTCTCTTCCCTCTTCAACTTCTCTGCCTCAATATATTGAGCATGAGTCATCAGCCTAGCAAGATCCATGTCCCCAATAAGCATGGTAGTCCTATAATCTTTGACTACCAAACCAGACACTCTAGTAACAAACTTACTCATACTAGATCTAGGGTTAGCTATCAAATCGGGAGAATACTTAGCCAACTGATTGAACTTAAGGCAGTACTTCTTCACTGTCATCAAGCCCTGCCTTAGGTATATGAACTCCTCAACCTTTGCTTCTCTCAACTCACGCAGAAAGAACCTATCCAGAAATGCATCCTAAAATGCCTGCCAATTTATGGAAGCTGCATTCTCACCTCTACCATTCTTTCACATAACCACCCAATCATAAGCAACATCTTTCAGCCTATAGGATGCCAATTCTACACTCTCCTCCTTAGTAACATGCATCACTTGGGTGATCTTTCTCACCTCATCAATGTAGAGTTGTGGGTCCTCACCTACTTTTGACCCAAAGAACTCAACCGGATTTATTCTCATAAAGTCATGAATTCTGGCCGTAGCTAAATCATCATTCTACTAAAGTGGGACAGCCGCTTGATGGTTTCCCTGAACATTGGAAGCCACAACTTGGGGCAACGCCTAAAACATAGCCCAAAATTCAGCATAGAACACGTTCTCATTCAAAGGATCGGGAGGCAGGGGTGGCTGGTTAACATTTCTGCGTGCATTAGCTTGGCGAGGAGGCATATTTTGTCACGTAAGAGCACAAGTTAAAGAATATAGAGACAACTGTAAGCATGATAGATTCATGAAAGAAAAATGATGATTTCCTAAATCATTCTATAGCCTCTTACTCATAAATGTGGCGCGCTTCACACCCATGATCACGACTCTACGTAACGCGGCTTGTCTAACTCCCTAGAAATCTTTAAACCTTAGGATCTGATACCAAGTTTGTAATGCCCAAGGTACCTCGAACGTCACATGGTGCTCTAGACTACGAGTAGTCCCAAGCTAACCCTTTAAGCCTTCTAATAAATCTGAAACTCATAATAAAGATGAACTAGGCACGCAAAATGTTGAAATACTGAATTATTGTCTGAACTGATTATATTAACTTAGAAATTTGGTTAACTAACACTTTAAATATAAAATATAAAAAAAGTCAAAAAAGCCTCTACTACTACTAACTAGAGAGCCACTGGGATAGGCCCCCAGCTAACTCGAACTAAACTGGAAACAACTAATCAAAGTACATCATAAAAATTGGAAATCTGAAGAAATAAGTCCCCGAACTCTGCGGACTCACCAACTATCAGGATGTAGATAGAGATGCTCGTGGTCAATCACGTTACTGAAACTGAGCACCAAAACCTATATTATAAGACAATGTAGCACATAGACGTATGCCTGGGTTAGTACTTTTGGAATGTACTGAGCATGTGGGGGGTGAATGCATAAGTAAAAGCAGTAACTAAATATGCATATAACTTCTAAAGAATGCATGCTAAGTATGAATGACTCACCTTGGCTTGAATAAAGCAAAAGCTGCAAAATATAAACATAATGTAAAGAAGCATAAAGACAGTCTTTGTGAGCCATCATACTTATTTCTAAAAGTTATACCTTTGTACTTTCTATTAATGGAATAAGTAGGATTGAAATTGAGTATGCTTTTACACTTAGTTTCTAAAAAATGTTCTTTTATTCTGTCTTAGGGAGTTTCTTCTAACCAACATACACCATGTAAGGTATCATGGTATCCAACGTCTGATTCTCCTGTGGGAAAAAGCTCACGTTGGGGAGAGCTATCATACTCTTGCAAAGGAGTAAAACTTGAGCTAACTGATCACAATTGGTATGTGCATCCATATAAATGGGAATTATCTGAACCTACATTGGCTAGTAGTTATGGGGCATGTGAAATGGAACACATACCCAACTTGGTGCTAAATACTACTCCCTTACTTATATGCTCATTTCGTAGGAAATCCACGTTAAAATAGCATAAGAGTTATAATAAAAACTAGTTATACATCTATTCACTGTAAACTGTAATTAAAACTAAGATGTATGGATTCCCAGTCTTAGCTGAGGATCAAAAGATTAAATCTTGCTTAAAATCAAAATGCATGCTAATAAAAAAATGCTTAAAACATAATCTTCTTGAAATCTCAAAACTTAAACTTAGGGCTTAAAACCCATGCTTTAAACTCATGTCAATTCATAATAAACTTCATACTCAATAGTAATAATCTTGAAATACTTTAACCATTATAATCAAGATAATGAAATACAATTCTCAATATAAGAAATCAAGTCACACACATAAATAAGTGAAAATAGTCATGCAATTCAACACTTAAATCACCTGTAACTTCATAAACTTAAAACAATGATGTTTGGATATGAACCCTAGACTGCAATTCATGTAAGTTTAACTTTTAAAACTAGTTTTGGGCACAAGGATGGAAGAAGTATCCTTATTCATAACCCCAGATACCTTATTAGGTTAATTTGATGTAGAAACTTAACTTTGAACTCCTAATGATGTTCTTGAAGGCTTCTTCTTGAAGTTCTTGAACCTGGAAACTTGGATTCTTGATTATCTTAAAGAGGGTGTGATGAAGTTTTGGATTTCTTAGAGTAAAATTAGGGTTTCTTGGAGAGAAATTTGATAAAGAATGAGTATATTATGATTAAACCGACATCAAATCTTCTATTTTTACAACTTAGGGTGAGGGTAAATGACTTAAATGGCCCTATGGGAATTAAAGTCACAACTAAAAATCCATTTATGGGCTTGGCATGATGCAATGACCATCTCACCGCTATTACTGGTGCGGCGCGGTGGAATCGCGTTGAGCAATTGGTTTTGAAATCCAATCACGGCTCAAATCTCAATAGAAAATTCTGAAACTTCCCCTAGACATGACCCTTACATCCCGGAACATGATTTAACTCAAAAACCATCATCCCATAGCCCGGAAGATCAACTTAAAAATCCCCGAAGTTCAGACGTCAAAAATAAGACTAAGTCCCCAACACTTAGTTTTATTTTCATATTCTAAGGGTCTTATGCAAGTACTAAGGGCTGAGCTGAACTAAGAACGTACGGGGCATTACATAACCATAACCACAACAACATAAATAAGAAGTCTTAAAACATATCCAGTAAATTCAAAATAACTACCCCTTCCCCCTCCAATCTTTAGCCCAACCCAGGACAATAACCAAAAAAGTGGTGAATATTTCCCAACTTCAAATCTTTTTGTAATTTTGTTTTGCATGATGTAGAGTATGAAAGTTTGAAATCGGTTCTTTGCAAATTTTTGATCCTCTAAATCTGCTTGTAACATTTTTAGTAACATCACCGTCACTAAAAGCATCATCCTTTTGTTTTCTTCTAGCATATTCCCATAAAAGTACAACATATCTAAGACGATGATTTGTAACATGAAGATTAACACTTGAAACAAAAAATATATCATGACTGACATAATTTGCAAAAAGACAAGTATAAAGTCCACAATCATTGAAAATATATTAATTAAAATGTGTTAGAAATCAAGTTGTGCATTTAAAAGTAGAAAAATTTAATATAAATAAGAAACATACTTAGAATAATATTGTTGTTGGGGAGCATTATTCACAATCACGTACTCCAATGGATCGAAAAAATATTTTTCAATATATGCAGGCTCTCGTTGTCAATCAATATCAACTCTTTTTTCAAAAAACTCAGTGGCAATCAGAAACAAAGACAACATAATTGCAAGAAATTTTACATGATCAACAATATTCTTTGATATGCATAGCCTCCCCAAGTAAAGAATCATACATAAATAGACACCTACGTCTAATGCAAAAAATCACTAGAATCCAATAAAATGATTGACTAACATTGACTAGTATGATGACCGTTTTAACAGAATCACGGAACATTGGCAGGGAATTTGAAACCTCTGGAAATGTCTAATGTACTGTCCAATTTTGTGATTCAGAGATATGAATTTCATGTTTCTATTCACATTCTTTCACTGTTTCTGTCACGACCCAGACTAACGGACCGTGCAGGCACCTATGCTATTCTAAGTAGCTAGGAGAACCCGTATTACACCGACTAAAAATAAGCGAAAGACTTTTGTTTTTAAGGAAATATAAAGCAAATTAAATACTAATAAATAAACTTTTTTAAAGATTTTGTACAAATGTCGTTCACTATCCCAAGACTTGGCCAGACATGTACAAGAGCTACCTATTACATCATAGACTGACAATGAAATAAATAATACAAGGACTCTAACATCTGCCAGGAAGAAAGTGTAGAAGTTAGTGCTGAATATCATCATCCATTTAGTAACTGCAAACTAACCTGCATTCAGTCTACATCCCAATAAGGAATGTAGAAGAGTAGAGTCAGTACAACCACACGTACTGGTAGGCATCATCGGCCGATCGTGTTAGTTCATATAATCATAAAATAAAATTAAGAAAAATAATTCATAACATCTTGAATAGAATATAATTCAACCAAGGGTGTAATAATATTATTACTTTACCTATATAAGTTACATCCAATTACTCTTCCAACTCCATCAGTATTATATTCACTACTAACATACTATAGCCTCATTAATTCACACAATTAACCACAATCCTACGCTAATACATCACTATTCCTCTTTATTCACCTTATAATTTTTACTACTCATATTCACAGAAACAAACCCGTAATCATAGACAACCCACAGTAAACTCTCAGTCTAACAACTAAATGCTCTCATATAATATTACAGAATGATAACTAGCTATTCTGATAAGCTACGATTAAAACACGTATAAATGAAGCAAGTCAACCAACATATAAGTAAGTACAAAGTTTCACTTCTGCAAATACATATCACATAATCAAATACCCAATGAATCAATAATACAACAATTACAGATCAAACAGTGATCACAAACAAGCCACATAACCATCAAGAGTATCAACCATACTGTAAACATCCACAGACTCAACACAAATATGTACACACATGCTATGAGACTTATTTCTCCCAAATAGTCATGACCTGCAAGGAATAATATATGTTCATGTACCATACCGGCGTGGTACCAAATCCACCATATACATATCCGTACCGGCATGATATCCGATCCATCATATACATATCCGTACCAGCGTAGTACCCGATCTAACATACACATATCCGCACTGGTGTGGTACCCGATCCAACATATACATATCCATATCGGCGTGGTACTTAATCCATATATACATATCCGTACCAGTGTGGAACCCAATCCAACATATACATATTCATAGTGGCGTGGTACCCAATCCAACATACACATATATCTATACCGGCGTGGTACCCGATCCAACACATACATATTCGTACCGACGTGGTACCCAATCCATCATATACATATTCATAACAGCGTAGTACCCGATCCACCATAAACAAGTAATATCAATATCAAATTTACACTTTCATACAACATACAACACAATGTATCAAGTTTATAAGTACACTTAAAGTCATGAGGCAATTACATTAAGTAAATTTCAATAATCATTTCTACACGCATCAACAATTCAAACATCAACAAGACATTCATGACATTAATACAAGGAGTTATTATTATCAAACAAGCCTCTCAAAGGCACATTTCTATAAATCATCATTATCACAATTTAGCCTCTCATGGGCAACCAATAGATAAAGTCCTTTTATCAATACCAAAATAAGAATATCATAAAATAAATCACAATTTAACACTTAAGCATGCAAGTCACTATTAGAGTATTACTTACTCATTAATTATTAAAATGTCACTACCTCTTTTCATATAATACAATCATCGCACTAATTTAAGTCATCTATCCTTTAGATATTACTATGCTCATCAGCACTTAATGCTAGCATGGTTCTCCTCACCATATTGTTGTCCAACACATACAACTTACTATCATTATAACTCACTAGGTTCATCACCAGAACAACTAAGAACTATCATGGCCACATCCTTCATTTACAATAATCTCATTACAATATGTTATGATTCAGATTGAGTAAGCAAACCACAAGTAAAAGAAAACAAGAACAACACACAGATTTATGTGAAAACCCTTGCGAGAAAAACCACGGGCAGAGGCAAATGAGGTTTCACTATAATGGAGAGAGAGTACAATATGGAGAAGGCTGAATTTTTTGAATAATAAAATAACTAAAAAAATCGCACTTATATATTATGTGCATACAAATAGGTCCTAGGCCTAAAAACATAAAGGTTTATTAACCAAAATTCGGGTCACAACTCTAACAATCTCCACCTTGACATGAATTTTAATTTAGAACTCAAATCTATTTCAAGACAAATTTTCTACCTCTTCCACAAAAGCCACTAAGGGCACATCTTAATAGCTAACACTAACCAAGTCCAAGCAATGCTCAAACTTGGCACTTGGTAGTGTCTTGGTCATCATATCAATAGGATTATCATGAGTACTAATCTTGCTCACTATAATATCACCACTAGCAATAATTTCACACACAAAATGATTTCGAACATCGATGTGCTTTGTCCTCTCATGAAACATTTGATCTTTTGTAAGGAAGATAACACTCTGACTGTCGCAAAAGACTATAGTAATCTATAATTCTTTACTAAGTTTACCAAATAAATCCATCAACTAAATAGCTTTCTTGAAAGCCTCTGTAATAGCCATATACTCTGCCTCAGTAGTTGACAAAGCGACCGTAGTTTGTAAGGTAGCTTTTCAACTAATAGCACAACCACCAATAGTAAAACATAGCCTGTAAGGGACCTTCTTTTATCATGATCTCCTGCAAAATTAGAATCAACATACCCGATTACTCCATCTCTATTTCACCCAAACTGTAAACAAACACCAGCATATCCATACAAGTATCTAAAAATCCATTGAACTACTTTCCAGTATTCTTTCCTAAGATTTACCATGTATCTGCTAACTGCACTGACAACATAAGATAAATCTGGTTGGGAACATACCATCGCATACATAAGAGACCCGACAGCACTAGAATATGGAACTCAAGACATATAGTCACACTCATTATTTGTCTTTGGAGATAAAGTAGCCAAGAGTTTGAAGTGAGCTGCCAATGGAGTACTAACAGGATTGACATTTTGCATATTGAACCTGTGAAGAACTTTTTCAATATATCTTTTCTGACTCAAGTATAACTTACAATTCTTTCTATCTCTCAGAATATCCATGCCAAGAATCTTCTTTGCTACTCCTAGATCCTTCATATCAAACTCTTTACTGAGTTGGGCTTTGACTTTTATTATCTCTCTCATATCCTTTACTGCAATCAATATATCATCAACAAACAAGAGAAGATACACGAATGAACCATCACTCACCTTCTTGAAGTAGACACAACTATCATAGCTGCTCCTCTGAAATATATGATAGGTCATAAAAGAGTCAAACCTCTTACACCACTGTCTGAGCGACTGCTTTAAGCCATAAAGAGACTTCTTCAGCAAGCATAAATAGTCCTCCTTTCCTGAGACTACAAAGCTCTCTAGTTGCTGCATATAGATGTTCTCCTCAAGTTCTCCATGTAAGAATGTAGTTTTAACATCCAATTGCTCAAGATCAAGATTATTCATAGCCACAATACCAAGCAATGCTCAAATCAAACTATGCTTTACAACTGGAGAAAACACATCTGTGAAGTCAATACCTGAAACCTAACTGTAACCTTTAGCAACTAGTCTTTCTTTGTACCTAGAATCTTTAACTTCTGATGTTTCTTTTTTTAAATACCCACTTGCAACGGACAACTTTCTTATCTTTAAGCAATCTCACCAAATCTCATATGCCATTCTTATAAAATGATTCCATCTCCTCATGCATAGCAATCATCCATCGATCAGAATCATCACAACTAACTGCCTTTGAGTAAGAAGAAAGATTTTCATTAGAATTAATACCTTCTGCTACACTCAATGCATAAGTAATCAAATCAGCTTCAACATACTTTTGAGGAGGTCTAATATCTCTTCTAGGACTGTCTTTAGAAATAGAATATTATGGCGCCACTGATGGTGAAAAAGAAATAGTATCACTCTGTATCTCTGGGCTAGACTGAGAGGTAGGCACTGATGTAGACTCTGCTCCAATCTGCAATTTGACATGGGTGCTTGACTTTTGCTGATTTATGTCACTAAGCTCATCTGGGGGTGAAGCACTAGATTCGGAGGAAGCCCAAAGCATGACAGTTTCATCAAACATAACATTCTTGCTAATTATAATCATTTTGCTTTCTGGATACCAAAGCTTATAACCTTTAACACCAGGCTTATAACCCATAAATAAAAATTTAACAGATCTAGATTTCGACTTTCCATTATCAATATGAGCATATGTAGGACATCCAAATATCCTCAAATCAGAATAACTAGTAGGAGTTCTAGACCATACCTCTTGTGGAGTTTTTTTATCAATCACGACTGAGGGAGAGCGGTTAATAAGAAGACAAGTTGTGGAAGCAGCTTCATCCCAAAATGACTTGGGTAAACCAGTATTAGAGAGCATACAATGCACCTTATCCATTACAGTCCTATTCATTCATTCGGCCATACTATTCTGCTACGGAGTATGACGAACTGTCAAGTGCCTCACAATTCCTTCTGACTTGCACAAAGCATTAAATTCATTAGAATAAAACTCTAAACCATTATCGATCCAAAGGCATTTCACCTGCTTCCCTGTCTACTTTTCAAACATAGTCTTCCACTCCTTGAAAGTAGGCAACATATTATTTTTTTGCTTCAGAAAAAACACCCAAACTTTTTTAGAATAGTCATCAATAATAGTCAACAAGTAATTAGCGTCTCCTCTAGAAGGTACTCTAGCAGGACCCCAGAGATCAGAATGAATGTAATCAAGTGTACCCTTAGTTGAGTGGATACCTTTAGTGAATCTGACTCTCTTCTGCTTCCCGAATACACAGTGCTTATAGAACTCTAATTTGGTAATACTCTGCCCATTAAGAAGTCCTCTCCTGCTTAGTTCAGCCATCTCATTTTCACTCATATGCCCCAGACGCATATGCCAAAGTTTAGCAATGTCACTTTCTGATAGAGAGAAGGTAAAAACAAATGCATCACCTATAACATTAGAGCCTTGCAGGACATACAAATTTGCAGACTTTCTTTGTCCCTTCATCACAACAAGAGAACCTTTAGTAACCTTCAATAATCCACCTTCACCAGTGTACCTATAACTGTTCAAATCAAGAGTACTCAAGGAAATAAGATTTCTTTTCAGGTCTGGGATATACCGCACATCACTAAGTGTCCTCACAACCCCATCAAACATCTTGATCCTGATTGTTCCAATACCAGCTATCTTATAAGGTGTGTTATTTCCCATCAACACAACACCTTTAGAGACTATTTCATATGTTGTAAACAAATCCCGATTACGACACATATGAAATATGCAAGCTGAATTAAGAATCCAATCCTCACAGGGTTTGGAGTTACCATAAAAAACTACCAAGAGTTCTCCATCACTACCACCGTCTTCCATAAAATTGTCTTCACCAGACTTTTCTGGTTGGTTTTCCTTCAGTTTTAGAGCTTTTCTTTTCTCTCTATTCTATAGCTTCCAACACTCGGATTTGATATGACCCTTCTTCTTGCAATAATTACAGGTTTTGTTTTTTCTTTAGGATTTTAACCTATTCCTATCATCACCCCCAGAATTCCTCTCACGATTTCTTCCTCCTCGAATAATTAGACCATTTTCTAAGTCTCTGACCCATTCACAAGATGTTTTATCTTCTCCTTAGAGAATAACGCATCATAGACTTTATCAATCATCAGGGTATCACGACGATATAAAATTATATCCCTAAAGGTAATGTATAATGTAGGAAACGAACACAACAGAATCAATCCTAAATCTTCCTCATCGTACTTAACCTCCTGAGTCTCTAAATCAGAGATGATTTTTTTAAAGACAGACAAGTGATCTTCCAAAGCCAAACCCTCAGACATATGATGGGAATAAAGTTGCTGTTTGAGATGCAACTTACTTGTTAGGCTTTTCGTCATACACAGAGATTTCAATTTCAACCACAATGCAGCGGCAATGGTCTCCTTCAAAATATCCTGTATAATTTGATTGCATAAATGAAGGTGGGTCTGAGATAGAGCCTTCTGATCCTTATGACGTCTGTCCTTATCCATCCACGATGATGACATCTTATCAAACCCTAATAGAGCATTGTCGAAATCCATCTACGCAAGCACAACCCGCATCTTAACCTGCCAAAATAAAAATCTGGTATTGCAATCCAACAATGGAATATCATATTTGATGGTTGCCATCCCCAAGAAAATAATCGAACAGGCTCTGATACCAGTTTGTTATGATTCGAACAGAGTAAGCAAATCACAAGTAAAAGAAAACAAGAACAACATACAGATTTACGTGAAAACCCTTGAGGGAAAACCACGGGCAGAGGCAAAGGAGGTTTCACTATAATGGAGATAGAGTACAACGTGGAGAAGGCTAAATTTTTTGAATAATAAAATAACTCGCTAAATTGCACTTATATATTACGTGCGTACAAATAGGTCTTAGGCCCAAAAACATAAAGGTCCATCAACCAAAATTCGGGTCACAACTCTAACACAACACATAGCATATAGTGTCATAAATATCACATAATTAATCAATAATATAATTTTTGGGATTAAAGTTAAGTTCTCTTGTCTTTATTTACCTTAACTTTATGCCCGCAGGCCTAGACATGCTTTCTCCCATCAATTCTAAATTATGAAGACATAAAAATAACACAATCTTCTACTCATTAAACCCAGCCTACCTGGACACAAGTTTTTGGAAGAAGCAAGCTGCAACAAGGATGCTCTTTCCTTTCTTTCATGCCCTGGAACAATCAATCATCTAAAAATCAAGCAACTATAAGAGTAATTAAATAATTACTCTTCAAACAAATATCTTGGGGATTCAAATCCACTAATTCTACCCTTAATTCAAGGTCTATATCATTCCCTAATTCAATTAGCCATTAATTAGTTCTTTCAAGGTTAACCCATCTCCATTAATGGAGTTTTTATGCTAAAGGTCTTATCTTTACGGAATTCAAGCTTCCTAATCATCAAAATTCATAATCTAATTTATGAAATTCATGTTAGGAATCTTTATTTTATAGTTTAGAATTAGCTCCAGATCATATTAAAAACACCCATGAGTATTCCCCAAAAAAATTCCACCATTAAAGGTCTTTTTAAGGATTGCAAGATGTTAAAGAATTAAAAGACGAAGAAAATAATGGAAAAAACTTACCTCAACGAAGGAATTTAACCTTAAGCATTGGGAAATCATCTCTCTAGGGTTGGGGAATGAAATTTGGGATTTTTAGACCTAAAATACTCCTGAAACTGATTTAAATATCATCAGAATTTTTGCTAGAGCGAAATCCCATTTCAGCCTGGACATTGCTCACTAAAATAGTGATAACTTTTTACTCTGAATTCGAATTGAGGAACGGTTTGTTGAATTGGAAAGAAGACTCAAATATCTTTGATTTGGTAGGTAGAGGGACCCCTAACTCCTTATATTATATGAGATATGATCATTTGAAGTTGGTCCTAATAGAAATCCATATTGAAACTGTACAGAAAGAAAGTTTTATGCTTAACTTTGTGTTTGGGATATTGTGCGACCTTAATTCACCATAAAAGAACTTTAAAACTAAGTATTGATATTAGAATTCATGAAAAATTAAATTCTTCGAGCTTGAGAATTTTTAGACACATTTGAAGGCTAAAATCTTCGTCGAAAAATTCGAGGTGACATAACAAATAAAATATTTGTTATTTTGGACCCAAGCTAATATTGAACAATGAATTTTCATGAATTTATTATGGATAATTTAATAATGACGAAATGGATCATTACAGTTAGATACCAATTTATCATCTGTTAGTCTCCGAATGGACATTTAGTAGAGAAAAGCACGAGGTTGGAATTAGAGAGAAATTACTAATAGAGTTGCTTATACTGCACCCTATTCACTCACTCGGTATCCTTAGCGACCAACCCACATTCTATACTCAATCATTCTATCAAAGCTTTTTAAAATACGAAGATTAGGAGCCAAATATTTACACACGAATCACTTATTCTCCTTTCAACGGCTTAAGTTTGAAACCTTAGTTTTACGAAAGCAAGATAAATATGGTTAAAAGATTCACCTTGAAGAAGATAAATATTCAAAAATACTTTCTTCTTTTTGTTTTACCGAAGCTCTAGATCTACAAATTCTATTTTGAAAAGTGCTACGAGTTGCTACATGAATCTACTACTCACATTTTCAACACTAGATAAGTCACATCTAATTCAATCAACACACAAACTCTTCTTGAGACACCTGACTCGATTTCTAGCAAGACTACCCCATGAAGAATCTACATTTGATCTTATTTTAGACACCACACCACTTACAAGTCACATAACTTAGATATCCACATGAACTCAACCATGACTATTAAATTTATTCTAATAAGCTAGCTTTAACATTTTATAAACACTTCTATTTTCACCTCAAGATTACCCACGATTCAAGCTTAGTATTTACTTCTATACATAGATGACAACATAACCTCTCACTCATTAGACAAACTTACACTATTAGCCATAAAGATCCCACAGAATTTTAGCCTACAACACATTCTCCTCCACAACATTGTTAACATCCATCTAATCATCATACCTTAATCACTCAACAAACATTATCCATCATGTATCACCCAAGAAAAGATCAATCATGCCATTTAATAATTCATTTACTCTCCCATTCAGGATCATTCTTAATTATTTTATGAATGTAACTAATCCATTTGATTTTGCATTGCCACTATCATAGGAATTACTATCCTTTAAAAGTGTCATATATCAGTCAACTCTGTGGGACATGCAAATGTATAATTTAGACATAAGGTCAAGTCAATAATAATTTATTTTCTCAAGATTTGTCCTAATGCATAAATCCACAGCTACAACTTATGTCCTGACAATCACTAACTCAATATTTTTCAATGATAAATACTTCATGGTCAAGTCAAACCACATTTATATCACTAACACCAATTTAAGATATACAGAGTCATTCTTATTTCTTCCTAACAATATTTTTATTATGTGCTTCACTTAACTCTTAATCACCTCAAGTATGGTCCCCACACCACTAACACATAAGCAAGGCAAAAAAAATCGGTTATAGGTCATTAATAGTCTCATCACCAATATCACATTCCAGATAAGTTATTGATCAAACTCTGTAGGTATCAACAACCTTTACAAGTTTTTGTCACTTTTATTTAAAACTCATTATTTTGCCAAGCATTAAGAATTTGTTCACATAAGGAACTCAAAGATAATGTCACTTAGCTAGTCCTCACAAGGAACCCATCATAATTTCAATAATAGAACTGCACAAAAATTCTAAATACAGTCTCAATGACCAGGCCACACAAGGATCCCAAAATAATATCAAGTAACCGAACTACACAAGGATCCCCAAATTATATCAAATAATCGAACTACACAAGGATCCATCCACAACATCATTAACAAGAACCTCTCATTACGGAAAATACATATCACTTCAGTCTTTTATTCATGTCATTTTTTCACTATCTTTTCTTGACATCATGTTCTTATATCATCCTCTCAATTCGCATACCATCAATTTCATTAGTATACTAGTACCAAAAATAAGTAAGCACCACAGAATTGCTAGTTTCACAATAACAAGAAATTAAATAATCCCATCACAATTATCAACAAAAACAACTTTAGTCAATTTTCATCACTTAATTCAAGTAAAAACAATTCACAACAATGACAAAAATGTAGAAACACAAGTTTAGCCAAATATCAAACACAAGCAATCAATAAGTTCACAACTTTCACAAGTCTTTACCTATTAATAATAACTTTTAGACCTTATTAACATATACCAATTGAAATCCCCTAGATTTTTATTTAAAATTATTATGATACCAATTGGAATCAACTACATTCCAATTCTGTACAATACTAATTAGAATTGTCTAGATACAAATTGGATTCAATCTAATAGTCCAAGATTATGACAGCACGATGGAGAGAAAGAAAGGAAAATGACTTCTACATGCTGCATAGCCTTCCGAAGATTGGGTGTGGGGCCCTACACACCAATCTACGGAACTCTACTTGACATTGCTCTTGTACTTGTGGGACCGGTGAACCTAATGCTATGACACTAACTGTCACAACCCAGACTAACGGACCGTGCGGGGACCTACGCTATTCTAAGTAGCTAGGAGAACCCCTATTACCCAACTAAAAATATGCTGAAGACTTTTGTTTTTAAGGAAATATAAAGTAAATTAAATACTAATAAATAAACTTTTTCGAAATTTTCTTACAAGTGTCCTTCACTATCCCATGACTTGGCTAGACATGTACAAGAGTTACCTATTACATCATAGACTGATAATGAAATAAATAATACAAGGACTCTAACATCTTCCAGGAAGAAAGTGCAAAAGTTAGTGCTGAATATCATCATCCATCTAGTAACTGCAAACTAACCAGCATTCAGTCTACATCCCAATAAAGAATGTAGAAGAGTAGAGTCAGTACAATCATACGTACTGGTAGGTATCATCGGCGGATCGTGTTAGTTCATATAATCATAAAATAGAAGTAAGGAAAATAATCATGACATCTTGAATGGAATATAATTCAACCAAAACTGTAATAATATTATTACTTTACCTATATGAGTTATATCTAATTACTCTTCCAACTCCATTAGTATTATATTCACTACTAACATACTATAGCCTCATTAATTCACACAATCCAATGCTAATACATCACTATTCCTCTTTATTCACCTTATCATTTTTATTACTCATATTCACAGGAATAAACCGGTAATCATAGACAACCCACAGTAAACTCTCGGGCTAACAACCAAATGCTCTCATATGATATTAAAGAATGATAACTAGCTATTCTAATAAGCTACGATTAAAAAACGTATAAATGAAGCAAGTCAACCAACATATAAGTAAGTACAAAGTTTCACTTCTGTAAATACATATCACACAATCAAATACCCAATGAATTAACAATACAACAATAACAGATCAAACAGTGATCAGAAACAAGCCACATAACCATCAAGAGTATCAACCATACTGTAAACATCCACAGACTCAACACAAATATGTACACACATGCTATGGGATTTATTTTTGCCCAAATTATCATGACCTACAGGGAATGATCTATGTTCATGTACTGTACCGGCGTGGTACCCGATCCACCATATACATATCCTTACCAGCGTGGTACCCGATCCATCATATACATATCCGTACCGGCGTGGTATCCGATCCAATATACATATATCCGTATCGACATGGTACCCAATCTAACATATACATATCTGTACCGGTGTGGTACCTGATCCATCATATACATATCCGTACCAACGTGGTACCCGATCCAACACATACATATCCGTACCGATGTGGTACCCGATCTAACATACACATATCTATACTGGCGTGGTACCCAATCCAACACATATATATCCGTATCGGTGTGGTACCCGATCTATCATATACATATTCGTACCGGTGTGGTACCCGATCCACTATAAACAAGTAATATCCATATCAAATTTACACTTCCTCACAACGTACAACACAATGTACCAAGTTTACAAGTACACTTAAAGTCATGAGGCAATTCCATCAAGTAAATTTCAATAATCATTTATACACGCATCAACAATCCATACATCAACAAGCCATTCATGGCATTAATACAAGGAGTTATCATTATCAAACAAGCCTCTCATAGGCACATTTCAATAAATCATCATTATCACCAATTTAGGCTCTCATGGGCATCCAATAGATAAAGTGCTTTTATCAATACCAAAACAAGAATATCATAAAATAAATCACAATTTAACACTTAAGCATGCAAGTCACTATTAGAGTATTACTTATTCATTAATTATTAAAATGTTACTACCACTTTTCATATAGTACAATCATCACACTAATTTAAGTCATCTATTCTTTAGATATTACTATGCTCATCAGCATTTAATGCTAGCATGGTTCTCCTCACCATATATACATACAACTTAATATCATTATAACTCACTAGGTCCATCACCAGAACAACTAAGAACTATCATGTCCACATCCTTCATTTACAACAATCTCATTGTAGCACATAGCACATAGTATCACAAATATCACATTATTAATCAGTAATATAGTTTTCGGGATTAAAGTTAAGTTCTTGTGTCTTTATTTACCTCAACTCCATGCCCGCAGGCCTAGACATGCTTTCTCCCATCAATTCTAAATTATGAAGATATAAAATAACACAATCTTCTACTCATTAAACCTAGCCTACCTGGACGCCAAGCTTTTGGAAGAAACAATCTGCAACAAGGATGCTCTTTCCTTTCTTTCATGCCTTTGGACAATCAATCATCGAAAAATCAAGCAATTATAAGAGTAATTAAATAATTACTCTTCAAAAAAATATCTTGGGGATTCAAATCCACTAATTCTATCCTTAATTCAAGGCCTATATCATTCCCTAATTCAATTAACCATTAATTATCTCTTTCAAGCTCAACCCATCTCCATTAATGGAGTTTTTATGCTAAAGGTCTCATCTTTACGGAATTCAAGGTTCCTAACTATCAAAATTCATAATCTAGTTTATGAAATTCATGCTAGGAATCTTTAATTTATAGTTTAGAATCAGCTCTAGGTCATATTAAAAACACCCATGAGTATTCCTAAAAACAATTTCACCATTAAAGGTATTTTTAACGATTGCAAGATGTTAAAGAATTAAAAAACGAAGAAAATAATGGAAAAAAACTTACCTCAACAAAGGAATTTAACCTTAAGCTTTGAAAATCACCTCTCTAGGGTTGGAGAATGAAATTTGGGATATTTAGACCTAAAATACGGCTGAAGCTGATTTAAATATCATCAGAATTTTTGCTACAGCGAAATCCCATTTTAGCCCGGACAGTGCTCACTAAAACAGTCATAACTTTTTACTCTGAATTCGGATTGAGGAACGATTTATTGCGTTGGAAAGAGGACTCAAAAATCTTTGATTTAGCAGGTAGAGGGACCCCTAACTCCTTATATTCTATGAGATAAGATCATTTGAAGTTGATCCTAATAGAAACTTATATCGAAACGGTATACTAAGAAAGTTTTATACTTAACTTTGTGTTAGGGATATTGTACGACCTTAATTCACCGTAAAAGAACTTTAAAACTAAAGTATTGATATTAGACCTCATGAATAATTAAATTCTTTGAGCTTGAGTCTATCTACACACATCCGAAGGCTAAAATCTTCGCCGAAAAATTTGAGGTGACATAACAAATAAAATATTTGCTATTTTGGACCCAAGTTAATATTAAGGAATGAATTTTCATGAATTTATTATGAATAATTTAATAACGATGAAATGGGTCATCACAGTTTCTCTAGTAAACGGACCCACTGAATGAAAAACACATGTAATAGTATATGAAATTGACTGTTTCATGTTGTATTTTATCTTTTTCCGCAAGTAATACATGATCACGTCTACATGCTGATTTGATAAAAGAAATATAATCATCAGCAAACTATAAATATAAAAACATAATCATCACATAGAAAAAATCATATCCCAGTAAGTTCTAACTAACACAAAACACTAAATAAGAGTGAAAAGAAAATACCGTGTCATTTCATGCACGTTCAGTTACAGCCATAGAGTGAAAGAAATTCATTTCTTCAGTTCTTATATCACCATAAACAAATGCAGGATCTATCTCCTTTTTTGATGCAATATGTTCCAATTTTCTTAAGTACAGAAATAATATGAGACAAACATGATAGAAACTTGATAAAATTATATTAACGATTCAATTTAATATCAATGACAAACCTTTAATGGACTCTTATTCGATCTAAAGGCTTCTACTTTTGTTCGAATCTCAGACAGAATTTGACAGGAAATACAATTCGTGTTGTGCAGAAGACAAACATAATTAGAAAATGACATGATTCTATTCAAAAATAAGAAGTCTTTGTTTGGACTAGACAACTATTGCTACCTCGCATTAATTCAAGTCAGAGATAGATTCAAGATTAAAATTTATGGATTCAATATTTAAGATTTTTAGCACAGAAACTAAGGTCAATCTTATAGGATAGTTAGTTTGTGTTGTACAGACGACAAATATAATGAAAAGAAGAAGATTAGAAAAATACAAGCATTTCTGCAATAGAACTATAGAAGACATATAAAATTAGAAAATGCCCTTGCTTCACTAATTTCTCAAGAATAACTGAATTGCAAAAGTGTCATTCTGTAATCTAAAACTCACCTGCTGGCAACATTCCTTTCTTATTTTCATTCAACTCAGCTCTGTTATCTTAGAGTTTCACCTTTTTTTAGGAAGAATTTTTTTAAAGTTGAAACTATATTTTCCCTAGACACATAGAAAACAACCAAAACCAATCAGAAGAAGAGCAAGAACGATAAGGTTACATAGAATACTACATGTCTGACCAATCATGATTTCTATTATCATAAAATATCTTGTACTTCATGCAGCTTAAACTACTGCATACACATTTGTGATTCCACAATTACTACAAATGAAATAGAGACTGAGAAACCAATCAAATGTACTACAAAGATTTGTCAAGAATGTTTCAATTTTAACATTCTTGACAATAGTATTACAAGCAATTATAAAAAACAATCATCTATTTTATGTTTAGCAATTTCAAATACACATAAAAAAATAGATTAGTCAACTTAGAAATTCATCAGTTTTTTTTTACAAAAGATAACCAAATTATCTGAAAAATAAATTATACTATATTACTTTATATGAAGTTCAAAAATAAAATAACATTTTTGTTGCGTCGAAGTGAGAGAGACAGAGAGTGTATGCATATGTAAGGAATAATTACATACATTGAAACATGAAATATTACTAATAATATGATATTTAATCATTTAATGTAAAATTAATTAAAGTTTAATAAATAAAATAATAACCTATTTTTCAAATAAATCAGTTGACTGATTTTTCGAAGAACAAATCTCATGCAAAATCAAATTAACAGATTCAGCTATATATTCCTTCATATCCTTAAATTGTTCATCAATCTTTAGATATAACGATACAATTTATAAATATTTTCATATTAAAAAATAAGATATCATAAAATTTTACAATGGAGTATGAAGACACATATCAACTAACAAATTACATTAATCCACTCAATAAACATTATCACATCACATATAGACAATATAAGATATAACAACAACTACTAGTCACTAAGCTACAAATTACAATGAAAACATTTGATGGAAGAATATGCAGATTTAATAGGCACAAACAGACACAATAATACATATAATTATAAAATAAGACCTTGACAACATACCACCACACTGATATATCAAATTTTAAAACACAAAATCAATGTATTTGAGTATTCAAAAGAGTGTTAACATATATTTGAGTGAGACTACTACTCATACAACTAAAAATACAAAAGAATTAGTATAATTAATCACCTCCATATGAAAAATTGATTTATAATGATAAATAGATGTTCAAAGGTAATATACGAAAAAAAACAAACAAATAAAATTGTGCAGTTAAAGAACAAACATTTTTCTGAAAAACTGCCATATTAGCAAGAATCTGTACCTTAAATAAGACAGAAACAACTCAAAATAAAATTTTAATGGTATACAAAACTATTTAAATTGTACAATAGGTAATTCAACCTTCAAATATAACCAAAAATTAACTAAAGTAATTTTTAAATAAAAAATAATTAATAATTATGAGGATAAACTGTTTAAGACACAATTGTTTAAATACAATTTACTTAGTGAAGATATGGCATATCATTATCTACATTTATGCATCATTTTAATCATTCATCGTGCAATTAATCTCAATTAATTAAGAACTTATGATTTTGCTTTAGAAGGATGAGGTGTATCAAACTATAAAAACATACTACTTACTCCAGCTGTAGTACCACACGACTCCTTATAAGAGCATCATTCATAACAGAATTAAGTTCAATTGTTGGTCAGCTGTTGACCCAACCCCGGGTCGTGTTGTAATGGACATCCCAAGTCCAACCAGGATCGGGGACCGCCCCCTGTTACCTAACCTAACCACTTATATCTAGCCTTAGATGGGCTGAATTTTGAACATATAACAAGATAACATTATTGTTCTCATTAAGACTCTGGGATAGGGTCACGACCATGACCGACCCAACCGAGTCCGACCGTACCACACCAACCATCCAACCATACCAAACCAAATAATAAACCATAAACCAAAGGGAATACGAAAACATAATATAAAAATCAATCCCAAAATGTAGTGGGATGGAACAACCAATAATATCATCCAATGGTGTCAGCCTACCAACTTATTCTAATGCCAAGACTGATACCAATACCGATTCCGTCCATACCAACCCCCAGAAATACCACAAAGCCTTTATCCGAAAGAGTAAACAAATTCAGTTGGGACATGCCCCCAACTATAGCCAAAATCAATATATCTAAAATAAAAGAAAAATGTCTAAACAAATTCATAACATGAAATAATGCCTTCCAGAAGGATGGAAGCTCACCACTTCAGTCCAAATGCTGATATCAAGTCCACGTGTTAAACAGGAGGAGTAGAATGGCTGGTTCCTGCATAGCGTGAGTATACAACCGCCAGTAGACGGGGTTAGCGAGTGACCTCTAACATGAATCTCAGGATAAGGATAAAATAATGCTAGTTATAAAGACCAAGTAAAACCATCCATAATGCATACAACCATACATGTATAAGTGTCGAAAAAGGGAACCGAGTTTAACATGAATTTAAAACCTTTACCTAGGCAGTGTAGCTTTACTGTCCTAACCACCCACGGGCCATATAGGTTCATCTCCCCCTATTGAAAGGGACAGTGTGTGTAGCTGCACGATTAGGGAATATCCCATAGGATGACTAGTACATCTCCCAATAAAATATGACATACGTACATGGTCATCAAGACCCCTCATATCGGCAACTATGAGTTTCCGATTTTGGTCCCCCCGGGACAGCCACCTTCCACGGCTTAGCTACACACCCCGCCATTAATGTCCAATTAAAACCATGTCCAAACAATTCATTTATCATTTATTAACTAAGGCCAATATTGGTGGTATCTTCATACCACCCTTTACTTGCAAGTAATATCCATAGCCAAATCATTTAGGTTAAAGGGACCTTAGGTAACCTTCCAATTACCATGTTAAATCCACTTGGTAGACTTCCATGTTCTCCACAAGCATAACCATTTAGCCTTTTCAAACCATTGAAACCATGCATAAGTTCTTTATCCAGTTTAAAACATGCAAGAGTTCCATTAAAAGAAGTCAATGCAATGAACATATCTTTATAAGCATTTTATCAAATACCTTGGGGACATTATATAATCAAAACAAATTCCAAAGACCATTAAACCATTACCATGCAATCCAATTATCCAAATCCACCATTAATGCATATAAAAGTATAATTAAAACCATAGGAAACCATAACCAAGCATTCAATATCAAAAAACCCAAATAATAGTTGAAAACCATAATCATGACATAGTGAAATCATGAAATCAATCATATAAACCATGCCTTTGGTTGAAATTACAATGAGAGAAGAAAATTATGGCTTATACCAAAAAAATTGACAGAAGAAATCACCAAAGCAAGCCCCAAAACAATCCGTAAGATGAAACCCTAGCCTTCTTGCCCCAAAAACACTTGAGAGAATTATGAGATGTTTTGGGAATAGTTTCTAAGTGTTAATGAATATATTAATTGGGTAAATAACCTCTTAAGTGTATTTGAAGTCGTAGGTCCTAGTTTGGGTAAGTAGAAAAATGTCTAGAATACCCCCACTTAAATCTCTTAAAAATCTGTCATAGGGATACGACTAACCCATATGAGTCGTACCCTCCTATACGATCCGCATCCACCACTCGTATCCAAGCCTCAACCCTTGGATCAAATACTGTCCAGTATATGACTCATCCAACCAATTCATAACCACAGCATACGATCTGTACCCATAACCCGTATCCCTGGCAGAATGAAATACCAGGAGGATCAAGCCTGCCTACTACACGAGTCGTTGATAAAACTCGTACCAAACCCTACGACTCATACCCCTAAGTGGCACCCATTCCAGTGACCAAAACCATCCCACCAACTAACACTGGTCAACATACGACAGGACTATACAACTCATACCACAGTATATGGCTCGTACCCATGAGTCATATTGGGTTCGAAGAATGAATTTTCAAGAAATTTTCTAAGGGTTAAAACTCAGAATGTTTCAGTCTCCCCCACTAGGAACATTTATACTCGAATGACAGACAAGGTAGGGGTAACCAGACACAGATTCATTTGCATTATCAAACATCCCTTCAATAAAGTTTGAAATCAAAGAGGTAAAGATGTTAATCTTTTCTTTAACAAACTCTAAAAATAAAGATATGTTTAAGACACATACCTTCTGCACGAATCCCAAGAGCAGAAAATAAATGCAGATACTTGGACTTCATGTCCTCTTCCGCTTCCCAAGTAGCTTCTTCCACCTTATTGTTCTGCCATAGAACCTTAACCGAAGCCACATCCTTAGTCTGTAACCGACGAACTTACCTATCTAATATCTCAACTGGGACCTCTTCAAAAGACAGAGAATCCAAAATACCTGATCATTCCAAAGGAACAACCGAAGAAAAATCACTAAGACACTTCCTCAACATAGAAACATGAAAGATTGGATGAACCAAACTTAAGCTAGATGGCAACTCTAACTCATAACCAATATTGTCAACTCTCCGTAAAATCATATAAGGACCAATAGACCGAGGACTGAGTTTTCCCTTTTTGCCAAAACGCACCACTCCCTTCATGAAAGACACCTTGAGGAATACCCTATCCCCGATCTCAAACTCCAAGTATCTACGCTTAACATTCGCATAAGACTTTTGGCAACTTTGGACAGCTTTAAGCCTATCCTGAATCACCTTGACCTTCTCTATCGCCTGATAAACCAAATTCAGACCAAACATGTTCACTTCTTCAAGCTCATAACACCCAATAAGAGATCTACACCTCCCACCATACAACACCTCAAAAGGAGCCATACCAATACTCGAATGATAACTAATATTGCAAGCAAACTCCACTAAAGGTAGATGCTCAACCCAATTTCCACTATGGTCAATCACGCAGGCTCGAAGCATATCCTCCAATGTCTGAATAGTTCTCTTCGCTTGTCCATCCGGCTATGGATGAAAAACAGTACTCAGACTAACCTTAGTCCTTAACCCTTTCTGAAAAGACCGCTAAAATAAGATGTAAACTGCATACCACAATTAGAGATAATTGAAACAGGTACCCCATGCATCTTTACAATCTCCTAAAGATACAACCGTGCATAATCCTCCACCGAAAAGGTAGTCTGCACTGGAAAAAAATATTCAGACTTGGTCATCCTATCCACGTTGAGCGAAATCAAATCATACTGATTCTGAGATCGAGGAAGATCAGTAACGAAGTCCATATTGATCACTTCCCACTTTCATTTGGGTAAATTAATTTTTTGATACAACTCTCCTGGCCTCATGTGCTTAATCTTAACCTGTTGACATACTATACACTTGGCCACAAAATTAGTCACATCCCTCTTCATGCCATTCCACCAATTGATCTTCTTGAGATCATGATACATCTTAGTCGAGTCGGGATGAACAATATAGTGCGACTCATATTCCTGAGATAAAACCCTTTGCCATAGCCCATCGACATCAGGAATACACAACCTCCTTTTAAACACCACTACCTTTTGCCCACTAACATCACCCTTGATTTTTATCAAGACAGGATCTAACACTTGCTTCTCTTTAATCTCTGCACCAAGAGACGATCAAACCACTTATTACACCATCACACCACCATCCTTAGAGTCCAAGAAACGAACTCCATGATTAGCCAAATGGTGAATATCCTTCACCAATTCCCGCTTGCCTTCCTCCGTGTGAGCCAAACTCTCTATGGATAACCTTCTAAGAGCAGTAACAACCACATTAGCCTTACTCGGGTAGTAGTAAAGACTCATATCATAATCCTTGAGAAGCTCAAGCTACCTTCTCTTTCTGAGATTAAGCTCTTTCTGAGTGAACACGTACTGAAGACTCTTGTGATCAGAAAAAATATCCACGTGAACACCATACAGATAATGCCCCCATGTTTCCAAAGCAAACACAACCGCCAGCAACTCTAAATCATGAGTAGGATAACTCCTCTTATGTACCTTCAACTGCCTAGAAGCATAGACAATTACCTTCCCATGCTGTATCAAAACACAACCAAGCCCCACCCGAGCTGCATCACAATAAACCACAAACCCATCATTGCCTTCTGGTAAAGTCAGGATTGGAGATGAAGTCAACTTATCCTTTAACTTCTCAAAGCTCCCTTCACAAGCATCTGACTAAGAAAACTTAACCTTCTTCTGAGTCAACTTAGTCAAAGGAGCATCTATCGAAAAAAAGCTTTCCGAAAATTGCCTATAATACCCGTTTAAACCCAAAAATCTCCAGATATCGGATGGAGTCATGGTCCTAGTCCACCTCTTCACCACAACAACCTTTTGCGGATTCACCATGATCCCTTCACTAGAAATAATATGGCTCAAGAAAGCCACAACGTTCAACTAAAAATCACACTTAGAGAACTTAGTATACAACTATTATTCCTTTAAGGTATGCAATACCACACGGAGGTGATTATCATGATCCACCTCACTCTTCAAATAAACCAAAATGTCATCAATAAATATAATGACGAAGAGATCAAATACTACCTGAACACCATGTTCATCAAGTCCATAAATGATACCAGAGTATTAGTCAACCCAAACAACATCACCAAGAACTTAAAATGCCTATACCGAGTTCTCTCCGGTCTTCCTCAAAAAGACAGCTTTATAAAAAGCCTTTTTAGGGATATCTACCTCCCTAATCTTAAGCAGATGGTACCCAAACAGAAGATCTATCTTAGAGAAGAACTTGGCACCTTGCAACTAGTCAAACAATCATTTATTCGAGCAAGAGAATACTTTTTCTTGATCGTCACCTTGTTTAACTGCTTGTAATCAATGTATATCCAAAGGGAACCATCCTTCTTGCACACAAATAACACCGGTGCACCCCATGGAGAAACACTAGGACGAATAAACCCTTATCTAGAAGATATTTAAGTTTCTCAACTCAGTCAGAGCCATTATATATGGAGGAATAGAAATTGGATGAATGTCTGGAAGCAAATCAATGCCAAACTCTATTTCTCTATCCGGAGAAACACTGAGAAGATAATCCGCAAAGACTTTTGGAAACTCATTAACCACAGGGACCTAAGACAAAGAAGGACCTTCTGAGTTAAAATCTTTAATCCAGACCAAGTGATAAAGACAACTCTTAGAGATTAACCCCTAGCTCTAAGATAAGAAATGAACCTCCCCCTAGGAGCTAAGGAACTACCTTTCAATTTTATAACCAGTTCACCAGGAAACTTAAAGATAATCCTATGGGTACGATAATCTACCGATGCATAACAAGAATGCAACCAATCCATACCTAGAATTATATTAAAATCTACCATATCTAACTCAAATAGATCCACCAAGGTCTGCTTGCTACCAACATTTACCATACATACCCTAAGACTCTTTTAGCAATAATTGAGTCACCTATCGGGATAGAAATAAAAAAAAGATTCGAGATAACTTTTGAATTGAAATCAAAAGACACAGCCATATATAGAGTCATATAAGAAAGAGTGGACCCCGAATCAAACAAATAATATACGTCACGAGAGAAAAGCTATAACATACAAGTAACAATATTAGGTGATGCCTCAGATTCCTAACAGGATGCCAAAGAATATAACCTATTCCAACCAACACTAGAACCAGGAGCAGTAACAAAAGCAGATGCCACACCACCGGATGTAGGAGCAGAAGATGAAGTCACAAAAATATTATTTGCCCAGGTAGCAACCTTATTGAACAGATAATCCCTGAGCCGAAGAATTACCTGGCCATACTTGAAGCATTTGTCCTTTCCTTCCTCGCAATATCCCCAATGAAGATGGCCACAGAATCGATAAAGAGGACACAAAGAAATTGACTGACCTCCACTCGCCTGAGATTGGACAACCTGTACCCAAGAATTGTCACCACCTTGATGAAGCCTGTCTCCCGACTGATAAGGAGCATTAGCAGAAAAGGAGACCGAACTCCCCTATTTTTTTTTCTGCCACTTGCCACCATTCCTACCACCCTGAGACTGAGCACCTCCCTAGTAAAAAAACTTGTTCCTCTTTTCCTGCCTATCCCCAAGCTCCGCCTGCTTTATATTCTCATCTTCAACCTGTTGCTTATGAACAGTCAACCTCGAGATGTCCATATATTTAATTAGGAAGGAAGTCTTGCTCTCCAGAATCAAATCTTTATTCAACTAGAAAGCGAACTTCCTCGTTCTCGACCTCATATTAACCACCAAATTAGGAGCATACCTTGATAGCTGATGAAACTTCAAAGCATATTCCGTAGACCCCTAATTTTGTCCCTCCCCGATATCGTTTTTACCCTTTTTTTTACTTTATCCTACCATGTACCCTCATCCATGTAATTATACCCCACAAAAATATAAAATAACAAAAATCCAATAAATCCCTAACCTTATCCTAACAAACTTTATTCTATACCCTACCTTACCTACCCCACTCACCACCACCCTTAAGTTTTTTAATTTCTTTTGACCACATATATACATATATACATAAACATAAGAACACGACCTCATAAAAAGGACCTAGATACCAAAAATTCCACTGACCATCATCTTCTTCTCCATGAAATACACGCAGACACTTATCTGACCACACGCACACACACAATAATTAGAGAGGAAGATCGAAACTGAGAATAGAGAGAGGGTGATACAATCGAGAAGCAACATGAAAGAAAGAGAAACTAGTCAGGGAAAAGGATTTAGAAGGTGAGTAAAAATAAAGAGATTGAAGAAAAAATAGTGAATTCAAGGGAGAATCAATTGTGAATGCAAGAGAGAGGAGAAAGAGGGAGAATGGTCCATGGTTTGATTTCTCGACGGCCTAATTACCAAAATCATCGATCGGAGAATACCCTTATCATCGTGCATTGCTATTACCATCAAAATTTGACTAAAAACATCAAAATAGTGAACCAATCATCATCAACCACCCAAAAACTCACCAAAAGCCAACTCCGTTTCTGTCGAAACCCATCAAAAAATGATGAAACAACAACATGATGGACAAAGATGGGTCTGGGTGTGGTCTGTTTTGTGGTTTCTATTTTGGGTTAGAAAAAAAACAAAAAAGGGTGCATATCAAGGCTGGGTTCGTATCAAGGTTTTTCATTGGTTTTTGAATATGTTTGAGTCACTTTTTTTCAATATTGAGTTGATTCTATTCGAGATTTGGGATAGTTTCGAGGTTTCAAATTGATGAAGCTTGTCTATTTAATCGAAGAAATAAATCCTCAATTTAAGGTCCAATTCTTTCCTTCTCTTCCATTTAATTCTTATATGATTGTGGAAGTGTGATTTGATATCATTGTTTTATTTGTCTTGTGTGAACTATTGGTGACACTCGAATACTTGGTATTGGTAGGCGTGATTGGTGAATGTTCATTTTTCTTGATTGGTGAATTGTGTATTGAAATGAGTTGATTATGCAGTTAAGAATGAATATGGGTGGGAATCGAAAATTGATAAAAAGGGGTGAATTTAGATTAATTTGAATTCCCCTGAAATAGTTTTACCACTTTTACCTTATCATGTCGTGTACCCTCAAACATGTAACTATACCTCCATAAAATGACAAAATAAAAACTCCTAACTAATTTTATTTTTATCCTAACAACCTATCCAATCAAAACAAGACACCTACCTACCCTACCCTAACAAACTCTACCCCACGTCACCCCACCCCAAACCCCTCAACATATATGTACATATCCATACACGGATATAGATGGAAAAAAGGGACCGAAAATAGATTTTCTACTTTAAGAAAAGGAGGGGGGCCCACACACTATTAAAAGGGAATTCTCATTTTTCCATCCATTGACATCACTCTCAGAATATACACAAACAGTATATACACCATAGGAGGGACTCCATTCTCTCATCTTCTACACAGTCACACACACAACACATAGCTCACACCCATCATTCTCATATACACACTGCCTTTGAACATACACACACACATACCGATGCATGCACACACACATGAAGAAATAATTAAAAATGGAAAGTTGATCAAAAAAATGGCAAGCTCGTTGGAAAAACGTGCCTCACACTCATTCACACTGATATATACATCTACATGCAGTTGTTAAAAAAGGAGAAAAATAGTGAAATCAAGGGAGAGGGTAGAAGAACAGAGTTGATTTGATAGGTTTTCGGCAAGATCTTATCGGGAACCCGCCAATTTAGTCATAAAAAAACCCAACATTGCCATCAGAAAAGGGCAATGAACCATCATTTGCCTACTATTCCAGCGGAATTTTTTGATTTGGGTTACTGTTTTGGCAGAAATTACAGTTCCATTATTATTTTCATTGGAAAGCTATCGGAAATCCATACAAAGTTCCATCCTCTAATCAGCATCGGGGATTTAGAGTATATCAAAGTTGAGATTTGGTTGTTGTTGATATTCCTGCACATTATCCGACCTTGGATACAATATGACTTATGGATGTCTCTGAAATTAGTAGTTTTTGGGTAATGTTGCGCATAATCGATCTTGGATATGATGTGGCTTATAGAGAACCCTTGGAGCGATCAATTTCAATAATCTTGCATATTTTTTGGTAAGGATTTAGTTGTGACTTATTGACAATCTTCAAACTATCGATCTTTGGATAACCTTGCACACTATCTGGTTAGGATATTATTGCGGCTTACAGATGACCCATAGGCTATCAACTCGTGGATAATATTGTACACTATCCTATTTTAAGTAATTTGACTTATAGATGACCCTCAGATTGCCAATTCTCAAAAAATCTAGTACATCGTATGTTTTTGGATAGCGACTTATAAACATCCTTCGAGCCATATGTTTTTTATGACCCAATGGTGAATGCCATTAAATATTTGGTGATTGATACACTTGAATTTGATGAATATCTCTCAGCGCCAGACTACTTTGCCTTTGCACGATTTGATTAGATGTGGATGCTTCAGAATATTCTTCAATGTCGGACTCTTTTATCTTTGCATAATTACCGGATATATATGAAAATACTTCAGAATATCCTTCAATAATAGACTCTTTCATCTTTGTGTGATTAACGGAAATAGAAGACTTTGAATAATCATGGGCATCATATTCAATATGGGGATGCCCTTGGATTGTTGTCTCTCAGAAACTAGTTGGAGAAGGCGATATAATTTTCAGGACATAACCTTTATGGCATGGTCCTCTTGGCATGGCCCTCTCGGCATGGCCCTCATAGCATGGCTCTCTTGGCATAGTCCCCTCAGCATGGCCTTCTCGGCATAATATGATGTAGTATAAAGATGAGGATAAATGTAAATAACCGTGCAATGATTGTAGAAAACATCACCTTGACTATAAATTAGTATGCTGAACCTTCTCCATATACCATTCTCGAACTTCATACGTTCTTTATGATCCCTAATTTGATAGGGATTTGAGTCAGTCATCATTTTGCTTTTCATATTTTTGTCTTACAACCACAGAAAACCTGTTAGTTTTGGGAAACTCAGCCATTTTCAGCTCCTAATTATCATGGCTCTTTCTTATTGGCCTTGGGATGTTTGACTTTCTTATATTCCTTTAAACTAAAGGAATATGGTGAATAATCAACGTTTTTTTGGTTTTTGTTGGCTTTGGGATAACTTGCATCCATAGAAAAATTGTTAATTTTTGGTAAAATTGATTAGTGTTGACTTCCTCAGTCTTAAGCTCCCGTCATTGCCATCATCTGGTTCTCATATTCTTCATGTATTTGTCATCTTTTGAATCCTGCTTCGACTCTCCGAGTTGGTAGGTGTAAGGCGAAATCATAGCATAAACTAATTTAAAATAAGTATTTTTTACACGTAGTTGAATTTTCAAAATCTTTTATAAGATTGGGAGGGGTCTCTGCATATTAAGTAATGTCACCTACGAGCTTTACTGAACATTCTTGGCTCAAGGCGTTAAGCCTTTGTAGCTGAAGGTCTATGAAGTTGAATCTACCCTTTCTATGACAAAAACCTTATTGCCATTTTTGAGCTCTTTAGTACAGTATGGTGTAAACTTTGAGGTCTGCCTCAAAATTTCTTTCCTAGTTATTGATACTTCTTTCAAAATTTAATTTGGTTTGCGAAAGGATGGTATTCTTCTTTTGAATTTTTTAGGTTCCTTCTCAAAAATTCTACCCCACTTTCCATTTTCTGGGGTGATATGATCGAGCCATTATGGCGCCTACATATCCCGTTGAACAAGAATCAGGTCAAACGTAGTTTCCACAATGTAGAAGATAAAAATATAGGAAGAGGGGTGACCAAAGAAGACAAAGGCCTCCTCCGCATCCCATCCTTGGGAATTCAGGTCATCATGTAGTTCAAAAGAACATAAATAAAATTTCTAAGGGGGTGACCGAAGCTGACATAGGCCGCCTACATATCCCCTTCTTGGAAATTCAGGTTAAATGTAGTTCAAAAATCAAAGGAAGGGGATTTTAAAGCTACTACAAAGCGTAAACAATTATAGATGAGAAAGAAATTACAAGGAAATAAGCACAAAGAAACCTTACGTCAAACATAGTATCTCCTTACTACATAAGAATTGATTGGCTTGGTCCACCTTTGGCCATCTATTTTAGAAAAAATTAAGGCTCCTCTTGATAACACTTTGCAGACTACATACGGCCCCTGCCAATTTGGAGCAAACTTTCCCTTATACTTCTTTAAGTGAGGGAATATACGTTTCAGCACCAATTATCCAATTTCAAATGTGCGAGCTCTTACGCTTTTGTTAAAATAATAAATCATTCGTTGTTGATATAATTAGCCATGGCATACACTACTCATCCTCTTTTCATTAATCATCATAAGTTGATCATGATGGGCGCGGACCCATTCTTCATTTCTCAGACCCTCTTTTTGGATGATCCTTAAATATGGTATTTCAACTTCAGCAGGTATTACCCTTCTTTCCCATAGACTAACGCATAAAGAGTTTCCCCAATCAAAGTTCTGACTGTCGTGCGATATCCCAGCAAGGCATAAGGCAGCATGTCGTGCCACGATCAGTGGATATCAACCATCTTTCTTAAGATATTCTTAATGTTCTTGTTGGTAACTTCTACCGCTTAATTCATTTGAGGGTGATATACGGTTGAATTTTAATGAGTGATCTTGAACTGTCCACATACCTCTTTCATCAGATAACTATTCAAATTTGCTCTATTCTCTATGATTATTAACTCGAGTATCCCAAATTGGCAAATCAAGTTGTTCTTGACTAAACCCGCTACTACTTTCTTGGTTATCACCTTGTATGAGGCAGCTTCAACCAACTTGTTAAAGTTATTGATAGCAACTAGAATGGATCTGTGTCCATTAAAAGCTGTGTAATGACCCTAGACTACCTCCCGCCCCCCTGTTACACGGTGCTTAGGACCACAAGTGATCCCAAGCTAACCCTTGTGTTGGCATAACTCATGAGCAACTGAATAAGATACATACATCTTGAAGAAATAAGCGGAAGAAAAGTTTTTAGCTGAACATCTTCAAAATAAACTATTAAAATGATTACAACTCTGGCTATACAAAATAAAACTGAAATCAATACATCAACTCTGCTAACTATCTATGAAGCCTCTATTATTATTGACTATAGGTAGCCGGGACATGACCCTCAGCTATCCCGAATCAATACGACTGAATTAAGAAAACAAAATGCTACTCGAACTATGACTGACTCGAACCCTTGAATCAAAAGGGCTCATCACCTGTTGTCTGGAAGCTGCAACTATCTGATTATGATGTGTACGATACAACTCGTACCTACATTATTAAATAATGTAATACATAGACATATATGTGGATCAGTACTTTTGGAATGTAATGAGCATGTGGGGGTGAATGCATAAGTAAAAACAATATCTCAATGTTCATATAACTTGTAAAGAATGCATGCTAAGTGTAAATGACTCGCATTGTCTTGAATAACTAAAAGCTAAAAATCATGAATCATGAATGATAAAGCATACTGTATAAATATTGTGAGCCATAACACTTAGTTCTAAAAACTGTACTTTTACTCTTTTTATTAGTGGAATAAGTAGGACTAAAGTCAAGTTTGTTTTCAAATCATGCAAGCTAAGTGTAAAAGGACTCACCTTTATCATCTGTAAAGTAAAAGTTGTAAATCTCATAGCTAATGTATTATGTAAAATAATATCCGAGTAAAATTGTGAGCCTTTACACTTACTTTCTAAAAGTTGTTCTGTTATTCTATCTTAGGACTTAGGGTTTAGGGATTTTATTCTAAAATCTTTTCTGTTAGGGAGGTTCTTCTAACCGACATAAACCATGTGAGCTATTATGGAGTCCAACGTCTAGTTAACCTAAGGGAAAAACTTCATGTTGGGGAGAGCTATCATAATCTTGCCAAGGAGTGTAACCTGAGCTGAGTGATCACAATCTGTATCTGCATCCATATAAATGGGAATAATATGAATTTGTACCTACATTAAATTATAGTTCTGGGGCATATAAACTAGGACACATACCCAACTCGGTGCTAAATACTACTCTCTTTAATCTGTATACTCATTCTGTAGGAAATCCATCTTAAAATAGCATAAAGGTTTATAATGAAAACCAGTTGTGCATCAATCTGTTTTAAACTGTAATCAAAACTAATCTGTGTGGATTCCATATCTTAACTGAGGATCAAAAAATCAAATCTTGCTTAAAATCTGAATTCATACTTATCAAAGAATGCTTAAACATCACCTTTCTTGAAATATCAAGATTTAAACTTGGGGATTCAAACCCATTCTTGAAACTCATGTCAAATCACAACAACTTCATGCTCAATAACAATAAACTTCAAACAATGATAATTGAGTATGAACCCTAAATTGAAATTCATGTAAATTCAACTTTAAAAACTAGTTCTGGGCACAAGGATG
This sequence comes from Capsicum annuum, assembly GCF_002878395.1. Taxonomy (NCBI): domain Eukaryota; kingdom Viridiplantae; phylum Streptophyta; class Magnoliopsida; order Solanales; family Solanaceae; genus Capsicum; species Capsicum annuum. The sequence goes on along the minus strand of NC_061111.1, from coordinate 157,706,746 downwards.
AAAGAAATATCCTTGTTGATAATCCCACATACCTTATTTGATTAATTGGATGTAAAAGCTTGAACTTTGAATCTCTAATGGTGTTCTTGAAGCTTATTATTGAAGTTCTTGAATTAGGAATCTTGGGTTATTGCTTTTCTTGAAGAAAATTTGATGAAGTTCTTGGTGTTGTTGAGGGGGCTAGGGTTTTCTTGGAGAGAAAAGGATGAATAATAATGTATCTAATGCTTTTGGGGGCTGAAATTATGTGTTATGGACGGTTTTGGGTAAGGGAAATTGACCAAAGTGACCCTATACCCTTTAGGAACTGAAGAAACGTGTGAAATATCTCTATATCACGTTGGTTATCGTGTTGGGGACAGCAACGCGTTGCGTTGCAATTGCGTCGGCTTACTGCCTTTCACAAAAAATGTCATAACTTTTTACTCGGGTATCGGATTAAGGCAAAATTAGTATCGTTGGAAAGCTAACTCAATTATCTATAATTTTATGGGTATTGAGATAAAAAATATATGTATATAAAAAGTTATACACGTTCAAATTTGACTCTTGCAGAATCGAATAGAAAGATTTAGCCTAATCAAAGACTCTTAGCTCAACTTCGCTCTAAGTGATCCCTATGAACATATTTCACATATAAAGCACTTCACATGCTACAATAATGATAATGAAACTTATACTCACATGGAAATTATTTGGATTGGAGCTTATACACGTAAGAACGACGGTTAGAATTCTAGCACAAAAATATGGGGTGTTACAAGCTGGTGGCTCAATCGGGCCGATGACATCTATGCCCCAAGCTACAAATGGATAGGGAGAGATTATAACATTAAGTTTGTGTAGGGGAACCCAAATCAGATCCCCATGTATCTGGCACTCATGAAATTTTTGCACAAATTTGCTACAGTTACTTTCTATAGTCATCCAGATATAGTCAGCTCTCAGGATCTTCTTGGCTAGAGTAAATCCATTCATATGAGGTCCACACGTTTCAATGTGAATTTATTCAAGTAATTTTGTAGCTTCAATGGAGTCTACACATCACAGAAATCCTAAATTTGGGATCCTCCTATAAAGGACCTCCCCGTTCAAAAAGAAATTATTGGCCATCTGACGGATCATTTTCTTCTGATTGATGATTGAATCTTTGTAGTATGCCCTGGTTTTCAAATACCTCTTGATATCAAAGTACCATGGCTTTCCGTCTGGTTCTGCTTTAACTTATGCGTAATGTGTTGGTTGCTCTTTCAAACTTATTTCAAATGGATCAATGTAACTTCAATTCGACTATTGAATCATGGAGGATATAGTGGCCAAAGCATCGGCAAAGTCATTTTGTGTTTTGGGAACATACTTGAATTGCACCTCCTTGAATCTTCTGCATAACTCATGTACCAATTCCACGTATGGCATGATTTTAGGGTTTTTACAGCCTATTCACCCCGAACCTGGTGAACTAATAGATTAGAATCTCTAATGACTAGTAGCTCTCGAATATTCATATAACAGCCAGTCTGAGACTGAGAATACAAGCCTTATATTCAGTCATATTGTTGGTGCAAGGAAGCACAGTTTAGCAGTAACTAGATAATGTTGACCAATTTTTGATATTAAGTCTGCCCCAATTCCTGAACCCTTGAAATTAACCACCTCCTCAAAGAATAATATCCAACCCGGGTACATCTCGACAATGTATTCTCCTACAAACCGTACCTCTTCATCTGGTAAATAAATTTGGAATGGATGATACTCTTCATCAGCTGGATTTTCTGCTAGATGATCCACTAGGGCCTGCCCTTTGATCGACTTTTGAGTCACGTATACAATATCGAACTCGCCATAGCATTTGCCATTTGGCCAATTTCCCTGTGGGCATGGCCTTTTGGAATATATACTTTAGAGGATCCATTCTGGAGATGAGATACGTTATATAGGATGTCAGGTAATGTCTCAGCTTCTAGGCCACCCAGGTCAATGCACAACATATTCTTTCTAATAAAGTATAATGAGCCTCATATTAAGTGAACTTCTTACTCAAGTAATAAATTACTCTTTCTTTCTTTCTTTCTTTCTTTCAAGTTTCATCATGTTGCCCTAAGAAACATCCAAATGCATTGTCAGAGACCGATAGATATAATAATAGAGGGCTTTCTTCTCTTGGAGGAACTAGCACTGTCGGACTAGATAGATAATCCTTGATCTTGTCAAAAGCTCACTGGCATTCCTCTGTCCATTTACTTGTTGCATCTTTCTTTAACATCTTAAGGATTGACTCACAAATAACTGTTGACTGGGCTATAAACCTATTGATGTAATTCAATCTCCCTAAGAAACTCATGACTTCCTTCTTCGTCTTCGGAGGAGGCAATTCTTGGGTCACCTTAATTTTTTAAGGGTCGAGCTCAATTCTCCTTCTACTAACTATAAAACCCAACAGCTTCCCAGCCAGTACCCCAAAAGCACATTTAGCGGGGTTCAGCTTCAAATTGAAATTCCACAACCGATTAAAGAATTTTCCCAAATGAACCAAGTGGTCTGAACTCTTACGAGATTTTATGATCACATCATCTATATATACTTCAATCTCTTTATGGATCATATCATGAAATATGGTTGTCATGGTTCTCATATATGTAACACTAATATTCTTGAGACAGAAGGGCATCACCCTATAGTGATAAACACCAGTATGTGATAAAGGTTGTTTACTCTACATCTTTCTTGTCCATCAGTATTTGATGGAATCCGGCAAAGCAATCCACGAACGACTATATTTCATGCTTCGCACAATTATCGTTGAGAATATAGATATTGGGTAATGAAAAGTTATTTTTAGGATTGGCTTTGTTCAAGTCCCTATAATCGACACAAATCCTGACCTTTCTATCCTTCTTCGGTACTGGAACAATATTGGCTAGCCATATTGGATATTTTGTGACCTCAACCATGTTGGCTTGGATCTGCTTAGTAACTTCCTCCTTGATTTTCAGACTCAGATCTGGCTTAAATATCTATAACTTTTGCTTCACAGGATTGAACCCTGGACAATTGACAACTCGTGTGATACAATATCTGTACTCAATCCGGGTATGTCATCATAAAACCAAGCAAATATATCAATGTATTCTTTAAGCAACCCGATGAGTTCTTATTTTTGTGGTTTTGCAAGATGAACATTGATCCTGATTTTTTTGACTTCTGCATCATCACTTAGATTAACTATCTCGATTTCTTCTAGGTTGGGATTTTCCTGATCCTCAAAATCTTTTAGTTCTTCTTCTAATCAGTCTGGGGCCATTGTTTTTTCATTAAAGTTCTCCCATTCATCATCATTTGCTTTGATTTGTTCATTTAGCTCTTGACATGATATGGCATTGGCTAATTTTAAATTATTATTACTAAAATCATAAACAACATAAGTTAGATTATAGCGATCAAATATTGTATCAAAATTAGTAAAAATGTCTTTGCAATAAGGGAGGCTTTCATTGAAATTTAAAACAATACAGACATTGGCTACGATCCGCACAAGTGTGGGTTTGAGCCTTTTGGAAAACATAAAAAGCAAAAATGAGGTAAATAAAACTTAAAAGGTGGGTTCTGAGCCTCATTCAAACTACCACCAATTATTCAAAAGTTAAATTTCATCCTTTCATCTACCACTTCAACCGGGGAGTCATGATTGGAGTGGAAGACTAGTTCGACAACTTCTCTCCATATTCATCTTTTTTTTTCTCGATATTCTATGGGAAATTCTCCATAATGACATCACACTCTTTAAATAAGTTCCTCATTCCATCCTTGGGACCATAGCTTGAATGATTCATAGATACAGGAAATGACTGGTAGAGCGAAGGTAACCTCTTTATCGATTTTGGGCCTTCTCTGTTCATCTCTCTTTCACCTTCTTTACTTGGAACATAGCCTATCCCATAATTAAACAACTTCCCTGGGATTACGAAATGATCCCATCCAAATTCTTTCCTAAGCTGCGCCCAGGCTCAAAACTATTTCTCAGCATAACAGTAGCCAACATCTTGTAAATCGAAGACATTGGCTTTTAAGGAGTTAGGTCTTTCTCAACTGCATTCACGATTTTCACTGTATAAAAGTCACTCCCTTTCAATACTTTTTCAATTACAGGAACATACCATTAAGGTGACTCATACAGCTTTCTTCACCATGGATGACCACTTCATCATTTTCCCATATGAATTTCACCGATTGGTATAACATTAAAGAAATGGCTCTCGCTGCATGAATCCAAGGCTTTCCTAGGAGCAGATTATAACTTGTGGAAATGTCCATCACCTGAAACTCAACTAAGAATTCTATAGGCCCCATTTGAAAGTGCAACTTGACTTCCCCAATGGTGTTTCTCTGACCCTCGTCAAAAACTTTTACATTTATTGTGTTTTGACATATTTTACCTACATCATAGTTCAACTGAGTCAGAACGATAATGGGCAGATATTTAGATCTGATCCATCATCGATTAATACTCTATTAATGACCTTATCTTGGCATTTGTCAGTGATATGTAATGCCTTGTTATGCATCACTTCTTCAAAGGGTAACTCATCTACACCAAAGTTAACGTGATGGGCTCCCACCACTCTACTGATCACGGCCACCAAATTTTCAATACTAGTGCCCATGAGCACATGGGCTTTTTCAAGAACTTTCAGCAAAACATGTCTATGATATTGAGAACTCATAAGTAGTGCCCAAATAGAAATCTGAGTAGACGTCTTCTCTAAATATTTTACAATAGAGTACTCTTTCGGCTGCATTCTTCTCCAAAATTCTTTGGCCTCCCCTTCAATGATTGGTCTTTTTTAAGCACTCTTCTTGTATGCATCATTGGCAAGCTCCTTTGGAGTGTAGTATCTCTATGATATACTCATTTCTTGCATGGTGACGGCTTTCACCATAAATTCTTCCCTTGCATGAACTAAGGCGAAGGCTTGATAAGGTGCAATGAATGCAACAAACTTGGGCTTCTCGACAACACTTAAGGCAGCCACTGCCTTTTCTATAGCTTTCACCTTATCCACTTCTTCAGGTCTAGCCTGTATTATAGACTTACTCACCATCCACTCATCATCTGTTTCTATCATACCAATAGTTGCCCCTTCATGGTTTAGAAATGGGTTGGTGGTAATATTTGGCGGTGGCGTTTGAAGCAAGATCACCTTTTGGTCAATCAAATCTTGAATCTTGTGCTTCAAATTAATACAGTCCTCAGTTGTGTGTCTAACACCTCCCGAGTAATATGAACAAAGCTGATTGGCATGGAAAAATTGAGAATAGGTACTGGCGGGTTTCGCTGTGATAGGTTGGATGAGATCTGCTTTCTTTAGCCTTTCAAACAACTGAGTTCTAGTTTCAGTCAAAGTAGTGAAATTTCTAGCAACTTTATTTTTGCTATTTGGAAGAGAAAGATTTTGGTAGGGGGGACTTGATGGTAATTTTGGTTAACTGGAGATTTTTTATAGGCTTGGAAGTTTGGAAGTAGAGTTTGGTAGGTGGTCTGATAATTTGGCAATGGATTTGGGTAAATTTGGTTGATTGGTAGAGAAATTTAGCTGCAGAACTTGGGGGCTAGGTTAGGTATAGAACATAAGTTAGGGATTTTGTAGAGTTGAGGGGTACATAGACGGTGATGGCCTTTGCCCAGAATTGAAATAAAAGATTTCATTGACTTTAGGTTTGGACTAAAGGATACAAAAGACACATCTTCTCTCTTTTTCTTTAGGAATCCTAAAGATCCAAGTTGTACAGAGGTCTTGTTGATTTTTCCCATCCTGAGTCCTTCTACAACTGTTTCACTAATTTTAACCAAGTCAGCGAAAGTAGCATGAACTGTCGATATCATCTTGTCATAAAACTTTCCTTCTTGAGCTCGGGTAAGCACAACGACTATTTTTTCTTCTGTTATAGGAGGTCGTACTTTTGCTGCCTCTTTTTGCCAATGATAAGAATATTTATGAAATAATTCATTAGACTTTTGCTTAATTCGGTTTAAAGAATATCGATCAGGAACCATCTCTACATTATAGGCAAATCTATCAACAAACTCTCTGGCTAAAGTGCTCCATTCAGGCCACTTCTTCAGTTCTTGTGAAGCAAACCATTCTAACGTTTCTCCACTTAAGCTCCGACTGAAGAGCCTCATCAATAATGCCTCTTTTCTACCAGCGCCTACCATTTGGTCATAATATCCTCTCAAGTGGGCCGTAGGGTTTCCAGTACCATTGAATGTCTCAAACTTAGTGACTTTAAATCTTTTGGGCAGGTTCAAGTCAGGGTGAATTCAAAGGTCATCATAATTGAATACTACTTCATTAGGCGAACCATGTGTTTTCTTCATCTTGGCGATCTCTACCTATATCAGCAGTAGCACCCTAGCATGCTTATCTTCAGGCACCTTACATTCTTTCTCCATCTCTTCATAGTGGTTAATTTCTAAATTTGAGGGGAATGTATAGTAAGAGGTAGGCATTACAGTAGCATCGATGGTGGTGGGGACATATTTTGAGTCATCGAAGGATTTAGAGTAGTGTGAGCAAAGTTTTGGTATGTGGGGATTGGATTTTAGGGAACGTTGGTATTAGGACTGAAAGTGGGGCAGGTATTTTGGGAAGTGAAGGCATTTGTAGAGGTATTTTGGTAGTTTGGAGTGAAACTTTGAGGGTGGTAAGCATTTGGATTGTTTTCTCGGTTGGTATTACAAGTAGGACGGATATGCGCTTGGCACGATGGATTAATAGGAATAATGAGAGGTCTAGGCATAGAAGCGGAGGGTATGTGATTTAGTTGGTTTCTATTATTAGAAGAGCTAAAATGAGGGAATCAGAGTGGAAGTGCATGGGTATCCAAGACTGGCGTATTAGCAGCAATGGCCAGATTAACCATATCTTTTGCTCGTTGTACTTTTTATTGAAGCTCCTCCATTCTCCTAGTTAGTTCAGCGATCATTTCTCCTTATGTCGTTATCACACTATCCCAAACAGTAATTTTGGTGAGAGCATTATCATCACTATTATCAGTCATTTTTTCCTCTTCAGCTAAGCGATGGTCGAGGAAGGAATTTTTATTTGCCTTAGCTCTAGTGAAGGATTGATGTTCAACCAGTTTTGTGAACACAGATCAATTTCTACTTACTTGATTACCTGGTAAAACAACTCCAAAGGTAAATATGTTAGATTCGGTTAGTAATAAATAATGCAAGATATTCGACATAAAGTTGCTTTTATCGTAGGTAAATTGGTCTACGAGTGGATATTGACTCGAAAGAAATTAACAGACAGGACTTTATCCATTGATTTTTGGATAAATGGGTCTTGACAAGATTTTTGCCAAGTCTTCTGATTTTGAACTCATATGACTTTCTTTGGTAAAATGAGACATAACGATTTTAAAGGATAGAGGTCAGGCCAAAAGGCTACCTACATATGTCACAAAGGAGAAATCAGGCTATACGTAGTTCAAACAAGCAAGAATTCTTGAGTCCATGACCGATTTTCCTAACAGAGTAGGAATGCGTTTAAAAAGAAAGTTAGTGAAGATTGGTTGAGGACTTTTTGAGAAACTTCGGGACTTGGAATGTTTTGGATGGACTTTAGATATTAGGCGTATATTTTTTGCCTAAAGGGTTTTCTAAGGACTTATTGAGGAATGGAGCAATTTACCTTTGATTTAACAACGCACATAAAACATAAACATTTATATCACATAAGATAATTATATCACACAATAAAAGAATAGTAAATAGTGTGTCCTAGTTAGGTGACCTTTTTGAGCAAAGGGTTGGCCTAGCGCCAAGTAATAGAGATTATGATAAATTGATCCAAGTCATTAATTTGAGACAAACTATGAGATTGAAAATAAAAGTATCAAGTTTCATTGAAATATTAATAGAGTACAACGATAAGAAATAAGATCAAAATACATGAAAAAGATAGTCCTAAAACTTAGCCTAAACCCTGTTTCTGATCATGCTGGTGGAGGACGTGGAGATGATGCCTCAACATTGCTAGACCTCGCTCCCGCATTTTCCAAATACTGCATTATGTTGGACATTTAAGCTCACATTTCAGGTGTGACCACTGTGGTTCCAAAACAAAAATGCCCTATCCAATTAGTCATCCTAACACCCTCAAAACCTTGTTCCCCTTCTGGACTGGGTTTTATATCACCACGATATTCTCGAACCCATACCTGGTATTCTGGCATACACTTTATTGGTCCGCATCTCACATCTATTGTGAGAATGTTACTCCCTTCATGCAAACTTTGACTGGCCCTAGAAACTCTGAAGTCTGGTCCGAAAAGGACGTTCAAAACTTGCATATTTGCTCGGAGAGGGATAATTTGTGTCTGATCAAACTGTCGGAGTACACGCATTGGGGCATATGGTTATAGACCTCTTAACTCGATAAACTCAATATAATAAATCCCTCTGCACCATATGTAAGCCGTGGAATATGACAGTAGTAGGTATCTCTACTGGATTTGGTCACTGGTATGAGAGGCTAAGAATTCAAACCAATTATCGGTGCCAACCGGGGAAACGAACCTCCCCATTCTGTCATCATGAGTGTCGATCTTATGTGAAGAGCTAAACATTATGTCAGTCATATTGTCACACTTGTAGAAATGCTCTTTTTCCCACATCTGCAGAAGGAGATTGCAACCTTCAAAGAACCGTGTTTCACCTCTTTTACACTTTCCAAGTGCACGAAATATTTTCGCCAAGATCATAGGAACCAAGGTGATTTATGTGTCATCAACTTCTTTAAAATGTGCTTGAGCCACAGAACAAATGCAAGTACTAATCTTTCCACATTTTTGTGGAAATACCAAAGTCCCTAGCATGGCAACGACAAATGCAATCAGACGTCTAACCCTTCAATGGGTAGAAGTGCAAGCGAACTCCTTCTTGAACAGCTTATAACTATCTTGACGATCGTATCTCTCATACAAATAATCCAAAGAAACCCAATTATTTTTTAAGCAATGGAGTTCATCAGTGTTCTTTAATCCCATGTAGCGAAGAAATTTCTTCCCTCACTGACTGTGTGGGATAATCTGACCTCTCCCTTGATACTTCAAATTAGTGAAGTAATAGATCTCCTCTAATGTGGAGGTGAGTTCAAAGTCTTTAAATGCAAAGACAATTCGATCTGGGTCCTAAAATTAAATCAACTCTCTAACCACATGCTTGTCGGGGGAGATCTTGAAGAGTGTAGGGAGGAACCCCAATTTTCTGGTGATCGCTAATTTTCAGTCGAGTTAAAATTTTTCCACCATATCCTCAACTTGTGTGGAACACCTTCAACCATTCTAATCTTGGGCACTTGCGGAACAAAATCCATCCTACAAGTAAATACAATAAAATAAGTACACGTTTCCCAAACTCGCGGAATCACAATTAGTCTTGGATTTGTTTATCATTATCACATGCACATAATATGAGTGGTTGTCGTCGGGTCGTAAACCCATTTTACATAAGTTCGTTTCCTAAATGCATGGAATGATACCTTGGGTCAAACGACCTAAGGCGTATGTATGCATGACCTATATTCGGGGAAGCTCTATCTTAAGTTCTTCTAAGATTTGGCTTGCTAGACACAAGGTTCCTGAGTGGACAACTCGGGGTGAGAAGGCTACGTGGTCACACAGAAAAAGATCCGTACACACCACGCATACGCCAACTCTCCTAGAATTTGGAATTTGAATGAAGTTTGCGGGTGCGCGAAACACACCTCACGTGTACGTGTGACTGTGTCAATTTTTTCAAATGAAAAAAATATAAACGAAATGACCATTTATATGAAATTTAAACAAATAAACACATAATAAGTAGCCACAACAAGTTAGAAAAATTACTTTTGGTTAGAACCTAGATACATCCCCGAGTCGCCATTTCTATTTTATCCCTTCTCGGATTTTATTTTATAGAAAATGGTTTTGACCTTTTCAAACTATTTCACAAAATTTAAGAAAATTTTGAAATAACTTTGAAAAAAAAATTAACAGAATCGCCACTTGATTTTTATAGAAAATACCAAGAAAACTTAAAGAAATTTCAAAGATTTTAAAACAGAAATAAATCTTCGAAATTAGGGAAACTAAGTAAGGGTTCAATTAATGCCCTAAGAAGGTTTTTTAAGACACTTAGGAGCGTCCGTTTAAAAACGATTCGCCAAAAAATCATTTTTTGACAAGCTAAAAAAGGGGTGACTAAGTTTGCAAAAAGGGTTGCTTTTATTAAATTATTTATTTATATATTTAAAATTGACATTTTGTTTATCCAAGCAAGAAGTAGTCTACTTGAGTTGAAAAACAAAACTACAGCGTATCTCACTACATCCAATATTAATTTTAAAAAAATTACGAAATATCCCATTTAGGCTAATTTTGAAAAAAATTATAAAATATTCTACTTGAAAATTTTTCTTTTTACCTAATTCATAATTAATCACAAAAAATTAGAATTTGAGAGGAATCTACTTATTTCATAATTATTTCTACGAAAAACTATGAAATATTTTATTTGAATTGAAACAAAACCTATCAAAATTAGGTTGCACATTTGAATTTAAAGAGAGAGAAAAGTTGTTGTTTTTTATGGGAAAAGAGAATTATATAATTATTTGTTATTATTATTATCATAGAAATAATCGTTAGAAGGTATCATGCTGAAAACGTTTTATTAATTATGGGAAGTTGGAATTTATAAGAAAAGAATTAACTACTTGAGTTTGAAGAAATTAATTTTTAGCCTAAGTAGACCACTAGTTATATGAGCAAAACAAATGTCATTTTTTAGACTAAAGTACTCTTTATTTTTTTTTATGAATTACGTGGGAAAAATTATAAATAAACAAGGAATTCGAGATAAATGGAATGGCAATGTCGTGGGAAGTCACTTGGCTAATTAAGTAAAGGAAAAAATACATAAAGTAGCATACTTAAATATTAAATTAAAAAAAATAATCAAATTACATTTTGTATTTGTATTTTTGTAGCAACAGTTCGCAAATATACAAAATACATATCGATCATAAGGGCAGTAAAAATCATATGTATTTGTACTTTTATAGCAACAGTTTGCAAAAATACAAAATAAAACTTGTTATATTATGTAATTATGAAACTATTACTATGAAACTCATAATTAAGAGGATAAGTATGCTATTTCTGAATTTTGCCCTTTAAGTAAAATTAACGCTAATACACATAGACAAGTATATATGTTGTAATTATAAGACAACAAAAGAGTAAAGTTGAGATTGGGTCCCTTTTTGACCCATTAGTAGGTTGCCGAGCCCTTGGGCTTGCATTTTATGGACTTTTCAGTCCATTTTTCTGCATTATACAACAGGTACATCAACCCTTCTTTCCCAGTGTTTCTGTGTATATCCAGTGTATATATGACCGAAATACGGTCATATATACGACTTTAGTCCTCCATCTGTATCATCAACTCCCTTTTCTATTTCCCTTTTCTTGCAGCTGTATATTTACGTATAACTGTTGTATATCAGCACAATATTGATCCAATTCCTTCATGTATTAGTCCATTTGGACTTGGCGCGGGTCTTGACTCGATGCAAGTTGGGTTTAACCCAACTGAATGCGAGGGAAGGGAGTCCGAGGGACTCAACGGAGGAGTTCACGCATATAAAAGAGGTAAAGATTAGTATCGAGAAGTAGATCAAGTACTAAATTGTTTCATACATAATCAAAATCATTACTTAAATTAGAGTGCTAAAAATGAATCATTTTGATAGAAAATAATTTAGTCATTAAAAAAAAGGTTTCTTCAATGTCAATCTAAATTAATCGATCTTTCAACAATGTTGCATATGGAGTGAGAAATCATAAAAATAATAGGGCAAGCCATGCAGTCAAACTTATCTAATAACATGGGAAAAGTCTACATAATTTTTTGTGTGAAAAAATTGTTCTCCGTCGTTCCTATGTGTATAGACCCAAATTTAATAATTTTTATATCAAAATAAGTGTGTTTATCAATTCTATAGTGTGGGAATATTTTTGTATATGAATCGACATCATAAAGATATCCTAACTCAAAGATGAGTTGAGAACTTTTCTACCGATTGAGTTTTAGTGGATGTTTCAACTTTCAACTATCATTACTCGTAGAATAAAATAAGCTAGGTGGCCTACTATATATCAAATGAGATATATTCGAGTCTACCTTCTAATTTCACCTTAATAAGATATCAGAGTAGAAATTTATGTCTATTTTACTTTGAAGTGTTTGTCAGTCAGAAGGTGACGACTAAGTTGACGAGACGTCAACTAGGTGACGACTAAGGTGATGATCCGTCAACCCAAGTCATCAGCCTTAACCAAAAAATGGCAAAATCCAGCTAGAGTTGACAACTAGGGTGATGAGACGTCACCAAACTAACGGCTTGTCAACCTAATCGTCAGTTGAAGAATCCCTACGACTTTTTTTTCCTTAGGAATATTTTGATATTTTACTCATCTCAAATACTACCTCCAAAACTTAAATAACCCTATAAACATTATGTATTCATCAGTTATCAATTTTCAATGTGCATTCTCTTTTCGACTCTCAAGAGAAAGCAGTTAGGGTTTCTTCCTAAAGTTTAACTTTCAAGGATCCAAATTCATGTTCTCCTTCAATAAATTAAGAAATTCAAGTATGTGGGATTTCAATAAGGATACTCTTTCATCCTAGTGTCCAAAAGTGTTATTTTGTTTAATTTTGAAGCAGGTGATTTACTAGGGTTAATATCTATTTTACTATGTTTTGAAATATTGATGCCTAATCATAAATAGAACATTATTTTGCATATTACATATTTACATATACTTTGAATCCAAGTAAGTGACCTTGATGGTGAAGTATGATAATTTCATGAGATGAATTTCATTATTTTGACAAGAAGCTTGATAAGTTGATAAAAGATTTCAATTTAAGTAATGAGTTTGATATTTTGATATGAAGTTTCTATGAGATAATGAATGATTTCAAGTTTAAGCAAAAGTATTGAGTTTACAAGAAGTTTAATCTTATAAGATCAAGTTACAAGTATTACAGTATGATTAAAGTTTAGTTTTGATCTTATAATCTAAGATAAGACATGAAAGTCACAAGTTTCCTCATGAATATGATTTAAGTAAGAGAAGCATAGTTATTATAAACCCATATGCTATTTTCAGATGGATTTCACAAGTATGAGCATATAAGTATATGTTTTGGGAATAGCATTTAGCACCAAGAGGGGAATATGGGTTTAGCGCATCATGTTCTTTAGAAACTACGTGTCACCATAGGTTTATGTTTAGGGACCTCGTCAGAAAGTGTCCCCTTCTTTACCCAATATGGTCTAAGTATGGTGATCACTTTAAGTTAAGGTTTTATTCCAATGGCAAGGGTCGAACAACTCTCCTCAACATGGGTAAAAGATTGGACTACATGATAGCTCGCATGGTTTATGTCGATTATAAGAATCTCCTACAAAAGTAAAGATTTTAGAAACTACGTGTAATGACTCACTAAGATTATCAGATTATGCTTTATTATTCATATTTTATGATATTTTAGCTTTCAACTTTATTCATGATCAGGGTGAGTCCTTTTACACTTACCATTGGTTTGAAAGTTTGTTTAGCTTCAGTTTTACTTATTCCATTCACCTCCACATACTTAGTACATTTCAGAAGTACTAACCATATATACTTCTGTGTGGATACATTGTATCATAATGTAGGTACTAGTTGCAGCCCACACATCATGGTCAGACAGTTCGCAACTTCCAACCAGCAGGTGATGAGTTTCTTGATTTGAGGACTCGAGTCAACAATAGTTCCAATATTATATGTTTTATTCAACTGTATTGATTAGGGATAGCTGGGGGTCATATCCCGACTACATATAGTCAATATTAGTAGAGGCTTCATAGACAGTCAGTTAGAGTTTGTGTGTTCAATTTTAGTTTCCTTTGAATGACTAGTATTGTAAATGTTTTAAATAGTTTTGTATTGAACTTGTTCAGCTAAAGACATCTCTTCTGCTTATTATTTCTAGTTTTATATATTTTATTCAGTTGGTCATGAGTTATGCCAGTATCATGGGTTATCTTAGGATCACTTATGATTCTAAACACCTTGTGATGCCTAGGGGTAGTCTTGGGGCATTACGACGATGTTCTCATCAAGAAATATGATGTCTCTGAACTCATACTGTAGAATACAAATACAAAAAACATGATTTAAAAAATTAAAAATAACAATTGCATTGAAGCTAAAAATGTATGGCATATAAATTCAATAAAAAAGTTCTAAATTTATGATCATATAAAATGTATAATATATAAAATTTTCAAAAGTTATCCCCATTACCTCATTCCTATTTTGCTTAAACATGGTTCTCTTCAAACAGTCATTGTATATGAGTTCTAAAGATGACTTCTAATTTAATATTTGAAAAATTTGATGACCATCACGAACCGCGATAGATTTATCCATATTCAAACAACACTCATAGAATCAAATTTGAAGAGCGACATGAAATCCACCAAAAATAAATAATGATGGATTTTTCTTCAAATCATGGCTACAACTACTAAGCAAAGCAATAAAACACTCATTTCTCTAATTAAAGTTCTGATATGCACTAGAATCAACCAAATAAAAAATATACTTTGTTATAAAACACCTTAATAAATTCGATTCCAAAAATCTCATTCTGAAATATGTCTACCCCATTTTGAAAAAATCTCCATCCATGAAAACAGATTTTTTACCAATAAAATCTAAATAAAAATCCAATCTCTTAACCTTTTCCTGTCTGGGATCATATCATTGCATCAATTTATTCGGTACATTCGGATAAAAAAAATAAGATTTCTTCCCACATTTCAATCCAGTAATAATTGAAAACTCCGCTTTTTCAAAGTATAGCCCCTTACCATTCAATCTAAAAATAAACACGTCATCTCTATCATCAACAATTTTCACATACAATAAATTTCAAAGAAGCAGAGGTTGCACTTTAACAAATTGCACGTTCAGAAACTGACCAAAAGGAGACTTTGTAAATTGATTGAAATGTTCAGCCTTCTACTTTTTACGAAGATTATCGAAAACATTGACCTTGATGTAAGAAGACTAGTGGCTATACTATTTTCGTTCCTAAATTATAAAAGTAAAATTGTTAAAACCACATAGATATAACATGTGCTATTATTAAAACAAAAAATTATACTCAAAGATTGTACAATTGAAATAAAAAATATTTAATTTCATCATTAAAAATCTAATTACATACTGATTAAACAAAATAAAGATTGAAAACATTCAGTATCAAACCTAACTATTTTCATACACTACAAATTTTAGTATAAAAAAAGAAAAATTAAACTTACCTTTGCAACTTTGTTGGATCTCTTTTTAACGACTTTTTAACAACCTTCTTCTCATTAGTTTTTTCAACACAGACCTTGTTACATGAGATGATTCACCTTTACCATTCTTAATTTTTTTTATCGATTTATTGAAGAGAATTTTATCTTCAAAATTTGAATTTAAATTCTGCTTACAAAATATAGGGTTTCTCTTCTACGCCCTCTTCTTCGATGTAATAACCTTCTTCATCAAATCATCACTTTGCATGTTCATACTACACATTTTCACAAAAAATTTCTTTTAGAAAGATTAGATTTTTCCGAAATTGACTCATTTTGCTCAACCAAAAATTACTTACTTTCCACATTTTGAAATTCTTAATCTTAACGGGTGATAGAGTAAAATATCCTAAATCAAAAGATGATCTTCAAAGCAAAATCAGACTTCTATCTTCTACTAATCTAGGACTCTTCCTAATAGGAGTGGAATCAAATTTGAATTTAGAAGACATGAAAATTCCCAAACATATATCAAACGCAATAGAATAATCTTGAAAAAGATTGAAAAACACAAATTACCCGATTACAAATCCTAATGTTAAAAAATTAAAATTTGATTCTAATAAAAACAGCAGCAAACGAAAATGATTACAAACAAATAAAGTTGATATTTTGATAATATATTAACCTTACCATTCAGTAAAAATAATTTTTGAAAGATGCAAAATCTTAGATATAACTACAAAGATGAAGGTGAGTAATTAATGTAGTGTAAATATGAAAACAATACTCCCTCCATCTCATTTTACTTGTCCCAAATTGAGATAACACAATAATTAAAAAAAATAATAAATAACATAGATAGTTTATCAAAGTAAACTTATTAAATGATATTTATATTTTAATTAAAAAAATAATTAATATAAAGAATAAAACATGAAAAGAAAAATTTATCTTATCTTAATAAGTAAAATGAAACAAGTAAATCGGAGGGAGTATTAACAATGATGAAGATGGGAAGCCGTGTAAATATTGGTAAAGTAACACCAAAAAGTTAAAATTTTTCAGAGAGGAAGGCGGTGTAATTAATGGAGTGTACTTTTAACAAGTTTAAAAATTGGAAGCCATGTAAATATAGGATAGCTACAATACATAAACATACCTTTTAATTTGACCTTAAATTATATTGATCATCTTCAATTTTTGATATATATAAGTAAGTATTAACTTATATAAAATTAAATAAGTAAACACATATATTCTATTTGATGTCCTACGTGGCTAATTCTTATTCAATATGTCATTCTATATGTATTATGCCACATAAGATGTGTGTGCCTATTTGTTCAATTTTATATAAGTTTAAGTGTTTACTTGTGCACACCTAAAATTAAAATTCATAAATGTGATTTGGAATCAAATTAAAGGGTATGTTTATGTATTGTGCGTATAGGATATATAAGTAAAAGAAAAGTTAACTTTTCCTGAAAAAAGTTAAAACATGTATATAGAGTTTTAATACAACACGGAATTTATGCTATTAGAAAGAGATAATAAAAAAACTAGGATAAATATAAAATATTATCTAACAAATATATTTTTAAATAAAAATAAATAATTAATAATTAAATCTTCTATAACTTGAAATTAAAAACACAATTCAATAATTACATAAAAGTAGTGTTGCAAGTTGTAATTCAATAATTTTCACTTAAGTTAACAGGGTCGGTATTGATTTGGGTCGGACCGATCCGGTTGTTGGGTATAGAGCCAACACAAAGAGAATAATTGAGGACAATCGTGGTGGAGTGGAGGAAGGCGTAGGGGTGGTTAAGGGTTCTCAAAGAATTATATATATATATATATATATATATATATACTATTGGTAATACTAATACATTTGTGGTAGTGAAGCTGCAAAAGCAGATAGCTTGTAGACGACATACCTGTTTTAGCTGTTTTAAGTGTAATTTTACTTTATCATACCTAATTAATTATTACAAGTCACTTACGTATCATAAAATTAATAATATTGAATTAAAGTCTATTACTAATATATAAGTGGCACTAAAGCTGCTGAAGTAGGCAGTTTGTAGACGTCATGTCTGTTTTAGCTGCTTCAACCATAATTTTAGTATATCATACCTAATTGATTCTTACGAGTCATTTACGTATTATAAAATTAATAATATTTAATTAAAATCTATTATTATTATATAAGTGACACTGAAGTTGCTGAAGCAAGCAGCTTATGGACGACATGTCTGCTTCAGGCGCTTCAACCGTGATTTTAGCATATCATTTCTAATTAATTAATATAAGTCATTTACGTATTAAAAAATTAATAATATTAAATTAAAAAAAGTATAATAGAATAGATATAAAATGATAAATTAACTCTTGATGTTTTAAATTAACTTGGTGTCTTATATAAGTCCACTTAAATTTTTTCCACATGTATCTTTTATAATAATTTTATCATGTCACCAAATTAGTAGAATAGAAGAAAAAATATTATAAATTATAATAATTAAAATTTTAAATTATTTTTAAAAATATAATTGACTATTAATGTCACAAAAGTTTTCCTTCCTTCCAAATAATTATGAAAATCCCTTAAAGCAATTTCTTTCTCTTCTTTTCTGATACATTTCTGCTACATACCACATCCCACAAAAATAATACTCCCTCTATTTCATAATAAATGAATTTTTGAATTTTGATACACAAATTAAAAAACAAATATTAAAAACATAAATTTAACACAATTTTCTATTTTTACTCAAAAAGAAAAAGTTGACCTTGTAACACATTTTCAAAAGTTAATTGGTTGTCAAATCATAAGAGTATATTTGAAAAAAAATTCAATGATTCACTTATTTTGAAACACCAACAAATATCCCAACAATTTAACAATTCACTTATTTCAAAACGAGAGTATCTCGTAAGGGTAAGGGTGTGATGTAGGTTATATAATATCTACCCTGACACAAATAACATTGGCTAATTTGATGACTCAAATAGTAACCTATAAGTCACACTGATGTACATAGAATTTAATATTGAAGCTACATGATCTGCAAGAATACCAATCCAACTTGTTTGTAATAGAGTGAGTGGGCAAGGTCTTAAGAAGGCGCAACAACTTTGTTACTGTATGAGACATTATCTGTGTCAGTGGGCTAAAAACAAAACTCTTGCTACAATTCTACTTCATAAGAAATTTTATTTTATTTAGAGAAAATGATCTATTACCCTTTATTTTTAGTCGAAATTTTAACTATATACTCAATCTTTAAAGGTGATCTATTACCTCCTAAATTTATTTTCATCAAATTTATTATTCCCTCAGTTGCTGACATGTCAATGAATGTGACTACACCGTCCATGAGTGCGTCAACTGAGTCCACTTCACTTAAAATTCTTTATTTTTTGATTTCCACATCATTATTTTTAATAATATAATAAATATTTTAATTATTATTTTTTTTAATGAATTATAATTGTCACATCATGTCTTCTTCTTCTTCTTCTTCTTTTTCTCTTTTTTCAAAACAAAAATTCAAGAACTCATTAATGGAGTTCTTCATCTTTCTCATCTCCAAATTCTCATTAATGGTATTTTTTGATAATTTGAAAAATGTTATTACGGAAACCAAGAAACTCTTAAACTAAGGAAACAATAAGATTTCTTCGATTAATGAATTCTTGAATGAGGAATATGAGGAACTCCGATTCAAAAAACTTATAAAAATTCAAGAACTTCGATTTTCTCTCTTTTTGCTTAAGATCGTCATTAATGGCGAGTTTAAAGCTTTGAATTTCCACAATGCCATGTATAATTTTCAACATAACCCATGTATAATTTTTCAACCCATTTCTTCAATTTTCTCTATTTTTGCTCAAGATCCGCCATTAATGGCAAGCTCAAAGTTTTGAATTTCCACAATGGGAAAGAATTCGTCATTAATGACGATCTTGAACAAAAAGTGATGAAAAGCTTTGAGGAGCATTTATTTGCTATTACACACTCATTAATCCATTATTTCTTTCCCCAAGAATTCTTTTTTCGACCCAAGAAGATGAAATTGGGTTGAAGAAGAAAATGGAGCAAAATGAGAAAGGGAAAGAAAAGGAAAATAATAATGTTAAATAATTAATTTTTTAGAGTAAAAAAAGAAAAAATGACATGGTAATGACGTGGCAACGCGTGTATCACACCACATGTCAAAATGACTGGTTGTCAGTTTTTGAGGGGTAATAATTCCACTTAAAATAGTTTAGGGGTAACAATTTCACTTTAAAATAGTTCAGGAAAGTCATAGGGCCTCAGCAAAGTATAAGTGTGTAGTTGAGATTTGAGATAAAAGTTGGAGGGGCTTTTGACCATTTTCTCTTTTATTTATAAATATTTGAATTACTTTTTTTTAACCATAGAAACTTAATTTGCCAATTAAACAGAAGAAAAGATGTTAGAACAATATAATATGTTCTCAACTGGGTCTCCCACGGACTTTTAGAAAGTAATTAAGAATTCACATTAACAACTTATTGATAGAAAAGTTAAAACAAAAACAACAGTTAAGCCTGTAAATTCAGATGACATTATTCTCAGCTTGCTCGATTCAACTTCTATCAAGTTCATGCCCCTACTGCAATCCCAAAACTTCATTTCAATATAAGAATATATGGATCTATAAAAGAAATAACTTTAAAAATATGTAATCTTCAGTAGGCTAAACAAAAAAAAGTACTAATCAAAAGAGGCAAGTTCTTGCTTGGTATATTATTTGTATGAAGAGAAAAAACATAAAGTAACCATTGAATTTGTTCGAGATTTTCAAAAAGATACTTTAACTTTGTGAACGACTTACTACCCCCACAGAAGTTATAAAAACCATTATAAATTCACCATTTTAACCGATTTTATATTCAATCCTAGTCTAAGTTTAGGCGCGTGCAGATCACCTTTTTTTAATTAATTAATTTAATTTTTTAAACTTTTCTTTCATTTTTCTCCTCAAACCTCCATTGCCATTAATACTCTTCACTGCCATGAACATTCAAATAACAACCACCGACTCCTTCTACCTAAAATTCAATCATCGCACCATCTCCAGCTTCCTTCATCTTTGTCTCGTCGAAAAATTTCACTAGCGAACGGACCCCAAACAAGTAATGACATTAATTCCCTAGCTGATCTTTTCTCTCTATTTTTTCTCGCTTTATTATTTCTTTTTCATGTCGACTGAAATGGACTTCGAGAAGGAAGATCGAGCGTATAGTGTAGGTAAATTACAAATTTGACATTGCTTGAATTTTTTTCCTCAAAACTGAATTAGAAAATAAAACTTGATTTCATAAATTTTAAGCAAGTTAAGATGAAATTAAAGCTTCAGTGACTAAAAAATAAGAAAAAAAATTAGAAGATAAATGGAAAAATCTTATCTTTAAAGGTTGATTTCGTTGAGAAGAGATTCAGAAGAAAGTGACTCTTTTTTTGA
Organism: Capsicum annuum; assembly: GCF_002878395.1. NCBI lineage: Eukaryota > Viridiplantae > Streptophyta > Magnoliopsida > Solanales > Solanaceae > Capsicum > Capsicum annuum. Next base: position 157,685,826 of record NC_061111.1, on the reverse strand, counting down.
AATCAAGCTCCAATGGCTATAATAATGGAGGTTCGGAAGAAAATTCAACTTTTAAAAAAGGAGAAGAAGGGATTTCTAAAATAATTGTGAAATTTAATTACACTTGACAGTTTTTAATTGGTGGTTGCAGCCAATTTTCTTCATTCACGGGCATCATAGGCGTGAGCACACACATAGGCTCAAAATCATTCAAAATCGTCTATTTAAAAGGGTTTGTATAAATTTTGTAATGTAATAGATTGCCCGTGAAGTTTAAGTGTCTTTTCGCAAAATTAAGACAACTTCAATGTTTATTTTATGTTTTTTCTCTTTGTATGAACACGCCTGCACTCATTTCCAATGCATGTGTGTTTCTATAACTACTGGTATAATTTTCATTTTGAATTTGCAAACGCTAAAACGCAAAGAGACATGCCAACAATAATCCAAAAAATAATTACACCGTTAGAGAAGAGATAGAGGCTGTTCTTACTTTTTCTAACACGTCCATAATGAAAATTGAAAAGCAAGCACATAATTTGAAATTTGTCTTCACTAAGAATATCCACTTTACAGACCTAACGCTTCTAAAACAATCTAATCTATATAGAAATTGAAAAATTGAATAGAGTATTCTTCTTCCACTAAAATCAAGGGTGGATATAAACCCCAAGCAAGCACTAAAATCGAATTAGGTCTTCTTCTTCTATTAGAATCAGAAAACTCCAAAGATGGGAAAAAATATTGTGTCATTCTTGCCTGGACTATTGAGCCAAAATGAAAACTGATATTGGATCCTCACTAATAGTTGAATATGCCATAAAATAATTTTGTTGACCTATCAGGTATTGTAATTTCCTATAGATGGGTTTCAAATGGATATTCATCTTAATTACTTGCACTTCTCCGAGCAGCTTACTACCATTGCTTGTGATGGTCTCTCATGAAATCTCATAAATTAGCCGTCGATGTTGTCAACTGATTTCCTTCAAATCGCACGATGTGAACTAATGGTGAGTTGCAATTGTCATTAAAGGTCACTTAGCTTTGCTCAATTTTCTTTTAAGTAGCCCAGAAATATCCTGAACCAGCTTCTTTTCTAACCCAACATGGAAATGTACTTTACATATTATGTTTTTTTGTATGCAATTCGTGAATAGAGGCTCAAATTTAAATTGATTTTCTTGCAAGTTCTAGATGAAAGTATTAGTTTGGTTGTGTCTTGCATTTGTTGATATATTAGTTTGGTTGCGTCTTGCATTTGATAATGTATCTCTGAACTTCACCTGATGCACTCTATCTTTCAATCGAATACTAATTGCTTGGATGTGTTTGAAAGCCTCGAAATGACTTGCAGAACCCAAAACTAATGTATAACATCGATAATTATTATCTTATTTTTCTATTCCCTCCTTATTAAAGTTGGTAATTTTTTTAGATATTAATTTTTTGCACTACTCTTTAGGTGTTAGTTGTATTTTCACTGCTACAAAGAAACAATGTTGTCCAGACTTGCTCTTTCTTTTTTCTTTTTCCTAATTTAATTACAAAGATGGCACCACCAGAAAGAAAAACAGTAAGAAAACAAGTGTTGGTTAATATGTGAACTATTTTATCATACTCGTTAAACTGCAGTACTGGAGAAGAAGTTGAAATAACATCACCAAGGGCAACCTTTCGCTCAACAAGTTCCAGGGTGGCATTAGTATCAATTATTTTCAATAACCAGATACAACCTGGGAATGCCTTGTGCTAATTTAGACCTGACTGTTGAGATACCAAAATTTGCATTTCCCTGTAAGTGTTTTTTAGGGACATTAGTTTAGTTAACTTCAATCTTCTTCATCTCTGTAATGGATCTATTAACTCGTTTTCTATACCTACTTAAATTTCTCGATTTTTCATTTTTGCTAATACTAATTTGCTGCCTTGTTTACCTTATGGAACAGGTCCAAAAATTCTTGTCAAAGATCACAACAAATGAAAACTCCAACTTGATGTCTTTGTGATTTTATATTGAGGTTTGTCAGATTGCTTTGGGACAAAATTTGTAACAGTATTAGCCAAACGAAATGATAAATTCGGGTTTCAAACTAACCTTGAAGTTGTTGATTGTCACCAAAGCCCGTAAAGTCCTATTTACCGAAGCTGAAAAGGATTAGCCCGTTGGTACTAATCAGGCTTTTCAAGGAGAAATGCATATAAAGACCACTTTCTTGACTATCCGTTATGAGAGAATAGAGAATCAAATGACTCCTATATCCAGTTGAAAGAATGCAAGGATGTCCTTTTAAACTTGAAATTTTCACGTGGGACCTCTTCTTTTATTTGTCTATCGCTTAATAGCATTTCGACTCAAAGGGCATTTCATGAATGTGACTGCTCTTATTCTTATAAATTTGTACCGTATTGTTGGTATCTTACCACTGGTGGTGATTGCTGAGAAGTTGTATCTAAATTGTGAAAGTGTTCATAATATTGCACTATTGTTTAGTTTAGTAGGGATTCAGTTGATGATAACTCAATCCTTCCATAACATTTGAGCATGGCCAAGATTATGGTTAGCTTAATGATTCCTTTGTGCAGCACGAATTTATCGTCAGTACCAAAAATACAGTGATAAATATTTAACTATCATAAAAGGCAAAGATTAACCTTATAGTTGCTAAAGAAAAAAGTGATCTACTTTACAGACGTTGAACATTAATAAAGAAAGATAAAGGCGACTTATTCTTCCTACATATAAAAAAAAGAATGTTAATCAAAAATAATTTTCAGAAAATGAAGAGCATAAAGAGTGTCATAAATAAATTCATGAATATATATATATATATATATAAAGAGGCCAAGAAAATATAACTCTATTGCTATGCAAATTCTATTTATATTCAAATTTGAATATCCTATTAATTTGTTAAGAAGATTAATTTATTCTTCCTCATTCTTAATTTATCTATCTAAATTCAAATTCAAATATCCTATTAATCTGTTAAGAAGATTAATTTATTCTCCTCAATTTTTCAAATATAATGCATCTATTATGGCAAGATGTTATTCTTGTTGCAAATACTATCACTATTCTTACTGAAACATCCTGGATTTTGACCCTTAGAAAATTTCCTGAAATTCTGTTCTCCAGACCCAATACGACTCATGGGTATTGTTGACACACAATTTTGGCTCTCCTTTTTCATAAAATTAATTTCTCGACGCTTGTTTCTAAATATTTTTTCTTTCCTTCAAAATATATTTTTAATGTTAACAATTTGAAAATGATATTTTTCTTATAAATATTGCATCTCATAAATTTAATTAAAAATAAATAAATAAATATATTTTTATTATCACTTCACTACTTTTTCTAAAATGAATAAATAAATATATGGTAGCGTATTAACATAATCCTTGCTATAATGTCATTTCTTACAAATTTACTCTATTTTATTTTATCTTATTTATTTACTTAATTTTAAATTATAGTCAAATATATTTTTTAAAGATAATGTGTTTACATATTTGAAATCGTGTGTGCGTGTTACGTACACTTTTGAAAAAATTAATTAGAATCAAATAAGCATCGTTGAATTAGTTAACTGAAATCGATTTGGGGGAATTGGATTAATTTATTTACCCACTTGGGCCGATTTCTTTCAAATTCAGCCAATAAAAACTTAACAAAATAGCAACCCACTGATCCAATTTCAGGTCTCCCTCCAAATATCAACCAATTATAAGCCCAATTAAACCTTGACCCGACCCAAGCTTCAACTAAACCCTCATCTTTCTGTTTTCTCGGTTTCACAGTTATCTCTAACCAGAACTCACCAAAAATGTCGACACTTTTCTTCTCTCCTCTCTGCAAATGCCAAATTGCTAAGACCATCAGATAATAGCAATTTCGATAGTCTTTCACCCTCTCCTTCACCTTTCAACCCACATCTTTCAATTCCACAGTTTTTCGATCAGCTTTATATCCCTTCACTATCAGTTTTTCTTACTCAAATCAGACCCTAAAAAATATCTACCTCCACTTCTATGTCTGATAAAGGTGAAGAGCATGGAAGACCATAGGATTTGGGGTTGTTACCTCTTTAATTCATTGGGTTTGAATTTGAAGCCTCAAAATTGTCACTTTTCCCTTTCACATCAATCAAAAAGAAGGGTGAAAATTCAACCTTTATTTTAATTTCCTGTAGTCGAGACTCTCAAGAATTCAAATTTTGAATTCTTGAGGCTTCACTTGACCAACCGTTGAGCCCCTTAATTTGGCTATAAAAGAGCCTTTGGGCTCTCATTTTTTGATCAGCAGGAAAAGCAAGCAAAATTCAAGAATAACCAAGTAAGAAAATCAGAAGAAGCTATTACTGTTAGTTCGTATTGCTATTTCCATCTCGTTTTCTCACTTTCTTTCCGTAGTCAAAGTTTGAGTGCGAGTTTAAATTTTCAACAAGGAGTCCCCTAGTTCGCTGCCCCACACAAGGGAGCAATAATTGGGAGTCTTAAGGCTAGGACTCCCATATTCGTATCAAGTCTCAAAATGAGATCCAACGCTACCTCTAATTCGATCAAGGAGTCATAGCCCATATTCTTAAGTCAAACAGGCTTGCAGTTATAACACCCTACACTTTTACCTAGCTTAAATTCATCCCAAAAATTATTAAAATTTTCTTTAAATATGAATACACTTTTATACATGTGTAATTTTTAAGATTTTGACTTTTTGTTGTGTGAAAAATTGAATAAGTTTTTCATCTATATAAAATCTGCCCAAATCCGACACCCGGGCAAAGAGTTATGGCCATTTTTGTAAGACAGAGTATCACCTTAGCCGTCAGCGTGTCGCGAAGCCAGCCAAAATGAAAATCATCAAAAAATAGTGAGCCTCCATGATATTGGCGCATCGTGCCAAGGCTCAATTTTGGAATCATCCTTTTCCAATGTTCTAGCGCGATCCTGGCGTGTCGTGCCAAAGGAAAAATTCAAAACCAGTGAGGCACCGCGATGGTGATTCGTCGCACCATCAGTCCAGTTCCCAATCGTTAGTTTCCAGTGACACAGCGCGATAGCGGCGCATCGCTCCAGGGCTTAAAATTGAGATTTTTTAGTGATGATTTTTAAATCCGCCCAGGGGTAAGTTGTATTTTTCCACAACCCTAGTCAGTCTAAACACAGAATTTAAATCCTAAATACCCCATTATCTTATTATTTCTCACTTTCTCTCAAAAAAATTAAAACATTCTCTCTCAAAGGGGCTAAACCCTAGTTCAAGAAATCAAGAACAAGCCTAAGGATTTTCTTCAAGAACCTTCAAGAAAGAATCTTCCAAGGTATGTTAGATGTTGATTCATGGGTCCCTTTCGCCCATGAAGTCCAAGAACCCTTTTTCAAAGTACAAAGTTGATGTATTCATGATTTTCATATTTGAATTAGATTGAATTCATGTTTATAATATTAGTTAGGTTCCAATCCATTATTTAAATTCAAGTTTCATGAAATTAAATGACATGTATAACAAATATGTGATTATCTTGATAGACCCTTACATTTATAAAGTGATTAATGCATCTATGATGTTGATTTGGTTTTCAATCCATGATTATAATAAGATTCATGAAAAATAGAATAGTATTTAGGGGAAATTATATGAATTACATGCTAAACCCTTGAATTTGCAATTAAGTATTGTATTCATGATGTTTATGTGATGACCATTATCATGTGAAATACTCATGCTCCCTAAGTGTTTGATAAAATGCCTATGTGAAGTAGATAGAGGAATCATGAGATGTTATTATGTGATCCTATTTATGTATAAGTTAATGCATTACAAGTGTTTGATGAAATGTCTCTATGAATGAATTATGACCAATTGAACATTGTTATATTATTTAAGATTTTGCTTTACTTTTCATGCTATCGAGTCCTGGGGGTATTTAATACCCGACAATTTAGCTGTTTACCTAGAGCCAATGTCAGTTACAGAATACTATCAGTCAGTTCGCGACCAATACTCTTAGACCAATTATAGAACTCAGTAGAACTCAGTCAATTACAGAATTTAGGAAAACTCAGTAAACTCAGTCTCAGTCCAGTCCTGTCCAGTATACTAAGTTCGGTCTCTTTCAGTTGGGAGCAGGATTCAGCACCGAGTGAGAGCAGGGATAATGGCCTCCCCCGTCAGATAGGCAGAGTCGTTAGTAGCAGTTATTATACTCCAGAACTTTGTAACCAGTGCAGGATGAAGAGTCACCCATCAGACTAGGCTTGACTATCTCCCAGGGGTCACCTGTCAGATTAGGCTTGGCTCCGTCCAGGTGTCACCTGTCAATTAGGCTTGGCATCTTTTTTTTTTCTAGTGTTAGTACTCGTGGCACGGTATTAGCACCCTTCCAAATGGGGTTACAAGTTAGACCCCCTATCAGTTCAGATTTGGGGCATATCGATTATATGATTACCTCCCACAGTTTCAGTCTTAGTTTCAGTCTTCATTTCAGAACTAAGATTAGTTTTACAAAATTAGGACTGTCAGATACAGTCAATTAGTATCAGTTAATCAGTTATCAGAATTCAATACTTAGTATAAGAAAATCTCAGTTACAGTTTATATGTATATATGTATATACATAAATTTCATTCTTAGTTTTCACAGTATTCTCAGATTCTCCACGTACTTTCATGTTCAGTTATTCTCATTCAGTCAGTTATATCCTCATGCATACGAACTCTTGCATTCAGTCTTACCACATCTAGCATACCAGTACATTCCCACGTACTGACGCATACTTTTCTGTGCTATGATGTTTCATATTATAGGTTCGGACGCTCAGATTCCCGATCACGTATAGTAGATTCAGGTTCAGCCAGCAGTAGTAGATTTAGCAGTGAGTCCTCATCATTCAAGGATATTTTACTATTTCATATTTTCAGTAGATGTATTAGTTTAGTAGATGGAGTTAGTTGGGGGATTATCCCATCAACTCCACTTTCAGACAGATTCAGTTAGAGGCTTTCAGACTAGTTTTCAGACAGTGTTCAGTTTTTATCAGATGTTATTGTTTATCAGTATTTCAGATGTTTTGAACCTTATGGCATTTCAGCCCATTTTCTACATTAATTATAGTGTTATTATTCAGTGCTCACAGCAGATATCATTCAAGGGTTAGCTTATGGTCCTTTGGGATCGTAGCACCGTGTAACGACTAGGGGGGACCCGGGTCGTTACAGCAGTCTAGTGCCTCTTTCCCTCCTTTCGAGCTTTATTCTTCTTTTCTAGATACTTGTTATTATTTGTCATTTAACATTTCACACATTATTATTTAAAAGTTGTGTTTCATATATTTTTGTTCGAATTAGTGTGAATTCTTAAATTTGATAGCGAATTTAATTATTTTCTTTCTACTTCGTAGATTCTAAATTTAGCATAATCACTAGGGTCCGACTTTTAATTTATACCATTGGAAAGGTTAAAATTTGACAGGAGATAATGTACCTTTTAGAAAAATTGGCCAAGTTTATTCGAATCCTTTAACGCTTCATTATAGAATAATGGCCTTATCTTTAGAATCAAATTTAGTTTTACTTAATTAGTAACATCGGATTAATATAAATATAGGTTTTGTGATAGGCGAATTTATTATGGTTAAACTCGAAAAAATTTTGGATATGGAAAATCAAATTTCATCCTTTTTTCATTAGTTTCAAATAAAAGATGGCACTTCGCAAGCTCTTTTTTTTTTTTTTTAGATTTTCTAATGGCAAAAATATATTTTATTTATTTATTTTTAGTTGTATTGTAATAAAATATTAAATTCTCAAGCCATTATATATTTAAACAACTATATATTTTTATCTATTCATTTAGTATAGGATAATTAACCATCTTAGTTTTATCTATTCATTTAGTAGGACAATTAACCATCTTAGTTACTCTTATTTTTATAAAAGTTTATTAAAAAGGTAAAAGAGTCATATTTTTAAAATTGAAAAATTATGGAGTTCTTAACATAACTAACTTTTTAATTATTAATTGAACGTTTTTTTTTTTTTAAGAAATGACTTTAAATAACTTTATTTTTTACAAAATAAGGTTACATCATTTTTAGGAGATCTTACAAAGATTATCCTAGGTAATTTTTGAAAAGTAGGTTTTAGATGAGGTTCCTTTAAAGTTTTTCTAATCTTATTCTTATAAATAATTAGCATATATTATCTTACAAAAGACAGATATTTTTTTGTTCTTCTTATCTATGCTCTTTTCTTAATTCAACATTTGATTTCCTTATTTAACCTAAGTATGGTCGGTTAACTGTAGTTAGCAGATCCTTTAGGGTGCCTAATCCCTTTCCTTTAGGATAATTAGAATTCTTACCTACAATTTTGAGTTGCGTAGATTTAAAATGAAGTCTTTATTTTATTAGATCACTTAGTTTATAATATGTGTCCTAATTCACCGTAGAACTAATTAGGTGGCGACTTCCTTAATTTTACATAGAAAATTTTCATTATGTTATACCTCGGTTTGACCCGTGTAACAGCTTGGTGACTTCACTGGAGATTATTTGATCCTTAACCATAACAAGCTTAGGTTAATAATTAAGTTTTTCATATTTTGTTATTTACTTCACCCTGATTGTCTTGTTTTATCATGTTTATGTGGCATAAATTATTTATTTGCTATTATTTTATATAAATTGCTTATTTGTTTACTGCTTTATATTATAAATTGGCATTTTATTCATATTTCCTCCACTTCGGAAAACTGACACTCACACACATTGTACGCGTGGATTGTACATTGTACTTTCCCAAAATTCTTCAAACCACCTTATTTAGAAAGTCTGTGCATACGTGGTGTGAGCGAAAGTTTTACTGTCGTGGAACCACGTGCTTTTTTATATAGGAAATTCAAGTCTGTGTCTACCCAAATCTTAGCAAACTTAAGATAGAGCGTTGCCACCCTTGTTTAGGTCATGCATGTATAAGCCATAGGTGGTTTGACCCATGCCGTCATTCCAAAAATTTAGAAAACGCCTTTATGTCAAAAGGGTTCACGACCCAATGACGACCTCATATTATGTGCAGAGATAATGATAAATTGATCCAAGTCAAAATTTGACCAAATTGAGTTTGAAAAATTCTGACTCCAAACTCGAGTAACTTCATTAATTAAAGCTTGAATCAATTTATTGAAAGCTCAATTGATATTTGACGCTTAGACGTACCTCCGACATAAAGGAGTCACCTGCATATTAGGACGTATTATTTAACATATTTGTGCTGTGAATTTTCTTGCCTACGTACTATTTGACCTACATGAATTTATTTGCAGTATAATTTGGCTTGATATTTATTTGCTAGCTTAACCTTTGTTTTGTCCTTATTTTCAGAGAAAAAAAATTAAATTTGCATTTATATATCTCTTTATAATCTATTGCATTTTTTTACATATTTCATATCATAATATATTCTTTATAATTCTATTATTGTATCACTCCACGCTTAACGTAACGTAGTGATTCTAGAGCACCATTTAGAAAATTTTCTTTAGTTCGCCAATTTCTCAGTGTTTCAATTAATGTCTCCTTCAATTTTTGTCTTTCGATATTTCATAAGGTTCACATTCTTTCTTTAAATCTTTAATGAGTTTAGTTCATCATTATTCCGTCAAGTTTTCAATACTTGTGTCCGCAATCTGTTAAAAGTTTTTTCTACTCTGTTAACATTGGCATAATTATTCGCAAGTATTTTTGCTAAAAAACATTCATTTCAAATTTTATCAGACTCGTGCAAAATCAAATTTTTTCAAACTCGTGCTAAATTCGAACTTTAATTTTTTTTTTATCATTTCAAAAATCTTCTAAGTCCTTTTTTTATGGGTGTAATCTTCTCCTGCTAGCGACCGAACATTTAGCTTGTTAATTTTATCTTGATAGTATCTATATAGTGTCGATCTACGTCATGAAACTCTTAATCACGCTCTCAAATTCTTTCGACCTTTTGTTGGACTTTAGGCCATTTGTTGCTTCTTAAGTTGGTATATGTCCAAATTTATTTACACAAACCGTCCAATCGCACTTTGCTTTATTTGTTCAACTTTCTCCGTTAAATTATTTTAGGACAACGACCCAAGTTTGATACTTCTTTAAATTTTCACTCGTTCAAAACGCTTGTGTCGTTCCTATCTTGATATTATAGGAATTGATCTTTTCACACTCATTTTAAATTCAAGCTTTACCACGTAAAATCAATCAAAAATTTTCATCCTCGATAATTTTTAACCCAACTGTGCTAAATTAGATTTTTGTTTCATTCACAATCCTTTGTCTTATCAAAGTTCAATCTCCGTGCGCTCTTTTTCTTATTAATTATTATCTAGAGCTTATATCCCTTATAGGACTCGATCTGTTAGGTTCTTTTTAATCACTTTCTAAAATTCTCTACTCTTAACTTTTCAATTCAATTCTTACCGAATGTTTCATGTTCTTCCAAAGGTCGACTTAAGTTGAACACTAAAAGTAATTTAAGGACGATATGGCCAACCAAATTACGGTAATTGACCTTATTGAGGATGAATTCAACTGTGAAGAACCAGAGTCGTATCACGATAAAGTTGCTAAGCTTGAAACAAAAGTGTCACAAATGGAGCAAGAAATTGACTGCATGAAAGAAATGATAAACGACCTTAAGAACTCATTCAGTGAAGGCTCAAAAGTATACTCACCCTTTGGCACTACCACACTTCCCACTTTTGAAGGCTCAAAAGCATACTCGCCCTTTCGTACTGCTGCTACACTTTTGATTATAATGCCCAACTTTTCTCTAACATGCACTCATCCTTTCCAAAAGGGTCATTCAATAACTTGGCGGAGACAAGCAAAAGCAGCGCAAATGACGGAAGGCATTTGGACATTGAGACTAATCAGATTTCCTTTACAAATAAGTCTACTTTACCTTTTGAGATGGATTATGGCAATATTCTGGTGTACGATGGAGTTGGTAGTCTTATAGACCACCTGAAGGCATATGTTGATTAAGTGAGAAATATTGAACAAGACAATGAATTAAAGATGAAGCTTTTTGTTAGGAAATTTACGGGCCCAGCTTTGATGTGGTATACAAAGCAGAATATATGGAAATGGTCTTCTTGGGGCAACCTAGACGATGATTTTGTCAAGAAATATGAGTCTTCTAGCAGTACTCCTAGAGGAGTTGGGAAATCTATAGAGTTTTCAATGGATCCAAAAGGAAAAGAACAAATTCATTCTTTTTCGCAATTTTTACAAGCACTTACAATCGAACCTGGTAGAACTCCTACAATGGTTTCCTTGAGCATGACGATTAAAGTGCAGTGGGTTTTTTTTTATGTCATCTAGGATTTATGTAGTAGGATGGTCAATTTTTGGGTAGCATCTTTTGGGAACAATTATGTATTTTGTAAACTTAATGATCTATCTTTTATACATTTTTAAATTTTCTTTTATGTAAAGCGAACTACGATTGACCTGATTTCCTTTGTGGATACGTAGGCATCCACATAGGGACTCGATCATATTAACATAGGATTTCAACATCTTTTTTACATGTAATATGAACTACATTTGACCTAATTTTCTGTCGGACACAAGATACATAGGCAGCCTACATAAAGCTCGGTCTCCTTATTATATTTTTATTTTTCCCCCAAAAAAGAGAGAAGATAACTGCGGCAGAACCTTGTCATGCAATCGAGGCATCGTCATCAAAATGTCCTAAAGATTGAGACAAGATTTGGCGCGTACGATAAGGCATCATCCTTAGAATTATTTTCAGATTGGGGCAATTTTAAGATACGTCAAGAGTTAGCAAAGCATAAGGATCAAACTAGAGTCAAGCTTTGGTGTTCGACATGAGTCAACCTTTCTTCTAATTACTACTCCAAATCAGTTGTTACTTTCCTTTTCAATCTCAAGCGTTAGACCCTACTAGCTACGACTTATTTTAATCCACTTGTTCCACAGCTAAATCATCTCTTCTAATTTAGAGCTCTCACTCAGGCTAATCACGGATTAATCTTTTCTATGAAATTTTTATTTTTATTATTATATGTATTTTCCATGTACTGACACTTTATTTTGTATTTAAGGTTTCATTTTTTTAGAGGTTGTCTGGCATTGAACATCATTCTGACTATGAATTTGTGCTAAGGACGATACGATAATGGCAGATAGGTGTGAATCACTGGCGGAGCCACAACTGACGAAGGGTGGTCATATGAACACCCTTCGTGGGAATTTTTTTTCAAGTATATAGGTTAAATATAGATATTTATGGTTAAATACATCTTGTTGCACACCCTTGACAAGCTAGAGAAGCATAGTCCAATAATCAAGGGTGTGCATTTTCGCATCAACAACCTGGGTTTGAACCTTGGCAGGTGCAACAATGTTTTATTTTCTTTTTTTTTCAAACAGTTCTTTGTCCAAGGAAAAATATGAACACCCTTAACCAAAAGTCTGGCTCCGCCACTGGTGTGAATCATTCAATACCGATGTGGGTTTAGTGCAAGCACATAAGGATGATGGCAAAAAGAATGTGGTTCGAAGAAATATTTTGGTCAATCTACCTAGTACTTTTAGCCTTCTTCCTATCACTACCTCGATTTCCAACTTAATCAATAATATTTGTTTAACCATATCTCCTTGCCCAACTCCTGCGTTTACTATCTCTCTGCAAATGCCATCAATATATACTAGCAATCTCAAAAATTTTCAGCTTACTATGGTGTCAAATAATCATTCTCCCAAAATTATGCTTCCTTCTAAAGAAAATAAGCATGACCAGCTAGCAGTTTGTCAAAATGCAAAATGTGGAAAAGTTATTCTGTCAATTCACTATGAAAATCTGGGCAAAGAACTCTACAATCTGAGAAAAGCACTTGATGAAGAGCTGCGCTTAAGAAATTACCAGAGTCTAAAGTATGAAGACTTGTGTGTGCACCCAAATATTGAGCTTCTACCAGGGTATAATCTACCAAAATTTAACACTTTCAGCGGGGAAGGAGACCCCGTTGCTCACTTAAAGGACTACTGCAGTAGGTTAATTGGAATTGGACATGATAAAGCTATATGAATGAGACAATTCATTCAAAGTTTATTAGGATTAGCACTCGTTTGGTATACCAAGCAAGAGTTTAGCAAATGGTGCACATGGGAAGATATGGCTCGCAACTTTGTAAAGCAATTTGAGTTTAACATTAGAGGTGATCTGTACATAACCAATTTGCTCAAAGTGAAGAAGATGTTGCATGAATCCTTTCAAGATTATGCCATGTGATGGAGGTTAGAAGCTTCAAAAATACATCCTCCACTTTCTGAGGATGAAATCATCTCAGCCTTCATTCAAATTCAAGAAGATCTATATCATAATAAGTTGTTCGGAGCTTGTGCATGCAGCTTCTCCAATTTGATTCGAATTGGCAAAGAGATAGAAAGTGGAAATCAAGAAGGAAAATTTGTAGAAGTAACACAAGTTGTCCATCCAGTTGTCCAATTAAAGACATCGAGAAATTCACAAAATATAAATAACTCAGCTTTTGTGCATCAATCGCAATACCCTCAAGGTCACCCGTCTTGGCAGTTTTATGTATTTTCTGACCTTTGGAATGCTCATATCCAGCCTCTTTGTCAGCAAAATTTTCAGAATAGCTCCCAGCAATAATTTCACCAAGCACAATCTACCTCGAGACCATAGAATACTATGGAATCTTTCTCCTTCACTCCTTTAGATGAACCATTGGTCGATATATTCGAGAGGTTGAGAACTAAGGGACTTCTGCAACCCAATAAAGGATTCATACCTAAGTATTCATCTCCAAATTTTGATTTATCCAAAAATTATGCTTATCATTCAAACATTCAAGGACATGACACTGAAGATTATCTATCACTAAAATTCAAGATTCAAAGTATAATTGAGAGTGGCAAGATAAAAGTGTAATAAGAGACTTCAACCAACAGTGGTAATGTTGCAAACAAGGACACACCTTTTGTTAAGGGTGATCCATCAAAGTTTCCACCAAGGTATCTGAAGAGAAAGAAAGCAACAAGTCTAGAAGACTAACAAGGACATCATTTTGTAACTTAAGAATATCATTTTCCCTTTTCCCTTCTTTATAAGTAGCTACTATTTTATAATCTGAGAATATCATTCTTTATTTTCTTCCTTTATGAGTAGCTGCTATTTTGTAACTTAGTACCATTTTCTTTTTTTTATGCAGCTACTCTTTCTCAATTCTTTTTAAAACTTTAATATGAACTATGTTGGACCTAATTCTTGTTAGCAATGGGATACGTAGGCGCCTATTTTGGGTTTGGTCACAATATTATAAGAAATTATTTCTTCCATAGCCAACATTGGGACAGATTTACAGATGGCCTGTCTCAATTCTGGCAAAAATAGGTGTTTTGATATCACGGGCCACATTCACATCATCAAATTATAGCAATGCCATGACTACAAGAGGCGCAAATTCAGAGCCAAAACTTTGTATTTGAATGCGAGGCAATCATGTTCTTTTATACTAACAAGTCTTCTTTGAGTAATGCAGATGCTGATTATTCTTGAAGGATAGCACAGGCTAGCAAAGCACAAGAAAGGCAATGCAAAAATGATGCAAATACAATGCAATTTAAAATTTAAAACTTACAATTCTCTTTGAGTGTAGGAGCTTCCTCGCAACAAAATTTGTCGAAGAAAAAAAACTCAATTTATGGGTACCACATTATGAATAGTCACTAATGTGGCATTGCAACATTAATATTTTCTATTGCAAAGGCATCACACTTGAATTTTTACTACTGCAAAGGCACTACATAGAGTTTTTACTAAGAAAAGAAAATTTTGCACCAAGCTCTCGGCACTGCGTTAATATTTGTAAATTTACAATATATATTGGGTTTGTCCATCCTAAAATAGTACACATTGGGTTCGTACATCCTAAAATAGGACATTATGGGTTTTTACACCCTAAAATATGACATCTTGGGTCGTCCACCCTAAAATAGGACATAGTGGGTTAGTCTACCCTCCAATAAGACTGTTTATGCACGTTGCCTTCAATTAGATATTTATGCTTACTTGCCTTTAATTGAACATATCGCAATGCATTAACTATTTATTTACTAGCACTGCATGCTATCTTTTAAATTTTCTCAAAAGTTATTAGAGAAAACCGCACCAAGCCCTCTGCACTGCATTAATATTTGTAAGTTTGCAATACACTATGGGCTATCCACCCTAAAATAGGACAGGTTGGGTTTGTCCACCCTAAAATAGGATATTTTGGGTTCGTCCACCCTAAAATAGGACACATTGGATTCGTCTACCCTAAAATAGGATGCTATGGGTCTGTCCACCCTAAAATAGGACGCTATGGGTCCGTTCACCCTAAAATAGGACACGTTGGGTTCGTCCACTCTAAAAATAGGACATAATTGGATTAGTCTATCCTTTAATAAGACATTATGCATGTTTTCCTTTAATTGAATGTTTATGCTCGGTTGCCTTTGATTGAACATTTTGCAATGCATTTATCATTTACTTATTTTAGTTTGATATGCACTCTATGCTATCTTTTGAATTCCTTGAAAATCAAGTTTAATTACTCACTTGTCTTTTATTAAGCACCGCTTTTCAGTTTGATGAGACATCGGGTCCGTCCATCCTAAAATAGGACATATTGACAATTTGGATTCGTCCATCCTAAAATAGGACATATTAGGATGATCTGCCCTCTAATAAGACATTTTATGCATATGCCCTCTTTTAATTGAATATTTATTCTTACTTTCTTCTAACTGAACATCTAGAAAAGCCTTAATTATTATTTATTTATCTATTTTTTATTAAACAATGCATGCCATCTTTTGATTTCTTGGAAAATCAAGCTCAATTATTTTTTTTTTTTATTATTAAGCATTGATTTTGCTGATATTTCTACTTAGTTTATGAATTTTGCAAGCATATGATTTAAGTTTCTACTTCTAGTAATACCACATGTTCGATTAATCGCATCTAGAGAACCGATGGACGCATTTATCTTACGGTCCTTTTGTAATTTTTATTTATATTTTTTCATGTTTTACTTTATTTGCTACATTTTTTATCAAGACTTGGCAGGAAGCAAAACTTATATGTAAAAAGGGAGACATAGCATAACGTGGAACTATTTCTTAGCAGCGAACTAGGGCAAAGCTAGTGAAATGTCAAGCATCTCTAGTAACGTCGACGATTCATGAGCTCAAATCGACTCGAAATTCACAATTTCTCATATAACATCAACCTTTTCACAAATCCTTTCTCACATTTCAGTGCTACCATAAACTCAAACTGGAATAAAATTTTGAGATTCTCTCAATTTTTGCATGGCATAACTTTTGAACTACATTGACCTGATTCTCATGAAACTCGAAATATGTAGGTGACTCAGAAACTAGGGTTAGATCACAATCGTGTCAATTCTAGCTTCGCCATTCCATCTTTTAGGTGTAACCTTCCAGTAATATGTCTAATCGACCAGTCGAAACAAAATTAATTTTCGTCAACGTCCACGCCCAAAGACTCTTTAATCATCTTTGGTCTAAGAGGGAAAAGCTGTTGACACCCCATTTTGACTCTCCTTTTTCATAAAATTATTTTCTCGATGCTTAGGATTTCTGAATATTTTTTCTTTCCTTCAAAATATATTTTTAATGTTAACAGTTTGAGAATGATGTTTTTCTTACAAATATCACATCTCATAAATTTAATTAAAAATAAATAAATAAATATATTTTTATTATCATTTCACTACTTCTTCTAAAATGAATAAATAAATATATGGTAATGTATTAACATAATCCTTGCTATAGTGTCATTTCTTACAAATTTACTCTATTTTATTTTATCTAATTTATTTACTTAATTTTAAAGTATAGTCAAATATATATTTTAAAGATAATGCATGTACATATTTGAAATCGTGCGTGTGTGTTTGTGTGTGTGTGTGTGTGTATATAACACACACACACACATACACTTTTGTGAAAATTAATTAGAATAAAATAAGCATCATTGAATTAGTTAACTGAAATCAATTTGGGAGAATTGGCTTAATTTATTTACCCACTTGGCCCAATTTCATTCAAATTCAACCTTTAAAAACTTAACAAAATAGAAGCCCACTGCTCCAATTTCAGGCCTCCCTCCAAATATCAGCCAATTATAAGCCCAATTAAACCTTGACCTGGCCCAAACTTCAATTAAACCCTCATCTTTCTCCTTTCTGGATTTCACGATTGTCTCTAACCAGAACTCACCAAAAAATGTCGACACTTTTCTTTCTCTCCTCCCTGCAAACGCCAAATCGCTCAGACCATCGGATAATAGCAATTCCGATGGTCTTTAACCTGCTCCTTCACCTTTCAACCCACATCTTTCAATTCCACATCTTTTCTATCAGCTTTATATCCCTTTACTATTAGTTTTTCTTACTCGAATCAGAACCTAAACGATAT
Organism: Capsicum annuum; assembly: GCF_002878395.1. Lineage (NCBI taxonomy): Eukaryota > Viridiplantae > Streptophyta > Magnoliopsida > Solanales > Solanaceae > Capsicum > Capsicum annuum. The sequence goes on along the minus strand of NC_061111.1, from coordinate 157,668,316 downwards.
CTACCTCCACTGTTGTGTCTGATAATGGTGAAGAGCATGGAAGACCATAGGATTTGGGGTTTTTACCTCTTTAATTCGTTGGGTTTGAGTTTGAAGCCTCAAATAGTCACTTTTTCTTTCCACATCAATCTCAAAAAAGGGTGAAAATTCATCCTTTATTTTAATTTCCTGCAATTGAGACTCTCAAAAATTCAAATTTTGAATTCTGAAGGCTTCACTTGGCCAACTGTTCAGCCCCTTAATTTGGCTATAAAAGAGACTTTGGGCTCTCATTTTTTGATCAACAGGAAAAGCAAGCAAAAATCAAGAATAACCAAGTAAGGAAATTAGAAGAAGCTATTATAATTAGTCTGTATAACTATTTCTATCTCGTTTTCTCGCTCTCTTTCTAAAGTCGAACTTCAAGTGCGAGTTTAAATTTCCGACAAGGAGCTCCCCAGTTCACTGCCCCACACAAAGGAACAATAATTGGGAGTCTTAAGCCTAGGACTCCTATATTCGGATCAAGTCTCAAAATGAGATCCAATGCTACCTCTAATCGAGAAAGGAGTCATAGCCCATATTCTTAAGTTAAATCGACTAGCAGTCTAGTGCCTCTTTCCCTCCTTTCGAGCTTTATTCTTCTTTTCTAGATGCTTGTTATTATTTGTCATTTAACATTTTGCACATTATTATTTAAAAGTTGTGTTTCATATGTTTTTGTTCGAATTAGTGTGAATTCTTAAATTTGATAGCGAATTTAATTATTTTCTTTCTACCTCATAGATTCTAAATTTAGCATAATCACTAGGCTCCGACTTTTAATTTATATCGTTGGAAAGGTTAAAATTTGACAGGGGATAACGTACCTTTTAGAAAAATTGGCCAGGTTAATTAGAATTCTTTAACGCTTCAATATAGAATAATTGTCTTATCTTCAGAATTAAATTTAGTTTTAATTAATTGATAACATTGGATTAATATAAATATAGGTTTTGTGATAGGCAAATTTATTATCGTTAAACTCAAAAGTCGACTTTACTAATTTTGGATATGGTAAATCAAATTTCATCTTTTTTTCATTAGTTTCAAATAAAAGATGGCACTTCGCAAGATCTTTTTTTTTTTAGAATTTCTAATGGCAAAAAAATACTTTATTTATTTATTTTTAATCGCATTGTAATAAAATATTAAATTCTCAAGCCATTATATATTTAAACAACTATATATTTTTATCTATTCATTTAGTATAGGATAATTAACCATCTAAGTTTTATCTATTCATTTAGTAAAGGATAATTAACCATCTTAGTTACTCTTATTTTTACAAAATTTTGTTAAAAAAGCAAAAGAGTCATTTTTTTAGAATTTAAGAAAATGTGTTCTTAACATAATTAAATTTTTAATTATTAGTTGAAAGTTTTTTTTAAGAAATGACTTTAAATAACTTTATTTTTTACAAAATAAGGTTACATCGTTTTTAGAAGGTCTTACAAAGATTATCCTAGGTAATTTTTGAAAAGTAGGTTTTATGATGAGGTTATTTTAAAGTTTTTCTAATCTTATTCTTATAAATAATTAGCATATATTATCTTACAAAAGACAAATATTTTTTTGTTCTTGCCTATGCTCTTTTCTTAATTCAACATTTGATTTCCTAATTTAACCTAAGTATGGTCGGTTAACTGTAGTTAGCAGATCCTTTAGGGTGCCTAATCTCTTCCCTTTAGGATAATTAAAATCTTTACCTACAATATTGAGTTGTGTAGACCTAAAATGATGTCTTTATTTTCTTAGATCACTTAGTTTATAATAGGTGTCCTAATTCACCGTAGAACTAATTAAGTAGAGACTTTCTTAATTTTACATAGAAATTTTCCAATATGTTGTACCTCAGTTTGACCCATGTTAAAATGGGGTATAATAGGTACGAGCCGTATGCTGGGGTACGAGTGGTATGGTACTGTCGTATGATGACCAGTGTTAGTTGGTGGGATGGTTTTGGTCACTGGAATGGGTATGACTTAGGTGTATGATTCGTAGGGATTGGTACGAGTCGTATCAAGAACTCATATGGTGGGTAGTGTTTGATCCTCCTGGTATTTGATTTTCACAGGGATACGGGTTATGGGTACGAATTGTATGTTGTGGTTACGACTTGATTTGATGAGTCATATACTGGAAAGTATTTGATCCAAGAATTGAGGCTTGGATATGAGTGGTGGGTACCAATCATATAGAAGGGTATGACTCATATGGGGGAGTCATATCCCTGCGACAGGTTTTTAAGGGATTTAAGTAGGGGTATTCTGGATATTTTTCTACCTACCATAATTAGGACTCACGATTTTTAATATACTTTGGAGGCTATTCCACCTGTTATTATATTCATTGACACTTAGAAACTATTCCAAAATACTCCATAATTATCTCAAGAGATTTTGGGATAAGAAGGCTAGGGTTTCATCTTGCGAATTGTTTTGGGGCTGTCTTAGTGATTTCCTTCCATCAATTCTTGGGTATAAGGCATAATTCTCTCCCCTCATTGTAATTTCAACTAAAGGCATGGTTTATATGATTGATTTCATGATTTTACTATTTTATGATTTTGGTTTTTAGTTATTATATGGGGGTTTTGATATTAATTGCTTGGTTATAGTTTTTTATAGTTTTACTTATGCTTTTATATGCATTTAATGGTGGTTTTGGGCAATTGGATTGAATGGTAATGGCTTATGTAATGCCCCGAGTGTACACCTTAGGTGCTACACGGTGCTTACAGTCCTGAGAGACCACAAGTTAATCCATGAGCTGGTACCTACTGTGAGCACTAAGTAAAACAGATATCAAAAGATCATATACAGAAATAAACTGAGAAATGCCATAAGGTTTTATGTCATAAATCTTATAAGTCTGTAAGACAAAATTGATAATTCTGATAATGACAACTAAAATCTGAAAACTAACAAACTGTGTGTACTAGTCTGAAAAACCTCTACTGACTGAATAAGAGTTGATGGGACAGGCCATAACTAACTTCAACTAACTAGTGAACTGAAAAAATGAAAGTAAATATAGTCTATCCTCGAAATATGAGGACTCTTCACTGCTACGACTGATAATCTGGAAAGTCTATGCACAATCCGAGAACTGAGCGTCTGAACCTATGATATGATAAATCATAGCACATGAAAAGAGTATGCGATCAGTACTTTGAATGTACTAGTATGCTAAATGAGGTAGGTTAATATGCATGGTTTCAGGTGCATGAATAATAACTGACTGAATAACATAAAGTACTGAATAGAATGCATGGAAATTATAAGCACTGAGGATGCATGTAATCTATAAATACTGATAATTTGTAAAATTTTTAAATACTAAGAATGTGTGAATTCTGTAAATACTGAGGATGTGTTACCAAGAATAAAATATGTTTTGAATATAATCTATAAACTGAGATACTGAATACTGAGAATTGGATAACTTATATCTGTATGCTATGGTCAAGCAAAATTGAAACTGAATTACTGAGTTGATCACTAGACTGAGACTCTAGGAGCTATCATTTAACCGATATGCCCAGTGGGAAAATTGGGGTTCAACCTATGACCCCAATTTTAAGGGTGTCAATACCGTTCCATGGGTACTAACACTAGCTGTGTGGATCCATTGATGTACTGTCCCGAAGGACTAAGGGTGTCAACCCTAAACTGATGGGTGACCTCTGGGAGGTAGTCAAGCCTAAACTGACGGGTGACTCCTCATATCCTACACTGGTTATGTAGTTCTGGAGTACAGGGACTGCTACTAACGACTCTGCCTATCTGATGGGGAAGCGGTCATCCCTGCACTCGCTTGGTGCTAAATTCTACTCCCAACTGAGCTGACATGGAATACTAAATTGTTCTAAATTTAACTAATTATGATAACTGACTGAACTGATAATGCTTATAACGTATTCTAAAACTATTCTGAAGATACTAAGACTAAGTAAACAACTATGTTTTCGGGTATTCATAACCCCCAGGACTCAATAGCAATAATAGCAAAAATAGTTCTAAAACTTTGGGGACATAATATGAAAGCATTTATTCAAAATTCATTATTGTAGGCATTTCATCAAACACTTGATATGTATAGTGTAAGCTAAGCATGTCAATAGTTTAAAACTTGTAGTAATAACATGATTTCAATATCAACGTCATTAGAGAAGAACCTATGATTAGTTTTTCAGGAAATTTCCAAACGAACAATTTCAACAAAATCTTTCAATTTTATGATTTAAACCAACAAATAACATTATTCAAACGTGTGAGGTTTAATAATAACGACAATTTCATGTAAACATGGTATAACATCAAGATTCATAGGGATTCATGGTTAAAATCACAATTGAAATCACAATAGCTTGTAAAAAAAATCACAACTTTGAATTTGAAATTAGATGCTTGAACTCCATGGGTAGAAGGGACCCATGGATGAACGTTTAACATACCTTGAAGCTTTAATCTTGAAAGATAATTGACTTTTCTTGAACGTTCTTGGATTGAGAATTATAATTCCTTGGTTTTCTTGATGAAGGATCGATGAAACCTTGGATTTCTTGGAGTTAAACTTGAAGTTTTAGGGTTTTTTCGAGAGAATTTAGGTGAGGAATGAGTGTATTTTGCTTATAATAATGTCTAATCCCTTGTTTTTATGACTTGGGGGCCGTAGGAAAAGACAGGAATGCCTCTAAGGCTTAAAAGCTTCAACAGAATTGCGGTTTTAAGGCCCATTACTGAGCGGTATTGGTGCCACTGCTATTGTACCGCTGAGCAGTGACTTACTTCTTTTGGACAACTCTGGTTTGGAGGTTTACCGTTGAGCGATATTGGCTTCACCGATATTGCACCATCGAGCGGTGTAGTCGCATCAGCCTACTGCTTCACACGAAAAATGCTATAAATTTTTACTCGAATATCGAATTCAGGAAGATTGGTATCGTTGGAAAATTAATTCAATTATCTATCTGTGGAAGGGCACCTAAGGTCCCCTTAACCTAAATAGTTTGGCTATGAATATTACTTGCAAGTAATGGGATGGTATGACCATACCACTAATGTTGACCTTGGTTAATAAATGGTAAATGGATTGGTTGGACATGGTTTTAATTGGACATTAATGGTTGAGTGTGTAGCAAAGTCATGGAAGATGGCAATTCCGGGGGGACCAAAACTAAAAACTCATATTTACCGATATGAGGGGTCTTGATGACTATGTGTGAGTGTCATATTTTATATTGGGGGATGTATTAGTCATCCCATTGGATACTTTTCTGGTCGTGCAGCTACACACACTAGGGCCCTTTCAGTAGGGGGAGATAAACCTATATAGCCTATGGGTGGTTTAGGACGACCAAGCTACACAGCTAGGTAAAGGTTTAAAGGCATACTAAACTCGGTTCCTTTTCCCGGCACTTATATATGTATGGTTGTATGCATTATGTATGGTTTTACTTGGTTTTATAACTGGCATTACCTTATTCCTATACTAAGATTCATGCTAGCGGTTACTTGCTAACCCCGTTTACTAGTGGTTGTATACCCACGTTATATAGGAATCGTCCATTCTACTCCTCCTATTTAGCACTTGGACACTTTTATTTTATTTTGGATATTGGTTCTGGCCATGGGGGGGGGGGGCATATCCCAATCATATTTATCTACTCTTTTGGATAGAGGCTTTGTGGTACTTCTGGGGGTTGGTATGGGTAGGACTGGTAGAGGTGTCAGCCTTAACATTGGTATTGATATTGAGACTGGCATTATCGGATATGATTTCTCGTTGTTCCGTCATATTACATCTGGGATGGATTTTTATATTAAGTTTTGGCATATTACATCTGGGATGGATTTTTATATTAAGTTTTGGCATTCTCTTTGGTTATGGCCTGGTTTAGGGCCTTTGGTTTGGTTTAGTATGGTTGGGTGGTTAGTGTGGTATGATTGGACTTAATTGGGTCGGTCACGGTCGTGACCCTATCCCAGAGTCTTAATGAGAACAATAACGCTATCTTGTTATATATTCAAAATTCAGCCCATCTTAGGCTGGATATATGTGGTTGGGTTGGGTAATAAGGCATGGTCCCTGGTTTTGGTTGGACTTGGGATGCCTATACAACAAGGCCTGAGGTCGGGTCGGGTCAAGCTGGTATCAAAGCCTAGGTTTATGTTCACTTAGGAGTCCACAAAGCCATGTTGAGTAAAGTCTCTTTTAGGGGTGTAAAGCGCGCCACACTCATAAGAGAGAGGCTGAAAGACATTTGGAAATGTTTCACTTTCTTGGTGTTTTATCTTCAAGATTGAGTTCTCAATCCTAGAATCTCCTCTAATCCTTGTTTGTTTATCTTTCAGATCATACCTTCTAGATTTGAAACACAAGGAAATTCTTCTGTCCTATCTAGGGACAATGCTAAAGGGGTATGTCCTACGTCTGGAGCACCTCTTTGATCTCATGGTCCTATTCCTGATGGTGCTGGAGTTCCTCCTATTCCGACTAGTTCTCCTTAAGCCTCTCAGGCAATATGACGAACGTAGAATTTTGTCAGTCTATCCATATTATTACCCAATTGGTTGTTGCTCAGGCTGAGAAAGGTGAGACGGGTGCTTTATCTGTTGAGTCCACAAGGGTTGATTAATTTATGAAGATAGGTTCTCCAATTTTTACTGGAGTAAATGTAGAGGAGGATTCACAAGGCTTCTTGGATGAGATGGAAAAGATCTTTTGGGTAATGCAGGCTACGAATGTAGAGGGGGTTAAATTTGTAGCTTATCAGCTCAAGGATGTTGCTTATTAGTGGTATGAGGAGTGGGACAGGCATAGACCTGATATGGAAGTGGAGGGTTATGGAAAGCCTTTTCTAATTTCTTCTTAGATTGATTCTTTCCTCAAGAGTTTAGAGAAATTAAGATGGAGGAGTATATGAACCTTACGCAGGGGAGGATGTCAGTAAAGGAATATGCTTTGAATTTCCATCAGCTATAAAGGTATGCTCATGATTCGGTGGTTGATATGAGGTCGAGAATGAGAAAGTTTGCTTTTTGGTTGAATAGAAATTTGATTCTGGGGAGCAAGAATGCCTTGCTGATTAAAGATATGGATATCTCGAGGTTGACTGTTCATATGCAGCAGGTTGAAAATGAGAAGAGAAAGCAAGCAGAGTTTGGAGATAGGTAGGGAAAGAGGAGCAGGTTTTCTGATCAGGGAGGTGCTCAGTCTCAAGGTGGTAGAGATGGTGGCAAGTGGCAAAAAAATAAGTGGGGGAGTTCAGGCTCATTTTCTGCTAGTTCTCTTTACCAGTCGAGAGACAAACGTCATCAAGGTGGTGATAATTCTCGAGCACAAGTTTCTCAATCTCAAGTTAGTGGAGGTTAGTCAGTTTCTTCATGTCCTCTTTGTCGATTCTATGGTCGTTCTCATTGGGGTTATTGCGAGAAAGTAAAGGACAAATGCTTCAGGTTCGAATAGGTAGGCCGTCGGCTTAGGGATTATCCGATCAATAAGGTTTCTACGGGGGTGAATAAGATTTTTATGGCTTCATCTTCTATTCCTATACATGGTGGGATGGCATTTGCTTCTGTTACTGCTCCTAGTTCTAGTGTTGGTCGGAATAGGTTGTATGCTTTGACGTCCCAATAAAAATCTGAAGCATCACCTGGTGTCGTTACTGGTACGTTACAACTTTTCTCTTGTGACGTATATTATTTGCTTGATAT
>NC_061111.1:157638680-157657577 GCF_002878395.1 Capsicum annuum | reverse complement strand
AAACAAATAGATATGAGAATATCTTATCAAGCGTGAGAATTTTTTTAGTACTTTTCGTTGTCAAAGCACCGGCAATAAACAAATGTTTTATATTATTTAGTTCTTTTATATCTAACCTAAACAGGTTTTTATTTATTCTGATTTAAAAGTTACAATTTTAGTTCACTTTAATGACCAAAATAAAAGAAAATAGTTTAAGGAGGTGCACTTAAAAGAAAATAGTATAGAATTCTAATTAGGTTTTAACTTCAAGGTCCTATATAAAAGAAACTTGTCCTAAATAAAAAGATCTTGTAAAAAATCTTTACGTAATATTTAAAAAATAAAATTTTGAACAATTAATATTAAAATAATTATTATTTAAAAAAGACGATTTTGTCTATTGTAGAATTTTTTAATAAAGGGTAAAAAATTCAAATTACTTCTCTAAGGATCTTCACATTTTTAATATATTATAGATAGATATAGATATAAATTATAGATATAGATTATAGATATAAATATAGATTATAGATATGGATTAGAAGGAATAGTTTCAACATGCCAGTTTCTTTAGTAATTTTGAGTAGAAACCTGGAAGATTTCAATTGGTATTTGTTAATTAGGGATAAAGGTTATTATAAAAAGGTAAAGACTTGTGAGAGTAGCGAACTTATTGGTTGCTTGTGTTTGATATTTCGCTGAACTTGGGTTGCTAGATTGTTGTGAATTAATTTTGTTGAATTTTAGTGATGAAAATTGACTAAGTTGTTTTAATTGATAATTGTGATGGGATTATTTGATTTCTTGTTCTTGCAAAACTAGTAATTTATGGTGCTTGCTTATTTTTGGTACTATTATACTGATGAAATTGATGATATGAGAATTGAGAAGATGATATGAAAAGATGATGTCAAGAAAAGATAGTGAAAAAGAGATGTGAATAAAAAGCCGTGGTGATATGTGTTTCTCTTAATGAGAGGTTCTTACTAATGATGTTGTGAATGAATCCTTGTGTGATTCAATTATTTGATATTATGTGGGAATTCTTATGTGGTTTGGTCATTGAGACTATATTTAAAATTTTTGTACAGTTCTATTATTGAAAGTATCATGGATTCCTTGTGAGGACTAGCTAAGTGACATTATCTTTGAGTTTCTTATGTGAACAAATTCTTAATGCTTGGCAAAATAATGAGTTTTAAATAAAAATAACAAAAAAACTAGTAGAGGTTGTTGATACCTACAGAATTTGATCTAAAGTCATTGTACTTGAGCGAAGAATTATAGAAGACATGATTATAAATCTTGGTACAGATTCAAACTTCTTTGAGTCATCACAGACGCAAGTCAAAGATACAGGCAAACACACAGATATAAAGATGGAGATTTACAAAGGAAAAGCCAATTCATACCTGGAAAAAATCTCCAGAAATTCAATTGAAGCAGGTTGTGATCGGTTAATGAGAAGCTCCCCGGAAGGTCGCTCAGGGAGATCATCGCCGAGCATTTTTGTTGCTGAAAATGTCGGTAGGTTAGGCGAGAAGGAAAGAAAGAAAAATAATATGTGAAAGAAGCTTATGTTTGGTTCACAATAGGTCATCACTTTCCTATTTGCTCAAATGATGAAAGACAATGGAGAGGAATTAGCGGAGCTTCTGATTTATTTGCCTCTTCATTTTCTTACTTTCTTTATTATTATTTTCAAGGGCATGTCACTATTGGGCTGCTCTCTTTTATATGGACTTGATTTTATTTTCTTGTTTAAATAAATAAAATTGGGCCCATAGGGTCCATATTCAATTAAAAAAAACTACAGAATTTGATCGATAACTTTTCTGAAATGTGATATTAGTGATGAGACTATTAATGACCTGTAATTGATTTATTTTATTTGTCCTTGCTTATGTGCTAGTGGTGTGGGAACCACTCTTGAGGTGTTTAAGATTTAAGTGAAGTCCATAATAAAAATATTATTAGGTAGAAATAAGAATGACTCTGTATATCTTAAATTGGTGTTAGTAATATAAGAGTAGTTTGGCTTGACCATGAAGTGTTGGTCGTTGAAAAATACTGAGTTAGTGATTGTTTGGACATAAGTTATAGCTGTGGATTTATGCATTTGAGAAAATCTTGAGAAGATAAATTATTATTGATTTAACCTTGTGGCTGAATTATGCATTTGCATGTCCCACGGAGTTGGCTAATAAATGACACTTTTAGAGGATAGTAATCTCTATGATGGTGTCAATGCAAAATCAAATGGCTTAGTGACATTGATAAAAATAATTAAGGATGATCCTGAATGGGAGAATAAATGAATTATTAAATGGCATGATTGATCTTTTCTTGGGTGATACTTGGTGGATATTGCTTGTTGAGTGATTAAGGTATGATGATTAGATGGATATTAACAATGTTGTGGAGGAGAATGTATTGCAGGCTATAATTCTGTTGGATTTTTATGGCTAATAGTGTAAGTTTGTGTAATAAGTCGGAGGTTATGTTTTCATCTATGTATAGTAGTAAATACTATGCTTAAATCGTGGGTAATCTTGAGGTGAAAATAATAGTGTTTATGAAATGTTGAAGCTAGCTTTATATAATAAATTTAATAGTCTTGATTGAGTTCATGCAGATATCTAAGTTATGTGACTTGTAAGTGGTATGGTGACTTAAATATGATCAAATGTAGATTCTCCATAGGGTAGTCTTGGCTAGAAATCAAGTCAGGTGTCTCAGGGAGAGTTTGTGTGTGGATGGATTAAATGTGACATATCTAGTGTTGAAAATTTGAGTAATAGATTCATGTAGCATCTCGTAGCACTTTTCAGAATAGAATTTGGGACACTAGAGCTTCAGTAAAAAAAAGAAGGTATTTTTGAATATTTATCTTCTTCAAGGTGAATCTTTTAACCACCTTTACCTTGCTTTTCTAAAACTCAAGTTTAAGACTTAGGCCGTTGAAAGAAGGATAAGTGATTCGTGTGTAAATATTTGACTCCGCATCTTCGTATTTTAAAAAGTTTTGATAGAATAATTGAGTATAGAATGTGAGTTGGTCGATAAGTATATCGAGTGAGTGAATAGGGTGCAGTATAAGAAACTCTACTAGTAATGTCTCTCTAATTCCAGCCTTGTACTTTTCTCCACTGAATGTTTGTTTGGGTACAAACGGATGGTAAATTGATATCTGATTGTAACGACCCACTTCTTCGTTACTAAATTATTCGTAATAAATTCATGAATATTCTTAATTTTCATTTTCAAGTATTAACTCGGGGTCCAAAATATCCAATCTTTTAGTTATTACATTACCTCAAACTTTTTAGCGAAGATTTTAGCTTTCGGATGTGTCTAGATAGACTCAAGCTCGATGAATTTAATTATTCATGAGTTCTAATATCAATACTTTAGTTTTAAAGCTTTTTAGGTATGAATTAAGGTCGTACAATATCCCTAACACAAAGTTAAGTATAAAACTTTTTCGATACAGTTTAGATATAGATTTCTATTAGAGACAACTTCAAACTATCATTCTCATAGAATATAAGGAGTTGGAGGTCCCAAAACCTATTAAATCAAAGATCTCTGAATCCTCTTTCCAACGCAATGAACCGTTCCTTAATCCAAATTTGGAGTAAAAAGTTATGACTATTTTACTGAGCATTATTCGGACTGAAATGGAATTTCGTTGTAGCAAAAATTCTAGTTGTATTTAAATCCACTTCAGCCATATTTTAGATCTAAAAACCTCAAATTTTATTCTCCAATCCTATAGAGGTGATTTACCAAATCTTAAGGTGAAATTACTTCGTTGAGGTAAGTTTTTTCATTATTTTCTTTGACTTTTAATCCTTTAATATCTAAGAATTCTTAGAAAGACCTTTAATGGTAGAATTTTTGGGGGAATACTCATGGATGTTTTTAATATGATCTAGAGCTGATTCAAAACTATAAATTAAAGATACCTAACATGAATTTCATAAACTAGACTATGAATTTTGTTGGTTAGGGACCTTGAATTCCATAAAAATGACACCTTTAGTATAAAAACTCCATTAATGGAGATGAGTTAAGCTAAAAGAGTTAATTAATTATTAATTAAATTTGGAGAATGATATAGACCTTGAATTAAGGGTAGAATTAGTGGGTTTGAATCCCCCAGATATTTGATTGAGGAGTAATTACTTATTGCTCTTATAATTGCTTGATTTTTAGATGATTGATTACTCCAAGGCATAAAGGAGAATAAAGAGTATCTTTGTTGCAGCGTGTTTCTTCCAAAAGCTTGGCATCCAGATAGACTAGGTTTAATGAGTAGAAGATTGTGTTAATTTATATTTTTATAATTTAGAATTGATGGAAAAAAGTATGTCTAGGCCTGCGGGCATGGATTTGAGGTGGATAAAGATACAAGAACTTAACTTTAATCCCAAAAATTATATTATTAATTAATTATATGATACTTGTGATATTATGTGCTAAGTCTCCGCAAGAAGATTGTTGTAAATGAAGTATATGGACATGATAGTTCTTAGTTGTTCTAGTGATGAACCTAGTTGAGTTATAATGATATTAAGTTGCATGTATTGGACAATAATATGATGAGGAAAATCATGATAAAATCAAGTATTGATGATCATAGTAATATTTAAAGGATAGATGACTTGAATAAGTGTAATGATTGTATTATATGGAAAAAAAATAATGACATTTTAATACTTAATGAGTAAGCATACTCTAATAGTAACTTGCATGCTTAAGTGTTAAATTACGATTTATTTTATGATATTCTTGTTTTGGTATTGATAAAAGCATTTTATCTATTGGATGCCCTTGAGAGACTAAATTGGTGATAATGATGATTTATTTAACTGTGTTTATGAGAGGCTTGTTTGATAATTATAACTCCTCGTATTAATGCCATGAATAATTTGTTGATGATCATGATGAAATATTGAAATAATACCCGTGAGAGGATCAAAATATTGATAAATGAAAGCATTTGAGCGAATTTCTTTATGATTTTAAGTGCACTTATAAATTTAGTACGTTGTATTGCATCCCGAAAGATAGTGTGAATTTAATAAAATGTATATAGTAGGTTATAGTTTAATTGAAGTTTAGACTTGACTTAATTGTGTGTACGCTTCTAAATTGGATACTTGTTGATTGGTATTCGGACATGCTTGAAATTGTTGATGCGTGTATAAATGATTATTAAAATTTATTTGATGGAATTGTCTCATGACTTTAAGTGTACTTGTAAACTTGGTACATTGTGTTGTATGCTGTGAGAAAGTGTAAATTTGATATTGATACTATTTGTTTATGTTGGATCGTGTACCTCGCCAGTACGGATATGTATATATTGGATCGGGTACCACGCCAGTACGGATATGTATATGTTGGATCAGGTACCACGCCGGTACAGACATGTATATGTTGGATCGGGTACCATGCCGGTACGGATATGTATATGATGGATCGGGTATCATACCGGTACGGATATGTATATGTTGGATCAGGTACCACGCCGGTACGGATATGTATATGTTGGATCGGCTACCACACCGATACGGATATGTATATGTTGAATTGAGTACCATGACAGTACGAATGTGTATGATGGATAGGGTACCACGCCTGTACGGATATATATATGGTGGATCGGGTACCACGCCGATACGATACATGAACATAGATTGTTCCCTGCAAGTCATGACTATTTGGGCAGAAATAAGTCCCATAGCATGTGTGTACATATTTGTGTTGAGTCTGTGGATGTACAGTATGATTGATACTCTTGATGGTTATGTGGCTTGTACTGAGCATTGTTTGATCTGTTATTGTTGTATTGTTGATTCATTAGGTTTTTGATTGTGTGATATGTATTTGAAAAAGTGAAACTTTATACTTTCTTATATGTTGGTTGACTTGCTTCATTTATATGTGTTTTAATCGTAGCTTACCAGAATGACTAGTTATCTTTCTTTAATATCATAAGAGAGCATTTGGTTGTTAGCCAGAGAGTTTAGTGTGGGTTGTCTATGATTACGGATTTGTTCCTGTGAATATGAGTAATAAAAAAGATAAGGTGAATAAAGAGGAATAGTGATGTATTAGCGTTAGATTGTGGTTGATTGTGTGAATTACTGAGGTTAGAGTATGTTAGTAGTGAATATAATATTGATGGAGTTGGAGGAGTGATTGGATGATGTAAGTTATATCGGTAAAGTAATAATGTTATTACAACCTTAGTTGAATTTTATTTCATTCAAGATGTTATGATTTATTTTCCTTAATTCTATTTTATAATTATATGAACTAACACGGTCGGCCGATGATGCCTACCAGTACATGTGGCTGTACTGACCCTACTCTTCTACATTCTTTCTTGGGGTGTAGACTGGATGCAGGTTAGTTTGTAGTTAGTTTGTAGTTACTAGATGGATGACGATATTCAACACTAACTTCTGCAATTTCTTCCTGACAGATGATAGAGTCTTTGTATTATTATCAGTCTATGTTGTAGTAGATAGTTCTTGTATATGTCTGCCCAAATCTTAGGATGGTGAAGGACATTTGTAAGAAGTTTTTGTAAAAGTTTTTTTATTAGTATTTAATTTACTTTATTATATTTAATTCAGTATTCCCTTAAAAACATAAATTTCGCATATTTTTAGTTGAGTAATAAGGGTTTTCCTAGCTACTTAAAATAGCATAGGTACCCGTACGGTCCAGTAGTTTGGATTATGACAAGTTTCAACAATGACAGTTTCTTTATATTAAATTCAAGTTTGAGAGCTATTAAAGTCCTTACAAGATTTTACAAGATGAACTTGCTTAGAGCAAAGTTGACTTTTATGCTTTATTAGTTGAACTTCATCAAAAGCTATAATATGGTATTTCATCCGGCGCGAATTTGGACTAGTCGAACTTCAATGTGGATATCGAATATCAGATGAAAAATAAAAAAAAAAAAGTCCATCCTTACCTATTTAATTACAATTCATGTCTTATAATGTCATTGACTATGATTGGTGACGCTAACCCTTAAGCTTCTACGTATTTCTAATTTCATTGGAGTAGGTGAAGCGTAATTAACTACTCAGCATTTTTATATAGTTTTATCTATATCAAACTGTTTAAATTTAACATGTTTAAATAAATTTAAATTAACTAATTATAATTAATAAAGAAAATAATTGTTGTATTTTTGGACTTTATATTACAAAGAATTTTTTCTTATTCAGTAGACTTGACACATTCTTTTAAAAATACATAATAAATAGAATAGAATGATCATTTTATAAATGTTACCTTTGAATAGTAATAATTTTAATGTTTTAATAATAATTATCATTAATAATAAGGATAAATTAAGAATTGAGTAATAAATTATATATTGAATCTCTAAACTTCATAAACGAAACTGAAAATTTATTTTTAATATAATGAATAAGTAAAAATAAATAAATAAAAAAAAAAATTTAATTGTAATTATTATAATATTGAATTTGTGAGTCATATCCGCTAGTTTGATGAGAAATGAGAGAGGAGTACACGTGGAACTTTCTCCAACTTTCGATTTTGTTGTTGATTACAAGGAAAAATTTAGCACTTTCACGTAATTTAGCTTACGTATCAGAAAGTCAGAAATTTCTTAACACAAAAAAAGGGCATAGGCGCTCCGTCCCAAATTATTCATTCAAAATTGAGATAATATATTATTAAGAAATATAATTAATAATATGATTAATTTATTATAGTGTCTCTAAATTTTTTTAATCTCTTCTTGATAAGTGAAAAAAAAACAAGTACAATAGAAAATCAAATTAGAAAATTTAAGACGAGTAATTTGAGACGAAGGAAGTAACTTTCTTTTTTTTTTTCTTTTTTTTTGGTAAACGAAAGTCATAACTTTCAATTACTTACTAATAAACCATAACGGAGAGATCTACTAGCATTTACTATTGTGATTTGTGACTACTTGTCAGATTCGTCTAGTTATTTTTCTACAAATTCATAGATCCTCTTTCTAGAAACTGTACAATTTATAATGAAAATACGTGAGGTCCAATATTTAAGCAACATCTAGAGTATGTATGCCTCTTATTTTCCCTCATATTTATTTTTTTCACAATGATTTTAATAGAAATATTCACGTATGTAATGGTACTATAAATAAGCAGGCTGTGCTTCCATATACATGTGAGTGGATTAGAATACATTCAATATATAATTCAGCACTAGCAAATGCAACCGAAAGATTGAAAGAGACAAAAAAAGTCTCATAAAAATGCTCTCTTTTCGTTTTTGTTATATGTTTTACATTTTTTCCTACTATCTCATGCAGGATTCTAAGATTTTAACTTTATCAATTCTGAATCCCAGAATTACAATTTCAAATATGAATGAATGAATGAGTTCAAGATTTAAGTTTTGTACATATTTAATGTATGTTTTTAACACACATTTACACAAGATTTGTGTCAAAATTTCAAAATGGTGAGCCCATATATGTGGTAAAACAAGGATAGCAAAATCAGTTCATGAACACATAACACGCTCAATCCACCTAAGTTTGACAAATTATTGACCCGCCTATTTCAGCCTTAAAAATTTGGATCGATATCTAATCCAAATTGACTCATGCAAACTTTTTAAAATAATTTGAAAAGACATTTATTTTAGTTGATCTGTTATGTATAACCATAATAAAGAAAAAAAATAATTTTATTAGGTATTATAAAAGAACAAATAAAACAATTTAAACTTTGTAATAATTGAACGGACAAATTAGTTTGACCTACATTTTAATCTATTTCAATCCAATTAACTTTTGAGGGGGCCATTTATTTATTTAATTTAATCCGACCCGCCCATTTGACACAACTTTATCCCTCACCTGATCACAAAACTTTTCTTGAAATAGTGCGAAAGGAGTGATCGATCGATGTGGAACTAAAGTATTTTGAGGACCACAAGAGAATTCATGCTTTCTATCTTCAATGATTACTTTACTAATCTGGTATCTTACACCAGTAAATTAGTAGAGTGACTAGTGCCTTAGGGAATATACTAAAATCAGGTCTTATTTTGAGATTGATCAGCACATTGTTTTATACTAACTTTTGAATTTGTTAAGCTGTAATGGTTTAGTCAATCGAACGATTAACATAAGACGAATCTGACCAACTCTGAGGAGAATCTTACTTTCTTAGTCACTAGTAGCACTATTTAATTTTTGAAATACTCGGGCTGTCTGGCAGTACCAACGTTAATCAGAACGTATCAATTAAATGTGGAATGTTTATGGTGCAACTAGTATTATCTTTACAAGTTTAGAAAAAGTAACTGTGACCAAAGTAGAATGGAAAAAAAATATAGACCAGGGGAAAAAGTGAAAGTTATGGGAATAACATGGGGTTAGCTAGCAGAAAGGGCTAGGTGAGAGGGTTATATATGTTTTTTTTTTGAAGTTAATGGCCATTCACCCACCACCACACGCACTCAAAGGTTTCTGGTTATTCCGTTTTACCTTTTTTCTCACAGCATGCGCTGCTTCCACATTCTCAAAAAAGGCCAATGTCTACTGTCTATATGCCCACTTTCCTCTAACACTATACTATTTGGTTTAACTAGAATTTGCGTTCTTGTAAGGTGTAGATACTAGTCTACTAGGGTGAATGTAACTTTTATCATTTCTGTTTTGATCTTCTTGTTGATAAAGTTATTAGTATATAGGTCTGCACCAGTGGAGACACATCCTTTCAATTGATGTTGTCCAACATCGCTTTGTCAAAAAATTAATTAGATATTGTATGCGCATGTACGTATATACTACTATAGGCGAATTCAAGATTTTTATTTTATGGGTTCAATCTTTTAACTCTTTTAGTATTTGACCTCTTTTTGGTAGTTATGGGTTTATATTTACTACTCCATCCTTCAATTTGTTTGTTGGGTTAATTTTGACTTAATGTGGAGTTTAAGAAGCTAAAAAAGATTTTTCAATCATGTAGTTTTAAACTAAAACTGTGTGTAATATACCAAAATGTCCTTTAATCTCAACGCCTTAAAAGTATCACGTGCAAAGTTAGGATTAAAAAGCCATCATAAAAGGAAAGAGACATTCGTTTTAAAATGTCTCTTTCCTTTTATCTCGCGTACTCTTAAACTAAAAATATGTAGAATGTACCAAAATATTCTTTAATCTCGTCATCTTAAAAGTGTCAAATGGAAAGTTAAGACTAAAAAGTTGTCATAAAAGGAAATAGACTTTAGTAAAACAAACAAATTGAAATGAAGTGATTGAGCGAATATTTGTTGTAATTTTAACGAATTTTTACACATAAAGTTATACTCAAAATTAATGCAAGGTAAACATAAGCTTAATTCAGATCGATGAAAGTAACTACGTCATTACAATAGGCTGATACCGCTTACTCAAAATCTTGGGAAAGACATACAGTACTGTAGGCATGTATGTAGCCATCTATATATAGGGGCACGTCAACCATGAGTACATGGCAAAGATAGATAAATGTGCTCAGCCTTTCGGCTTCTGCATGCACTAGTGCTGAAACACACAAACATTCACACTAACGCCCCTTTTCTTTTTACTAGTATTAATTTATGTGCAAGTTGACACAACATTGCCAGAAAATTCTCACCATAAAAACTCTTCTAAGGCTAAATTCCTTTCCACTTTCTGTACAACTCAGAGTCTTTTCCTTGAATTCTTGAAATTCCCTCATTCCTCAGTACCCAATTTGAAAGTAACGTTTCAGCACTATTACCACTGTAGTGTCATTTTCTATCTCTTCATTTAATTCGGCACTTAGAAAATCGAAATGGCATCGCTATCAACCAGTGCTGCGCCTTTGTCACTACTTGTTATATTTTACATGACAACTGCATTATTCATGAGTAGCCACGTCGTTACTGCTAGGTACCATCACCACGGACACCGCGGCCACCACAATAAGAAACAACACAAGCATAATTCCCACATATCATATCCGCCTTCAATTTCACCTGAGCCTTCTGATTCTCCCGTGGACATAGGGTTTTATGATGTGAGGTCTTTTGGGGCACAGGGTGATGGCATTGCGGATGACACTGAAGCTTTTAAGGCAGCATGGGATGCTGCTTGCCAAGTTGAGTCAGCGGTCATTCACGTCCCTGTTGGTTACTCTTTCATGATCCAATCCACTATTTTCACTGGTCCTTGTCAAAATGGTTTGGTGTTTCAGGTACTTAGTTAACACACACTTCTCCCTCAATTTTTGTGTTTGACTTGACACAAAATTTTTAGAAAGAAATACAGTAAGAATCTTTAATAAATATCGAAAATACCTTTAGCACTTTATGTGCATGTCATTAAGGGCATGAAGTTTAAAATTAAAAACTTTCAGGAGTTCTTTTTTAATATATTATAAATAAGAAAAAGTGTCACATAATTACATGAAGTAGATGGAGTATGTCTTATTATATTACTCCTTAGTCCTTTCTGCTTTTTTTTAAGTGGCACCAACTATTTGATCCTTCATACTATGCTTTAAAAACAATCGCATAAACGATAAATTTCTCGTTTTATTTTCAATTGGCATGCTTTTTGGATCACAAAAATCTCATGTATGATCATAAATTTCAAAAGTTTTTTCTGCCTTTAATTTTATCTCCTGTCAAACTATACCACATAAATTAAAAAGGATTAAGTAATTTATAAGGTGTACTAAAAAAAAAAGAGTGGTGAGGAATGTTTTTGGTTTATGTAACTGATGTTGTGTACCAACATCAACATGGGAAGTTGGAAGGAAGTATAATGCCTCCAGATGGACCGGAGTCGTGGCCGAGCAACAACACTAAGCGGCAGTGGCTGGTATTCTATAGAGTAAATGAGTTGTCACTGCAAGGTGGAGGCGTCATAGATGGAAGAGGAGAAGAGTGGTGGAACCTTCCTTGCAAACCCCATAAGGTATATTATATATATGGGGATAGGGGACTAGCAGCATATATATATATGTGTGCCTACTTTTCCTTTTCACTATATATATGGGATAGTGCTTAATTTCATACTCCTTTACACGTACATACTAATATAAATTATCTAATCCTCAGTACTGTTGTATTATTACAGGGACCTAATGGAAGTACACTGCCTGGACCATGTGACAGCCCAATTGTGAGTGAAATTAAATATTTACCACTAAACTTGCAGTTTTAGTTTTTGTGAATTTAGGTTTAATTCTAGTAGATTAAAATTTTGGTACGTACTTGCAGGCCATTAGATTCTTCATGAGCTCAAATCTAACAGTTCAAGGAATTAAGATGAAGAATAGCCCACAATTTAATTTCAGATTTGATAACTGCAAGAATGTGCATATTGAATCCCTACACATTACAGCTCCCGCCTGGAGTCCCAACACTGATGGCATTCACATTGAACAGACAAGCAATGTTGAAATATATGACTCACTCATCTCTAATGGTACGCTAATTCTACTTAATTAATACACACAAATTAATTTCGTGTATTTAAGCCTGGTGACAACACTTTACAGGCGAATGTCATGATTCTAGAGTGTTATACGAAAGCTAAAATTATTCCTTAGCTTGTTCTTGATAATTGCACCTCCTAATTAACTTTTGGTTCAACTTGTATGCTATTACAGGTGACGATTGTGTATCCATAGGAGCAGGATGTTACGATGTGGATATTAGGAATCTCACATGTGGACCTGGAGGACATGGAATCAGGTAGAGCTAATAATAATCTAGCCTAGCTACTTGCTTAATGGGTTGACTATTATATAATCTTCAAAAAGTGATTGTAACAATGGCTTGTTTACACAACTTGTGCATGTAATATACTTTCATCTGAAAAAGCTAGCTAGCTAGCAAAAACAAACAAATATAAGAATGATTTTAGATCCTGAATTCTTTTACATATCTTAGCATGTTGCCTGATAAGCTGATAGTATAAATATTTTTTACATCATCAATGTACATAATTTAAACTCTTATCTAAATTTTTCGCATTGTTTGCTTTTGTCATTGTATAGCATTGGGAGTTTAGGCAACCACAATTCGCGAGCATGCGTATCAAACATCACAGTAAGGAACTCAGTTATAAAGGGATCGGATAATGGAGTGAGGATCAAGACATGGCAAGGCGGATACGGAGCATTATCAGGAGTTTCCTTCCTCAACATTCACATGGACAATGTACGAAATCCCATTATAATCGATCAATTCTACTGCCTATCGAAAGACTGCAGCAACCACACCTCAGCAGTGTCCATTTCGGATATTGAGTACTCGAGCATAAAAGGAACGTACGATATCAGAAGCCCGCCAATGCATTTTGCTTGTAGTGACACTATCCCGTGCACTAACATAACACTTTCGGACATAGAACTTCTGCCTGCTCAAGGCGATTTAGTGTTGGATCCGTTCTGTTGGAACGCGTATGGCGGACAAGAGACGCTTATTATACCTCCTATTTTTTGCTTGTTAGAGGGAAATCCTCCTGCAGTGTTTGCGAGAAACGACTTGGGGTATTGTTCGTGAAATTTTATTTGCACGGATATTTTAATTAATATTGCCTGATTGTGCGGTCCGTTTTTGTAGTTTCTGTACATATCAGGTTTATAATATAGATTGATGGATTTGAGATGGGAATCATCCGAAACATCGATCTTTATAATGTAATTTAGATAAGAAGGGGAGCTTATTGCTTACATTGGGTACACCCTTGAGATTAAGTATAGTCTAAGCTTTCTCAATTCAGTACTTGATGTGATATTTTTGTGTGCTTATGTTAGTAATATAGTTTAGTTTCTTCTGTTTTATACTTTCAAGAAGTAATGGCACGAGTGTTTTATCTATCATTCTGTTCATTTGAATTTTGACTGTCTTTTTATTAGGAAAACTATGAATAGATGTATATATGGCCACAGCGGTCAGCCGCTCCGTTTATGTTTACGTTTGAAAATTGATAATGATTTTGAAATACTTTTTCTTTGTTTTAAAATTGTCCAAGTCCAATCTAGGGTTTCCTTTCATTAGTTCAGCGATTTCACTATTTTTTAATAGGTCAAGTAATATTGCGGGTCGATAAAAAATAATTACATTTCTTAACCTAATATGCATAAATTATATTATTGATGTATTTGTATGTATTTATATATTCCTTGGCTATTATTTTGAGTAGGCGGCTATACAATATAAGATTATTCCTTTTTAATCTGCTGCAGCGTATTACTTGATGAAAATCAAGGAGCGCACGAATAAGAAAAATTTGAGAAGAATCATTTCAAGAAAACAAAGGTAATTGTGATTTAAAATGATAAACATAAAATCTTGGTTCCATCTCTGTGAAAAGATACAAAAATAATAGTAACAGTAATATTCAGTGTAATCCCACAAGTGAGACATGAGAAAAGTTAGCTAGGGTGGTGTGTATGCAACCTTAACTTATTTCTATCTTATGGAGCTAGAAGGGTTGAATCTGATATAGATTCTTGACTCTAGTAAAACATATCAAACAATTTTAAAAATATACTAATAGAGAATACAAGTACAAGAACAAATAATACGATAATCAGGACACTTAATATATAGAAAGTTAAACCATGCAAATATCAACTAATTAAGAAGATGATGTGTATAGTAAATCATAAGGATAAGACATTGTGAATTTCATTCAAACCTACAAAAACAAAATTGTTGTTCAACTAAAAGAAAGATCGTATATGTTTGAATTGAAATAGAATGAAAATAGATTAATTAAGTTTGAAGTTGAACTTTTTGTGTGGAGATTGAAGTTGTATGTTGCATACAGGAACTTAATTTACTTTGAAGGATGATTTGTAAAGTCAAAGGTTTGAGAGCGAAAAATTCATTATTTACTTGAAATATACAATTAAACCAATATTTCAATTTTTTTTCTTGAAGTTATTAAAATATAAAGCTCAATATTTACAAATACTCAGGGTCAAACTAAAATTTACAAATGGTAAAATTCATTATATTGAAATACTGATGAAATATTCATGTCTAACCGCTACTGGTCAGTAAAAAGTCAATGGCTAACTTCAAATAATTCAATAGATAGAAAAAAGATGCTTATATAGTTTTATGCTCTCAATTAGTGAAATGCAGCGAGGGACGTGGCCTTACGGTTTAATTTAAAAAAATTATTGAATCCTGAAATTTCAGATTCAATTTTCAGCAAATTCAAAATAAAACTATTAAATATTTTCTTTTTAAAAAAAATTCTGCAAGTCTTGATATAAACACTTGATGTGAATAAATTTATTGTACTATTTACTGTCACAAATACCAGAATTTGCCTCTAAGACTCTCCCCAAAAGCACCAATCGCTCGTTTAGAATCTTCCTAATACCATTACTAATTATTGCCTTAAATTTAAAGACCTCACGTATGCTACTCCCTCCATTTCAAAATAATTGAATTGTTGAGTTATATTTCAATGTTAAAAAAAAAAAAAATTGTTCATTTTTTAAGAGACATGTTGGAAATTTCTTCTAATTTTATCCTTTCATTTAATGAGGTGCTTAAGTACTTCATATTTTCTAGAAGAATAATTTAAGAATAATTAAAAGGATAATAGTGAAAAGTAAACCTATAATTTATGTCCTAAAACATTTTTCTTAAGGATTGTGTCATACCCCAACAATTCAATTATTTTGGAATGGAGAAAGTATTAGTTTAATTTGTCTAATCCTTGCTTGAATCAAGTAATGAACGTTTTATCTATGTAAATGGTACGCAAAACACTTTATTAACTTAAATAATTAACTTCCAACGTTTGGTATTGACTTAATTAACGTTCATTTATCATACAGATTGTTTAAACTTAGAAATGAAAAATAGGTGAATCATAGAGATCTGCAAATTAGAAAGTCACATCACAGAGTCTCAAGATATTTCATACAACTTAACGTTAAATTGAGGCAAAACGTGGACCTAAGGGTGTGTTATAGTGATAAAAAGGGGATAAATTATGTGATTTCAAGTTTCATTATCAGTTGAGAAAAAAAATATTAGGTGAATTTTTTTTTATATTTATCTAAATCTTGATCAATGAAGTAATCAGGTTTTGTACTTGTAAATGGTGAAAGGTAACAAATATGAAATGAAATAATTGAGGTGCGCACAAACTGATTAAGTAGCACTAGGAAAAAAAAATTGAGGCAAAACGTGTGTTTGAAAGTTCAACATCGTGAATTTGTTAGGTAAAGGGCATCCATTATATCTTGAAAACTAAAGGAAGAACACAAGGACAAAATTAGCATATAATTAATGCAAATGCATTTGTCCTTACTCCTTTGTGATTTCTAATTTCTAAGATTGCGGCTCAATAAACATTGTGAATTCTCACATTACCAAATACCAATCATGAGATGACAAAATACTTGAATGTCATACTTCCATTATGCAATTAAAAAAAATTCTACTGAATGATTCGAAGCACACTATAACTCATTAAACATGATAAGTTTTAAAAGGTGCTGATGTAACCGAATTAAAATCATTATAAAGTGTTAACTTTCCAACCTTCTTTAGACCCAATCCGATATATATATGTTTGTTTGTTTTTTGAATAAAAAGGGAGGGTGGCAAAGGATATATAAGAGGATATATCAAAATTTAAAGTCTCCACTTTTGTTGGTGAAATTGTACGCAAGTTTATAGCCAATATAAGAAGAAAAAGGTAAAAGCAATACGACCAAAAAGAACGTAACATCAAGGCTTAGATTACAAACAACAACAAAAAAAGAAACCAAACTATAGTAACGCCCTCAATTAAATTAGCCAAATCAGTATTGCACGAACGCTTATAACTCGGGCAAAGTAATACTAAATAACAGATACGAAATTGTGATTTATTCCATTGTTTAATTAGGTGTAGAAGAAAAGAAGAGAAAAATAATACGGCGGAGTTTCTTTTAATAATAATAAAAAATTATTCAATATCTGAAATGTAAATTATTCAGTTACTTTAGAATTGCCACAAAGAAGTAGTCTACTAAGTGGGAATAATATACATCGGCAAAACCCAGTAGATTCATATATATATATATATATATATATATATATATTAACATAACTAGTAATACTTGAAGTTATTTTTTTTTTTTTTTTTTTGGGACAACACTTGAAGTTACTGTTCTAAAATAATTCAGAATCGATCAAACTTACATGTAATTAACTACAAAAGACAATTGCAAAAAGGAAAGAAACTTGTGGAGAAAGATTTTAGGGCATAGTAGGTAGAGTCGATTGGATTGATCTGAATCCTCTTTTACGAAAAAATTATACTATTATTTCTATATAATTAAAATCGTGACTCAGCCATGGATAGATATTAGCTCCGAAGAAAGGAAAGGTAATATTGGAGGCGCATGCGCAAAAATGCAATGGTGTTGAATTTCATTTCATCTCACAAGAACAACAAAGGAAAAAGGTTAGGGTCTCCCATAAACTGAAAAAGAAAATAATGGGGTTAGATTCTATACCTATAATATTATTGTGGCTTATATTATTTGTGTGGCACTTATGCCTTATGGGGGGAAAAGAGAAAAGGAGAAGGGATTCCAGTATGCAGTGTGTGCACCATTCTCTCAATTTAATCGACGACTAGCTAGCTGCTAAAACCCAACAACCGCCCCATAAAATTCCGCTTTTCCTGCCCTGCCCACTTCTCAGTTCTCTCATTCTCCCTTTTTGCTTTTCATCTTGTCATGAGTTTTACTTTTTAGTATTGTCTGTTTTATTTTATGTGACTGTGTTTCATTGAATTAAAAAAAAAAAAAATTAATAGTTAAAATTAAGTCATAAATATATATATTTGTGTAATTATTAATGATCTTACTAAGAATAATAATATTAGAGTTTAAAGTTCAGTTATCTTTTTTGAACAAACTCAAAAGAACACTCAAAAGAACACACAAATTGAGGAGGATGGAGTAATATTTTGTTGCATACAAAAGATGAACCGTTTTAGAAAGTAGAGTGCCTTGTCTCCCTCTGCTATGGGTGTCAAGTGGGTCGGGTCGGGCCGGTCCTCGTAATTAACTTGGCCCGGTTTGACCCGATCCGGTAAGCCGTAGGGCTTTAGGGTTTTGGGTTCCAGATCAGTTATTTTTTTAAAATGGGTCCGACTAACCTAGTTCGGACCAAACCCGGTCCATGCCCACCAGTTAACCGGCCTGGCCCGGTCCGGATAACTTTTTTTTTTTTAAAAAAAATGGAATTTTGGGTCAAATTAGCCACTGGCCCAACGGCTATATAGCCGTTTTTGGGTCCAAACGGCTAGTTTGGGCCCATTTATTAAAAAAAAAAAAAAACTTTAAAAAATATTTTTTAATCACAAAAAAAATTCTATAAATACCCTACAACTTTAAATCATTTTTCACACAATTTTTCATTTTCTCAAATCTCAATTCTTAATTCTCAAATATTCAATATATTTAATTTCTTAAAGTGGTCACTTTAATTTTTTAATTTTTCGTTTACAAAGTACGAGCGGAAGTTTCTAAAGTCGCTATCTTCGGATACTTCCAAAATTTGGTATTGTCGTTCCATCTCTTACGTTTAATTTTTATTTATTGTATTAATTGTTTAATATTTAATTTTATTATATTTGTGTATTTTGAATATTTTTAATTTAATTTAATTTATATTATGGATAAATTAAGAAACCTCGCTACTAAAGGTGTTAAAATTTTTTGTCCCGAAAGCGTTAGTGGTAGTAAAAAGCGAATTGCTAGCGGTAGAGGTAGTTCAAGTAGTAGATACACCCGTGTGCCTTCGCCTCCGGTACCGCTTGGTACACCTTTTGAGGAATAAATAGGTGTAGGTGCTCATGATATGGAT